>NC_092858.1:117889105-118015100 GCF_032062135.1 Pyxicephalus adspersus
CTCAGGTGGTTAAATGCAAGGGCAATATTTTGTTTTAAATGCTAAAATGCAGGGCAGGGTAGTATAGCTGTTTTTTAGACTACAACTGTTTTCCTGGTTAGATTTACATAGTTTACATAGTTAGCCAGGTTAAAAGAAGACATGAGTCCATGAAGTTAAACCACTGGGGAAATAAACATATCCCAGAAAAACCATATAGACATGGTTGATGCAGAGGAAGGCAAAAAACCCTTATGAAGCATGGTTCAATTTGCTCCAATGAAAAAAGGAGAATTTGCTTTAAAGTAATTGGCACTTGCTTTAATATAAACATGTTTTTTACAAGCAACAAGAACAAACAAAAAGAACCCTCAACACATTTCATCGGTGTGAAAAATTATGGCAGAGAGATGCCGTTGTTGGAGTGTATAAAATTTATAAAATCATAGCTTGATTTGACATTATTAAGCTCTGCCTATCCTCAAAATACAACTTTTCAGGCACTTACTCTGAGAGTCCTATGCTTTTTTTAAAAAATTGCTAAAAATTCTACTCACCCATAGAATTCACAGGTTTGGTTTCCAAAGCGGATGGAAACAGTACTACCAGCTCCAAGATTATGACCTGTTATCGTTATCATGGTACCTCCAGATTCAGGACCCCGGCTTGGGCTAAGATAGGAAACAGTTGGATTCTAAAATAAAAAAAGTCAAAAATTATGTAAATACTAGAGACTTTCATGTTAACATTTGTATTCATACAATTCAAACCTTTTGTACGTCATACTGACAAACTACTAGACAACACAAACAGTTATTTTATTAGACACAGAAATGTCTCACTGTTTTTCTTGAAGCAGCAAATCAAATAAACTACTAAAAAGAAATTACTAATAAACACAATTACTCTTTAAGCTTATGAAATATTCTACTTAACCAGATGGAACAATCGGATCTGGTGTGTGTAATTTTCTGCAGACAATCTGCTACAGTATACATATATCTGGTGCCAAATTTAGATTAAGAAGAAACATCTAGCAATTTTCATTGTTTATAAAAACATCCTGGTGGAACTACCCCTAAAATATTAGAACCCTAAAGCAGCTCATGACAGAGCTAGAATTGCCATTTTCTAACTCGATGCCCAGGAATTTAACATTAAACAATGCGTAATTACTTTCAGGCAGTATGTAAATGACCTTCTGGAGCAAATTGACCACTGCAGCCTGTCTGGATGTTATTGCTGGGAGGAGCACTTGCCACAGAAAATAGGGGAATCAGAAAGGATTTTTTTGTTTCTGCTGTAAATACGAGGACAACTTCCTCTATCACACTCCGAAGTTAGTGAGCTCTCTATGTAAAGTTCATTTTCTGACTATTAGGCAAACATAAATAGTATTCTTTGATGAAATGTAGGCATAACAGGGTATAATGGGCTTACAGATTTACTGTCTCCAAAAAAAGGGGTCGCCAGTCATCCCTGGAGGAGCCTTTCACATTGACAGTTGATATAGATTTATATATATATATATTTTAGATATAATTTTTTTACAATATTGAAATTGTGGTTTCAGTCAGTGTAATACTCATGCCTTTTGTTAAACAGTGTAATTCCCATGCCTTTTGTTAAACAGCTTTGATATATAATGCAGATGTAAAGGATTTAAACAGGCCCTGAACCCCTTAAAATATCAGAGAGCTAACAATTTCACTCTATCTGGGACCATAAACTTTGATATCCATTGTTAGCTTTTAAATGTATATAACAGTGCCACAACCTGTAAACATAATTATTTTTTTTTTCACATTAGTTTTAGTCAAGCAAAACATAAACTATAGAAATAACTCAGTATATTTAATTATTAGCCTATTAAGTCTAATTGGAAAGGCTGGTAAATTCACTTTAATCTGGAAGAGTTCAAAGTCTTGTCTATATTTTTGGAGTATGTTCCACATTTCTTTTAATGACTTGTGACTATGTTTTTTGTAATCTATTGTATTTTTATTTATATTTGAACTGCATTCATTTATAGTATAATAAGTATCACATTATTATGATGACATTCTGGCTAAACTCAAGTATATAGAAGGTGAAACTGCTGTCGTTTTCCAAAAGCCTATATACTTATGTAAAAGGAAAAAACACACACACACAAAAAAAAAAAAAAACAATTACACTTTTGTGTAGATGCTGGATAACAGATTGTTCTTCATGGTAATCATTTAAATTTTTTTAATGATCTGTAAGCCCCCAGCAATACCAGCAAAGGAAAATAGGTTTATCAGGAAGTAAAAGGGAAAATATATTTGTCATTTTATGACTATTTAGCTCAGGAAACATGACATGTTTGGTGCAAAGGTTTTGAGTTTTTTGGAGTATGATAATATTGTAATAAAAATTTTAAATGCAATTTTGTCTTTTAGAGTAGTTTTAGTAGGAATTTAAACTGAGAAATTGGGATATATTTAATTGATACATTTCTGTCCCCATCAGGTAAAACAAATATAAGGGTTTTGTTTGGAAGGTTCTGGTGTGGTGCGGATAGGGTGGTCAATGCGGGTAAATATTCAAATTTTAAAAATGCAAATAGGTTAGGTAACAAAGTGCAAAAACTGATCATATGCCCAGGGGTATCTTGGCAATTACATAAACCTGGTCCAGGTATTTAAATGACTAGTAAATATCTATACCACGTTCCACACTATTCATAAAAGACTGAGTAAGAAGGAAGGTGTAATTGTTATTGTCCATCAGATGGCAAAATTCTTTCACAGTCAATTTATATAGTAGAGTCTAATTAAATCAAGAGATTATACTAAACTGATTAGAAAAAGGATCTTTGGAATAGAATTTTATTTCAATTAGATAACTTTAGTTAAATGGTGGATAGCACGATCATTCTGATATGTGTGTAGCTGCTGCAAAGATTAAAATTTGTATGCTATCACTTACCCTAATTGATGCTTACTCCCTTTTGTTTGTGTGGGCTCATCATAAATTACAGAAATTTAGAGATCTGCACCATTCTTCCTTGCTTACTGCTATTATAGTTATTAACTAGCAAAAATAGATCTGCTAGTCACTGGTGTGTGAACTTTCACAGGTAGTAATTTAGAATGGCAATGACATTTATAGCTTTAAAACTTCTCATGCTTCTAGACAGAAAAGATGACGCAGGGCAGAACTGGATGTAATCCAAGGATTCAGGCAGCAACACAAGTGTATTCCTAATATGAAATTCTCACATTGTGTCTTGTAATTTGTATATCTTGTTAAATTTTAATTTTGTTAATAGCATATAAATAATGATATAGCTATTTGGTAAAGCACAGAACAGTGTAACAGATTCCAAAAGCCAAACCTTTATACTAGTGTTTTTGAATGCTCCACAAGTCCTAAAATGTCAGGATGTGCAACCTGTGAATTGCAACCCCAAGTGGTAGTCCAGTAAAAATCTGGTTATGACAGTAGTTGTAAATACGCTTTAATCGCACTCCACTTTGACATAGCTGCTATGCGTGACTCTGCTGGTCTATTGCACACTCCCATTATGCAAAGTTGATGCATGGTGGTAGAACCATTTTTATTTTACCACTACATCATGTTAATAAAAGCCAGGTCTAAGAAGATAAGAAAGGGTGCAGAATACAGTACTAGGCACCATTTTCGCAACCCCAACAAGAGACAGTAAAAAATGCCCATGTAAAACTACCCCTTCTGCCCATGCAACTTGTTTGTCCTTTCATTGATGTACTGGGTCAAAGCCATCAAACTGACTATATACTACAGCATGTTTGCATAATTATATTGTTCCGAAGCTTACCAGCAAATCTATAGAATAGTTGAAAAAGAAAAGAATCAATGTGTTGCATTGGCTCAGTCAAATGTACAGATCTCAAACCGATCTGCTGTGGCAGCTGCCCACAAACCTTAATAATCTCAATGTTGTAAAGAAGAGTGAGACAAAAATACTTCACAGAAATGTGAGAGACTGATAAAGTCATATAGGTAACGATTACCTCAAAATATTGCTGCTAAAAGGTGGTTCTGCAAGATGTTAAATTAATACCTAGATTTCACTCTTTCACTTTTACCTAGACATGATGTCTCTATTTTGGCTTAATTTTGTAAAATAATGACATAGTGGAATCTGTTGTGTGTTATTTTACATCTGAGGTTAGATTTAAATAATTTTAGAACCTGCTAGGTACCAGATTTTTTTTATGTTCTAATATGTAAAACTTTAAGCTACATACACACTTCCAAAAGTTCGCGCCCGATAATCGGCTCAGGGCGAGAGAAAGAAGTTGTATTTTCTCATGACTATAAATAGTATTAGAATTTCTGCAGTTTTGCTTTTTCAAGAAAATTAGGTGTTGACAACGTCCCAATAAATGTAGATGATAAAATGGTATCAGGTCAGATTCAAAAAATCCTAATGACAATGTAAAGTACTTAAGACAATGTGGTGTGTATGGACTGTCATTTATTTCCCAGTAAAAATGTCAATGTGTCAAAAAGACACATTTTATATTTCCGACTTGTCAACAGTTCCAGGTTCTAATGACACCCAAATGTTTTAGGTGTAGTGAACTGTTTGCTGCATCTTTGGTGTAGTTACCAGTATAACAAGGAATGCACATGAGTGAAACGTAAATTTAAAATGCACCTAAAACTCACCATGTAGCCAGAATGTGTTAAAACACATTGGTGTGAATAGAGAATCTTTCCCTGTCCTTATTACTATTAGTTTTGCCCTAGCAAAGTAAAGAGGTAAAGAATTAGGAGGTTTAGAGAAGAGCAATGTGGCTCTTAACGGCATCTCCTGGAGAGCACTTTCCAGGACCCCACTAATACATAGTACATTATGCTGGTGCAAACAGGTGCCTAAATGTACAATAGCAAAAAATAATGATTATAAATAAACTATGAAAACTATTGCAGTGCATTATTGCATCATTATTGCAGTGATGTCACTGCTTACTCACCACAAAACTGTATTGCTGTATAGATCGTGCCATGAATTCTGGTTTACATTCTCCAACGCAAAGAAGCACTGGTCCAGAGCTAAAAGTAGGTGGAGCTGGACCCATTTCACACACAATCCTGCAAAGGATACAAAGACGGGGAAATCAGAGAATTCTAACAAGAATATATTTATCATGAGTCAGATAACTTTGATAAATTTGATGCTCAACATATTTAAACAACATTGTCACAACCATCTAGCAAGCATGTTTATGAAAGTGACACACCAATCTTTTCATAAAAAGAAATCACTTAGGCACAGAAAAATATTTTCTAATCTGTTGGAAAATGTTGTGAGATTGTATTCATGTTTTATGATTCCCCAATTTGTGAAGTTGTATAAGGAAAGAGTGGGTTTAATTGAATGTATTGATTAAAGTAATTTATACCTGTGTGAACTGTGTTTTAACATTACTTTATATACAGGATAAACATTTATAGTGCAGTCTCAAATGGGAACAAGGCATATGCCATGGGTTGCAGGAGAGTGATGGCCAAATCTAGGTGTTTTGAAAACTTATGGGTAAAGGGACCTGACGACCTGAGCTCCCAAATGGCTACAAATATAGAACATATAAGATAAAAGGGCAGAAGACACCACAATGTGGATATTAAAAGTCAAGACACACAGAAGTAAAAAAAATAGTCCTATTGCAAATACTAAAAAAGTCATAAATATAACTTTGGGTTATATTTTTTTATAAAAAGGTTCAACTGTACCAGTGAACAGCAACTATAGGCAGATGAATATGTGAAACACACACAGCTAAGAAAGTATAAACAAATAAAATGTGGACTCCAACTGGTTGTTTTTTCATCTTTTCTGAACTGCACACTGGTGATGTGACAGAATTTTAAAACGTAAAACAATTCTAATCTAATCTAAAGCTAATAAACCATACTTTGCATTTGAAATTATGGTCTAAACAACTTGTTGGACTGCAAATGAGTATCAAAATCCAAACATCCATATTCACATCCTCTAGATTTTATCCTTGCTACCCCCACATAAGAAAGCATACAACTTACTTTAATGTCTGAAATTTTTGAAGGAATTAAATACTCCTTGACTGAACTACTCTATTTATAAGTCAATAAAGGAATAGTTCACAATAAATACAAATCCCTACAAATTTATGGAACTTTACCAAGGCAAAAATAATATCCTAGAAAACCCACATGTTACATTTGGTTGATAATATAGACTGTTCTATTCACAAAATGCCACAATGTGGTTTTCAATAACTTTCTAGATTTAGCTTTCCTGGTTTTTATTGCAGGAGGATTCAAATTAAATATTTTTTATCAGAGTTTTTATATTTGCAGAAATATAATGTCAATACAAATTATGAAATAGAAGTCTTACTGTTCTGCGATAATGTATTCCTCTTGCACTGGGGTGCACTGTACTCCAGCTACCAGCACATTGTGAGCAATCTCAGAGAAATCCAAGCCAAGATTCATTCCACGAATTGTAACCAGGGTGCCTCCTTCAGGTGGTCCAGACACAGTGAGGATCTAAAAGGTTTTAAAAGTTGAAATAGACTATTAAATATGGGGAATCATATTTGCCATTTCTTTTTGCGTAGATGCATGGTAATATTTAATGCCATAACCCAGAATTGCTAAGTGCGCAAATTACAATTACATTAATAAATAAATAAGTCCTAGAGCTGGATTTCATGCAGCCAACTGACCATAAATAGTTAACTGTTAAAAATAAAATAAATAAATAGAAATAAATTACACTTGGCATGAAAGCAGCTCATCCATTAAATTAGACCTTGGTTCAAAAGGTAGAAGGCAATTTCATTATTAAATTAAATAAATACAATGTGGACAAAAAATAACATTTAGGAAAAACATCAACTTTGAAAAGGGCAAATTAGGACTCATTTTCACAAATAATCTAGTTACCATCCCATAACAATATCCAAATGTAGCAACAGAAAATTACCTATTGATTCAGGATTCTAAAGGTAAGAGTGTGCAGGTAAGCAAAAATACTCTAAACTAGGCAGGAACAATCATTAATCGCAAACAAATCGTCTACTGTGGAACAGTGACTAGGGTGGAAATGCTAAGGATTTGTTGCTTTATAGAAAACAATGCATAGTTTACATTGCCCCTAAAAAAAGTGTAGACCAGTAAACCATACATACAAAAATGACTTTTATTATGGGAAAAAATTAGACAACCCAGAGCCAATACACTGAAATACATGGAGAATAAAGGTCTCCATACTGACAATGGTCCTAAATGGTGTCAAACCCATGACCTTTGTGCTGTAGGAACTAGATTAAAATTGTGATTAGGATTCACAAATGCTTCAAATCAACAGTGCTTTAGATCTCTGAACAATGCTGTTAATTGGAGCAGTGCACAGGGCAAAGTGTCAGACAGCTGGAGACCAGAGCCACGGCTTATATAAGAAAGCAGCATGCATAGAGAGTATCTTATCCCTCGCTTCTGCACATAGCATAGCTTAGGGCTTTTTTTTCTGCTGCAACTATTACAGTGGTGGCAGAACTGGCATGCACCCAATATTTCAGTCAAGTGTTTGAGTGGCAGGAAAACAAACGTTTAGCAATGTGTGATTAGTGGACTGTTGATGTGTTCAAATGAATCACAGTACATGCATGACAATAAATAAATAAATACATTTTTTTTGACTGCACAGTGCAAATATTGTACAAACTAGTAGCATCAACATTACCCCATTGTAAACCCAGAAAAGTTTAGCACAGTCTGTTTGTCTTTGATCAGCATTAGTGCAGGGAACCCCTTGGAATAGCAAAAAAAGGTCTTTTTGTGTAAAATGTTCATTTTGTATGTGTTTGCAAGTAGGGAAGCTTAAGAATTTGTGCCGTGACAAGAGGAATGGTAAAGTGGATAGCACTGTTGTCTTACCATTCTGGGCTTAGCTCTTAACATCAGACTAAAGGGACCTTTGTATACACTTTTTGTGTGTTTAGAATTGCTACTAATATTTTGTAAATCACAGCTCCTATTCTTCACACAACCCCACATAACAATGACAATTATAAAACCTAATCACCGTCAAGGTCATCTATCCCAATCAGTCACATGCAGTATACACATCACTCCAGCTGTAAAACACTGATCACTTATTAGCATATCTCGCCCACCTAATCAAACCTTCCTTACTCTATATTTAGAGAGCCTGCACACTTTTAGATAAAGCTAGAGCACCACTGATATTTTGATGGCATATCTAAGGTTTAGAATGCATACAATAAAACTTTTGTTTTCCATCAACTGCCAATTTCAACAGAGCACCTGCAAACTACTAGTCCTTACCTTTGTATAGCACCTCTAATCTCCCTACTTTGTAAATCTCTATTAACAATTAGCAATACATAATTACCATTTAACAGATTATTCACTGTTTAGCAAATGCATTTACATTTTGTATTAACCACTGACAAAAGGCAACATTTTCTCAATTAATCCACTTTCAATGGCTTTGTCTCCATCCTCCAGTCCTACTTCATGCAAAAATCTTTATTTTTACAATATAGCAATTCTTCATCTATCAGCAGCTAAAAACTCAAACATCTTAGCTGCTGGATATAAATAAGAAAATTATACAAGATCTTACAGGTAATACCATTATTGGTCTTATTCATTCCCCACTGTGAATCTAACAGCTTTACCGCACGGTACACTCATGATGTATACTGCAAATTAAACTTTCCTTTGACACACAAATATACATATTGAAGACAAACACAGCACTTTCAACACACTAATACATTCTATATTTCAACCTTGAAACACCCTTTAGCAGAAAGAACACTATCTACCATGTACTGTATTAGTTTGTTTAGTTAAATAGTTTCCTTTAGTGTAGATTGTGTAGATGTTTTCACAAATATTTTACATGATAAGTTTGATTCCATTTTTATCTAATTGCTTAATATATTTATTATAATTATATCCAATGAATTTGTATTTACCATTTTATGTCTTAAATGAATTATGAATATTTAGGTATTTCGGTATACTTCAGCATTACAAATCAAGGGTGATTAGACTTATAATTATGTACTGATGTATTGGCATAAATATTTGATCAGCAGTCTTCTGTTTGCACTTGTTGCTTTAATTTTGCAAGATGACACCTAGTATTTTTTACACCTATTTATACAACCTGAATTATCAGGTTTTTCTTTAGAGATCGTCTAAGTCTTTGGCAGGATGGTGGAGAAGTAAAAAGTGATATGAACGGTAGATCTTCAATTTGTTTATAACTAATTATTGATTTTTTTTTTTTTTTTTTAACAAACAGTGTTTAAAGAGGCTGGGAAGGTTATGAGCATGCAACAAGAATCGTGAAGGGAAAACTTAGAGAAACCATCCCTCATGGCAATTAGTTCTCTAAATCAGTATTTCTTTTGACAGGCTATGTACACACGTGCAATAATTGTCGTTGGAAAGGATCTCTAACGATTCTTTCCAATGACTAACACCTGCATGATGCATAAACGAGTGCTGTACATACAGCACCGTTCTGCTCTATAAAGAGGGGAGGGGGAAACGACGGAGCAGCACCCCACTGCGCTCTCTCCCCCTTCACTTCCATTATGATCGCTCGTCGTCCATCGTCTGTGGATCCACCAGGGTGGTCGTTCGGACGATGAACGACAAGCGCTGTACACAAGCAAGATTCCTGTCCGATATCGGTCATAAGCCGATTATCGGAGGAGAACCATTGCACGTGTGTATTCAGCCTTAGTCAACTGCAGGAATGTGAGTAAAAAGGGAAGACAAAGGTTAGCATTTGCAAATCACCAAATGGGTAATGTTACATACTATGTTTTTAAAGTTGGGACCAAGGCAAGGCAATAAGCTTGAACTCTCTCCTGAAAACAAATATCCACTTTTGCACATATTTATTTTGTCTGAACAAGAAATATATATTTCCTTATTTAGGTCCTTGCATAAAAATAAGCCCCTAGCCTAAATAGTATTCTATTTATTCACTGTAGCACCATACTCTGCTGTATCAGCTGGCTCTAGGTTTGCCTGACACTTCGAGTTATACAGACATAATATTTAAACTTTTGATGGGCAGCGGTCCCTGACCAGATGTCATGAGCAAAAGGATAATAATAATTTTCTCTACCTTATTTTTTTTTAACAAGTGCATGAAGAAAAAACAAACAAAAGAAAAAACAAACACCAGCTGTTTCAAAGAAGGAAAATTTTTGTTTATGTCAATTCAAAATGGATAAACCTATTAGTCAATTGTGGGGGCTGGGCAGATAATTAAGGAACAGCTACTGCAAAGACTAGCGATCAATTCAGGAGCATACCAGCTTTGGTGACTCTAGGGATCACAGAGTGCAACACCAGTATAACATAGTCTGGAAAAGGAATTATAGGATGAGGAAATAAAAAAAATACATCTTAATGTTCCTACAAGGCCATTTCTAGCCGCCGTTAGCTCTAGCTTACTTACTACTTTGTCAAAAGATTGATTAGGGAAAATGATGCTACAGATTAAATCTATTTTGCTGTTTTAAATATAATTACGAAGAGTGGTAAACGAGAACACATTCATATATCAGATGATATCCAACACAAACGTGTGTTGGATTATCTATAAAGAAAATGCCATTGCTGAGATTGTGTGGGACTTTCTTTTGGTTCAGTATTCTATTTCTACAGTTGTACATTTGACTGCAGCATAAGCATGTCGCACATCCTTCAAGGCAGAGCACAGCAGAAGGTGGGATATACTATTTTAGTGTATGATGGATAGATCTGAATTTTGAATAAGGTAAACATTTACGAGAATGTATGGATTTATTTTATTTAATATATAGGATGTATACAGCCTTTAGATGTCACTTGATAATGATTATAGTGTTAGAGTTGCATTATCTATGATTGAAAGAAGTAATTTTTTGACTTTTGATGAACTGAAGTGTTTTCAAAGTGTTGCACCTTGTCTTATTGCACACTAACATTTTGATTTCAACAACACAGTATCAAGGATTGACTAAATGTACTGTATTTTTTAAAAAATTTGAGATCCACTTCTGTTATCCAGTCATGTGCAGATGAAATTCGGGTATGTGAACTATTGGACACGTACTGTATTTTTCAAACCATAAGACACACCTTTTTCCCCCCAAAAGTGGGGCTAAATTGGGGCTGCGTCTTATGGTCTGAATACCTTCCCGCGCTTCCAAGGGGGGCCCAGCAGGCGGCTGCAGTTCCATCTAGCTTGGCATCCCCCCTGCAGCATGGCCCCCTCCATTCTGCAGCCTCCCCCGCCCGGATTACAAAAAACAAAGCCGGCCACCCCTACCTTATCCTATGGATTCGAGAGCCCTGCCTTCCCTTCCCTGTGTTTATCAGCAGCTCACGTCTATGGGGATGCTGGGGATGCGTTTCTGTGTGAGAATGCTGAGAGAGCAGGAGGGGGGCAGTGTGAGTGAGCAGTTTTTTTTTCTTGTGCAGCACGTCATTCCCCTATGACAGGTGTAGCTTTCCTGTCACTATAGTCTTGTAATGCAATATCTGTGCAATGTGCAATGTGTCTGTACAATGTACAATCTCTCTCTCCCGTTAAATATTATTCTAGAATATTTTATTAAATATTTCTTTATACAATTTGGTTCAGAATATGTTTTTTTCTTGTTTTCCTCCTCTAAAACCTGGGTGCGTCTTATGGTCTGAAAAATTTGGTAGCTTTTGCTAGCTAGACAAAAATTTGATGTTTTGGTTTGTTGATGTTAACATATAGTACTGACTATGTTAAAGACTATATCAAAGAAAGGTTTTTTTGGTGTAGGGGACTTTTAAAGCAGTACACATAGAACATTGTATGTATAAAAACATTTCGATAATACCATCTTACTTAAAAACAATCTTAACATATTGTATGTTAGAGAGAAGCCTCTATATGTAATAGGTACAATCCCAATGATCAAAAAGTAGTAAATCGTACAAATTACCTTATAGGAAGTTCCCTATTTAAAAACTATTTGTATTTGAGACTTTACTATAAGAGATTGGTAATATTATTGGTATTTTTTGATATCCATCCCCATATATTTAGAAGTGAATTCTGTCAACTTTGCTGGGACTGCATTCCTATTGACTCCTGAGGGAAATAATTTAAATTATACACCTTTCTCAAATTTCTGCGTTTGTAACGATCATCCTTAAAACGCCGTTTGTGCCTGGTTGTGGTCTGTTCTGGTCGTGATAACACTCCATGCTTTTTGTGCTGCCCTTGGGTCAGATTCAAGTTGCACCTCTGCTATTTTGTGGTACGTGTATACCCGTTTGATTTGCTATACTTGAGTGTATTTATACTTTTTTTATGTTTATAATACATTGTCAAATTGTTTATGAATGTATTTTTTTTTTTTGGTATACTGTACTCACTCCTATTGTACTAAATTGTTTCCTGGTGAAGCGGATTTAATCTGTGAAATGCGTTGGATCATTCGAGAGTACTACTTTTGAATGATACTGTGTTAATTTACACTTACCAAGATCATTTGTACGCTTTACTACTTTTTGATCATTGGGATTGTAACTATTACATATAGAGGCTTCACTCTCTAACATACAATATGTTAAGAATGTTTTTTAATAGGATATTAGTATTAAAATGTTTTTATACATACATTGTTTTAAACGTACTGCCTTAAAAGTCCCTATACACCAAAAAATTATCTTTGATATATGTCTATTATAGGGATCTTGGCAGTAGTTGATCAACCCTGAAATTTGACAAATAGCTACTATCTTGTTTTTCTATATAGTACTGACTAATTTAATGTTGTGTGAAGACTGACAAAAAAAGTATTTTTTTTTTTTACAACCATAGAATGTGGTTGACAGTAACTAGTAATTATGGGAACCTTACACAGTTTTCATGGGATGCTAGAAAGATCAAATAATCGAATCATGATTCAGTTTTCAAACCTTTCAGCCTTGAGGTGCTTACCACATGTCTAGAGTTTACCAGCAGTAAAATTGTTGTGGATCTATTGTACATTAGGATTTTAGGCAATCCAGGATTTAGATAAAGGACTTTTGTAAAAAGAAACATCTAGCAGGTGTTCCAGCACTAAAAGGGTTAAAGTTAACAAAAAGAGCAGGAGCACAGCCAACAATCTTAGTGACATTTCAGCAAAGTTTGATTAATTACATCCAGACAAGAAGCATAGTCACTTATGTTGTCCAGACAACCACAGACTATTCTTTACAAAAGTTCAAATTCAGCTGGAAACATTGGGACGATGCATACTTAAAATCATCAGTTCTGCTTCATTGATCATCATAGCTCCCTTAGCATCCTGTGGTCTACAGCGTTCAAAAAAGGCCACCGTTTACAGCTGCCTCCTCCTCTCTCTCTCCAGCAAATCGATCTCTCAATGGGCACATCTGCTCCATGGTGCATGTCTCAGGGCCAGTATTTCCATAGCAAGCATCTTACTGACCTTTGCCATTGGAAGGGACACAGGGCCCAGCAGGAGATTTAGCAGCGATTAGCATTGCTCATAGGCTTACAGAGGATGTAGAACCATGGGAGCTAGCCCTAAACAAAGGATTTGAATGTCATGGTGCACATTACTTTTTTCTTGTAACAGCATACTTAGCCCTACATGTGAGTTCAACGCACATATGAGCAGGTCAAATTAAAGAAAAAAGGGGACAATTAAAGGTACCTTTAGCACTGCACCTATTAAAGTATAATATTTTTGTAAATTATATTTAGTTCAGTGAAAAGCCAGACCAATGCCTTACATTTGAACAATTCCAACAAGTAATTAGTAAGCTTCCTAAAAATAATTATTCTAACAGTAAGATTTATCGTTACACATGTTATAATGTTGTAACTCTTTCGTCAATGAATACATTTAAATCTTTTTTCACACTACTCCCCACTGTTCCAGGTTAGTCTTTTGAACATGAATTTAGGAAAACAAAGATTTACAATAAGTAAATAAATCCCCACTCAAACCCATAAAACACCTAAATATAGGTGAGCATTGCAAACCACTAGTATAATATATTAGTAACGTAGCAATGCAAATCTCAAAAGATACATGATAATAGAACAAAACAGTATCATTCTCTATCAAGCAACATGTACACACACACACAAAGGGCTCTATTTATAAAACAGAGAATCAGATATTCTCTCAAACATTCCCTGGTATTAATCTTCCAAGTGTTTTAATGGAAGGAATTGATTCCCACTAGGGAATGTTTATTAGAATAATGGTTTAATGGAAAATAAAAGACAAAGTTCAGAACTCAAGCGAGCATCTACTTAGTACTGACTGCATGGGCATATACAAGCCCTTATGCAGTCAGTTAAATTACTTTGCAGAAATTTCAGTTCTCACTTAAAAAAAACATTTCTGTTGAATAGTCTAAGGACAAAAAACGTTATTAAATGAGCTATTGCAATAAAACATGTAATGGCTTGCAAGGAGGTGAATATTTTATATTAACACCTTATGCTTGCATAAGACACTAATATACTGATACAAATTTCAGGAAAAAAGTGGATACAAATAATTAAATCATACTGCAATATTGCAGACACACACACATATATATATGTATATGTATGTATCTAAATCTTCCTTACACAAATACAGATTCTTGTGGCTCCTTAATCTGTAAAACTTGTTTACCATCCGATCAAGACAGAACCTACATAGGCAGCTGTCTCTTGCAGGTTGCACTTTCTGATGTCTGATGTGCACAAGGTGTTTCCTTGATCTTGCCTGTCATTTATTCTCAGGGTACTGTCTACTTGAGAGTGGTCTGAAGTATGATAACATGTTAGGCATATGCTGCCTAATTAAGCCTTAATATGGTAGTGCGAGTTTGTGAAGTCCCTACTATGCCAATGTTGTTTCTTGACGGGCTGCTAAAAAAAGTGAACTGGTTAATGGTGAATATTTTTTCAGTATACCACACAACAACATGCAAAGTGCAGAAAAAATATATCATTATAGATGCAGCACAATATATGGTTGGCTCAGTAGCTAGCACTCTCGCCTTTGTGTAGGTTTCCTCAGATCCTAAAAACATGCAGCTGTTTGGCTTGCTCTTAAAAATTGCCTTAGAGTGTGTTAATGACATATGACCATGATTATGACACTTGATTGTAAACCCTTTTGAGAGATAGTTTTTGTATTTTGTAGACTTTGTATAAATTTAATTGTTTTTAATTGTATTAATAAAGTTAATAAAAATAATATTATAATATCTTTCAATAAAACATGTCTACTTGGCAGTTAAGCTGGTCAGTACTGACTGAGAAAAGTGACATGAAACCATCTCAGAGCCCTTGAGTTATTTAAACAAGTCGGGTATGGATTGACATTCAAACTTTTATGAGAACATCTGCTCCATCATGCTGCCCTTAAGTGTCCCTAGACCTCTATAGAAAGAAAAGTAAATTTACATCCTGGGAGTATTGATTCTTGGCCTATGCATCATTCTTAACTCTTTATTAAACAGTTGTGAGCCCGTGGACATTGTGTTTAAGGTAAACAGACCATGGAGAAACAGAAAATATAAAAAGATTAAAAACATATAAATGATTACACATTAGGGTTATAGAGGCTGATACAAAGCAAATTTTCTCTGTTAGTTAAATTTATTAATGAAAAAGTTTAGCCTATTACAAACCTCAGTGATGCGTGGGTTGGTGCACTTGACATTCCTACTAGACCAGTCCAGCCATTGGTTTTGGTTAGATGTACAGTGATGTTGTAGGGTACAGCGCCCTTCTGCGCTGCACCACCCACACTCATATTTATGATCAGCTTTGAGGCAGAGACCACAGCTTTCTCGCTGAGCAGAACATTTGTATAGGTGAACTATAGGGTATGAGAAAAAAAATTAATAAGCAAAATTTAAGCTGCATAATGCCAAAAGCAAAAACCATATTTAAGCCACTGATGGGTTTAGGTAATTATTGTATATAAGAAATCATTCCCTCAACCTAGTGGGACTAATATTATTATATTATATATATATATTTTTTTTTAATTCATATTCAGCACTTCCATGTTTTTTCCTTTTTCCATTAAAACATTTAAATTTTAAAAAATAACACACACACATGCACTGGGAGTGCACCACTCCCTTTCAAGATTTACCCAATCTGGTACTAGTATTCCCATAGGATGTGAGCTATATCAATGTTAGACCACATTTCCACTGGGGGTTGCTTGTTTGGGGTTCCCACAACATTTCCCAAAATTTAATTAAATATCAGGTTCTTAAACAATCCTGGTTCCCAAGAGGGGGGCTAATGTGCCAACTATCTGCCACCCCTGGGGTCAAGAAAGTGATCACTTACTGCCTAGTAAACTTATCATTTTAATAAGCAACTCCTATCAATTGTGCTTAAGCCAAGGTAAAATGGGTCATAGCAGAAAAGTTGTATAAGGGGTTGTAGGGGGTTCGAAAAAGTGTACCTTTTTTATTTAGAGTTATGTAAAGATGCTGAAGAGTAGTAAAAGTGTGCTTTTTATGCACATAATTGTTTTCACTACATTTCTACATTTTTACCTGATTCACAGTTAAAGCGTGCCTAAACTCAGAATTTTCACTTTACATAAAAGGGTAGACAATCTTTTTATGTAAGGTAAAAATTCTGTTTGTGTTTTTTTAAGTGCAACACCCTTTTTCTTTAAAAAGAAAAAAAGGTGTAGCACTGCCCCCTAAATCTCAATTGCCTAGGATAATGAGAATGAGTGGGAGTGCAAATCCTCCCGGGATACCTACTTCATGCATCTCGGGAGGCTCTTGGGTGCTCCTTCTCTGCATGCCTGAGCACCTTTCGTCAAAAGGGGGAAAAAAGCTAATCTGGGCTTGGGGCGCTGACCCGAAGATGGATGCCAAGGCAATGCGGGACCTGATAGAAAAAAACCCCCAGGACCGATCGACTGCACTGCGGGATTTATTTTTGTTTTGGGCATTTTTGAGTTTACTTCTTCTTTAAGCAGATTGGGCCTCTTGATTTTAATTTAATTTAGGCAAAGACTGGCCTTTTTGAACTCTCTGTTTGATAGTATACAGGTAGCTGGTTACAAATAGGCAGCTAACATGTTTAGTAAAAGGTTAACCATATCCAGCCCCCTAAACTGATTTTTATTCAAAAACTAACTTTACCTTTGATGTCATGTGGGTTGTCAATGATAAAATTTCCATTCCAGACGACTGAGAAAACGACAGGCAAATCACTAATATCCATTCCTTCATAAAAATACTGAAAGCAAAGTCAACATGAAGTTAGAACAGATTGAAAGGGAAATAAATGGATAGAAAAATAACAGCAATAAAAGATGCGATTTTCACTTCATTTTCAGCCTGATCACCTAGAAGCAGCGAGAGATTAAGTGATAAAAATACAAACAGCTTGCACAGATATAGTGCAAGCCAGATATGGTGCAAAGCCTCAGAACATGTCTAGGTTTATGCCAAAGCAATAGCCACAGAATTCTTTACTGTAGACATTCAGATTGGTGAAAGTACTGAAGGCTGTGTGGTTGGTCCCGGTCACTCTAAAAGTCTTTACCGGACGAAGTATTGGGTTCTTTTGGTTCAGGATCTCTATTTTTTAAACTAAAAAGCCTCATACAAATGCCTAAATAATTGTCACTGGAAAGAATTGTCTGTGGTTGTTTCTAGCATCAGTAGAATAAACAGGATCTGTAAAGTGTTTTTCTGTTCTATATAAAGGGGAGGGGTAAAAATGAGTTGAAGGCACTCCGCTGCATCTTCCTCATTACAAAAATACCAGTGGTTGCTGGTATAGCGCTTAGTTATCTGACATCAAGGGAAAGCTGTACATGGTCAAGTGATTGACAGTCCCCGAAGTGTCAGTTTCCAAGCAGAATTTTTAAAGGACCAATTCTCCACAATGAATCCGTGTTGAGAAGGTGGCAGCAAAGGTAAGTATTTTTTGATCTGAATGCTTGTAATGTGACAAGATATCTGAAAATCAGAATAAGTATAAGAAAGATGCATATATAACTAAATTTCAGCTTAAATGCATGTTTAAAAAAAAGTCACTTTCTAGATTTCCCCATCATCTAATATTGTAGAATTTATTATTTTATATTTAGACTATTATAAATTGTTATATTGGTACATTACAACTAGCACTAACAGCAGGTTAAATGTTCTAATGAGAATGGGAGTATATACAAATTTGTTGGTACCTCTCCATGAAAAAAATTGTCTCTAAAATACCTTAAAATAGATACAATTATTTGGCACCTATAATTTTTTTTCCTGCATTTAAAATACACCAGACTTTGCTTAAAATTTTAATTTGATAGTTAATTTGGTATGTTAAAAATGCATTCTCCAGAGTACAAGTTCCAGTTCTTTCCAAAGGTAGGATACTATTCATATATACTTTTGCGATATTTCATTCAGTTCTTGCTATGCGCCCATCCTGCCTTCCGCAGCTTTAAGTTTGAATGGGCATGCCGGGGATGATCCACATGCTAGGGGGTTATTCTGCTCAATATACTCTACCTTGCTCTCCAGAATCCATGCAGGATCACCCCAGTAAGCGAGGGCTTGGGTACAGGACCTGGGACATCCTCTTCCAGGCCTCAAAAAACAATTGGAGAAGGTGTGGCCTAACTCAGCCAGATGTTCTCAGAACACCTTGACAGTATAAATTACCTACAAAGACCTGTTCAAGTGGTACTTGACCTCGCTCTGCATCTCCAAAATTTACCCCTTCTCTTCTCCTCACTGCTTTTGAGAAGCAGGGAAAGTTCTACACATGGTGGAAGGTCCCCGTACCATCATTATTGGGCACAGTGTTTCACTACGCCAACTTAACCTCGGACCTCAATATGCAACCCTCACCTACCATGGCACTGTTACAATTTGGTCTGGGAGACTGCCCACATTTCCTGGTTTCTTGGCACCATGCTCTTGAGAATTTGAAGCAATATGGGGGTATTTAACACCCCCCTTCCTATATACCTTACCGTCTCCTTCCACTCCCCTCCTTCCTTTTTGTCAGCATTTTTCCTATCTGGTCACAACATTGTATTTCTACTGATAGTATATTTTTGCTATTTCACATTGCATGACTGGCTTTTACATTGTTTAAAATATTGTGTTCATATTAAATATTGTATTTTTATATATCTATGTTTCTACTTGTGCTAAGCTGTTGTACTGTTTTGTTGACAAAACTCTTCAATATAATACTTGTAATAATTTTAAAAAAATGGCCTGTTGACATAGAGCTGATGTGGCTTGCCAAAAAGCTCAGATTTTGTTTCATCCCCCTAAAAGAAAATCTCCCGGGAGCATTATGGCTTGCCAATATGCCTTTTAGCAAATTTCAATCTGGCCTTTTCTTCAATAGTTAAGTTCTCCTGGGTCTTTTTCAATTGGGCTCACTGTCATTCAAAAACGGAAGGATGGTGTGATCAGACACTGATGGGCCTTGACCTTGGAGTTCAGAATGTATTTCTTTGGAAGTTGTCCGTGGCTTTTTGTCTACTATTTGGCTCAGTTATATGGACCATAAACTTCTTACTAATGATTGCAACTGTTTTTACAAGAATATCAAGCTGCTTGGAGATGGTCTAACATTTGCCTTTAACATGCTCTAATTTCCTATAATCTTCTCAAACAATCTCCTTTACTTTCTCCAGTAGTCCATTTTCAGGGACACTGATACAACAGAGTAACTACTTTTACTATTTAAACAGGCTGAATGACCGATTGCACAATTGAAAACATATGTGCTACTAGTAAATTAAAGAAAAATCTAGTTTGAAAAATCACTTTCACTTTCTAGGGGTACCAACAAACACGTCCACTGTGGCTATTTTATAATACCTTTTTGGAATAAGCAAACCTTTATCTCTTTTCTCACTTTCTTTTTTTTACATATCTAGGCATACTTGGGACTGTTGCTTTTCAATTATTCACTTTTCAGAAGGCATAAAACACCTTTTTAACAAGCTGTATGGATAAGGGTACTACTACATTTGTCATTTCATACTCTATATTGATTTAAAAATGAACCAAAACAAGCTTTCAAAATAAAATCTATATGCCACTAAAGAGGTAAAGTCACATAGGGGTTAAATATGACTTACAGTACTGCTTTAAACAAAAACATAAAACTTTACCCACCTCCAAAAAATAGAGTGGTTGCTATACTAAATCACAATGAAGTTACATTGACACAATACTAAGAGGTTGAGGTTGTGCTATATTCATACATCCACAATTCATACAATGAAAGTAGATCCTGTAGCTGTTTGTTCAGAGAAAGTGTTTATTTTTTTTTTTTTGCTGTCTGCTTCTGTCTCCTGCAGACCATATGCTGCACTGCCAGGAGCAACTGTATTAAGAATTCTGTAGAGCTTAAATGAGCTGAGACTCACAAAGATAGATAAGACTTTCCTATTCTATCAGCCTTCTGTGAATTAGCATTTTGCTGCAACAGTTGAATTGCTGTCTTTTTCCTCAAAATGACCACCCCCCAGGCTGCTACAGGAAAGGCCAGATAAACCATGCCATTCTTTCAAAACCACATCCTAGTTTAAAGTTGCTAAAGTTTAGGGAAATAAAGGAAGTTTAATTTTACAACAAACTAGGTAGATTAGAACAGCTTCTTTTAATAAGTGCTTAGAATGGCATCATTTTGTCAGCACGTACAAAGAACTAAACTGAGCAATGAATATTATGCTGCATCAAGCCTTTATAATATCTTGAATAAAGATACTCACTGAACTATTCTGGCACTGGACACTGGAACTGTTGAAACGAAGAGCAGGCATTCTGTGCATCACACCCTGTATGTTTAAAACACACTCGTAACCCCTCTGGCCTGACTGTGGTTGTGGTAGGTTTCTGGCTTTAAGTGTGATTGGCTTTACTTCCCCAACTGGGATTAGGATCTCTTCTGTGGGTACTAGCTGTGGACAATCCTAGAAAGAACAAAGCACTTGATCAGAAAATTAATGATTTCTTAAAATAAAACAATATATATCATGTTTCTAACATATGCATATTGCTTCACCCCCTACTGAAGAAACATACATGTTATCAACTTCAAAATCTCAGTAGTAAGCAACTATTTTTTTTCCCACTGTAACGTAAATTTTGTGTGCTAAGGGCCCCATTACATGAGCATTACTTTATCAGCAATCGTGTTGTTTAGCTGGTGAGCAAATTACTTTATATCATACATTGGAAATGACTACAAAAATGTTCGCTTTCATAACTGATCATGTTTTATCTTCTGATCGTGTCATACTGGCAAATTGTAATGACAGATAGGGAGAGACATTGTATGTTGCTTTTGTCAGCACTAGCACCAGTTCCATGTCTCATTGATAACCTGTATACCACTTGGCACAGCCCTGCCTTAGTGAGTTCTTGGTCCTCCATCAATTCTTATTCATCCTCAGAAACCATCTTTTGCATGCCCATGTCCTGCGGGCAACTGAGTGCCGAGACAAAACATTGCTAGTTCTAGCTTCCTAAGCTAGGCCATGGCTTGTCCACAGAAAAAATGGGGTTTTCTCATGAGGGCGGGGGGGGAAAAAGACAGCGCTTTGTGGTTATACTTAAACCCTTACAACTTCCTGACAACATTTTACAGCAGAATTTCATTCTTTTTGAGGCAGGGTCAGTTTTGTATTGAGGAACACACTTGAGGGTCTTATCTGCCGAGAGTGATTGCTGTTTTTTTCATTCCTGTTAGTATCTTCTCAGTGCTGCTGTTGTTTCATAGCACAGTGGCAGATAAACTAACACTATTGTACATAACAGATATCTGATTTTCATAATTTGTTTTAATTTTTCTTCACACGGTTCTCAAGTAGTTCAATAATTTCTTTGTATCTACCAAAGTTTATAGTAGTACAACCCACTGCAGTCATAATACTGAAGTAAAAAAGTTCCCTGTACCTATTTTTTGACTTTAAAGAGGAACATTTGATAAACAAAGCTTACATAATAGTACTGTATTCCCAATGATTCCCACGTATTTTGCAGAAATTTTCACATTTTTATGAAAAAAATTTAAATTTTGAAAAATTTGTGGCAATTTTGCTCATTACCACTCAATTACTTCCAGTTCTTATCAATAGATAGATGTTATTTTTCATGCATGTAGGCCCTCTCTACCTCCTTTTATAGCCCCAAAGTGTTAACAAACTGATAGAATTTCCTTTCCTTCACCTTTGAATATATTTCATTAATCTACAAATTGTGTGCGTTACTATCTCTACAAGACATGCATTATCCCTGTTTCTATTCCACAGCAGTACTGGTAACTGACATTCTAAAGGTCTTTACTCCCACAGAGACTTGCGGATACATACACTGCGTGTTTAAACAAATTTCATTACTTATTCTGCTAGAGTGCTATTCATATGCAGAGCAACCCCAGGGAACTGGACCAATCCATCATAGCCATTGCCACTAACTTCTAATAAGTTAAATAACATCCCTGGGATAACAAACACATACAATCTGTTGTTGTTGTTTTTTTTTGTTTAGTTTTTTTTTTTACTGTGTTGGCTTCCTTTTTGCAAATTTCAAGTGGAATTTACTATAGAAAGTAGGTTCATTTTGAGACACAAACAATTTGTGAGTGCATTTTCAAAAAATATCAAACAGTAGAGGTTAAGTAATCTAAAGTCAAAAGACACAAAGATATATATGAACAAAAAAATTACATTTTTAAGGAAGCCCCCCCCCACACACACACACACACCAGTGCAAATGCATGCATGCATGCATACTGAAATCATTGGCGCAGGACATGTTAGGTATTCTCACACACAATAAAGTGATATAAATAATACAGAGTTGATACTTTAGGGAAACTCTAAACTGACGAGCTGTAAAGGGGTTTTAAATGCTGCCTATGCACAATAGTGGGCATCATAGTTTGTCACAATTTTACAGGCACATGCAATGTTTAGGGTTGACACATTTAGTGTTCTCTTTCATTTTTTAATTATTAATGGTATTTATGTTCTCTAAATTATTATGGGTGCATTTTGTGCTGAAAATGTAGGTATACATAGTCCTTGTTCTTGTGGCAGAGTTGCTGCATGTTTTTTGGATGCTATGTGTAGTGTCAAGGGGTGGTTCAACACCCTTGCTGCCTCCATAGCACTTGCACAATTCAAGTCTCTGGAGGCAGCATAGGTGTTGAACTTTTTATGTAATATAGGCTTTCTTATGCCTGTGGTATGTATTAGGAGTTTTTCTTGTGCACATAAAAAAGAAAGGTCGAAGTAAAATAAAAACACAGTTGAATAGGCAACTAACAAGTTACATAAGAAATAAAGCTGCATTAATGATTACTTCAAAAATGCATCTGATTACTTTTTTAATTCTGAATATTCTAAGAAATGTTCCATTACAACTAAAACACAACACAGAAACAACTGACTAGTTTGTATTATGAACACATCTGACAGTTTGTAAAGCTAATGTTTGACTGTTTCTGCTTTCCTGTACAATGTGTAAGATCAGGCACGATGCAAATGAAGCACCAAGCCAAATCTGTTTCATGTCTGGTTTCCTGAAATAAAGACAAGGGCAGCTGACTCTGTATACACACAGGCAATTTATGTCTTTGGAGAATATATAAATATGAACTTGACAAGAGTAGTATTATGCCAACATTTAAAAAGAAATATATTTAGGTAGTGGGTCAGTCTGCAACAGTGTCAAAACTCTTATGATAATCATAACCTAAAAGCTATAGTTAAATGCAGGCCAAGGGTTCCTAACTGTGGCTATAATACCAGTCATGTACTGAAAGTATAGAGCCCTCCATGTTCCCTTGGTATCACCACCTGAAAAAGATTTGCATAAGTATCTAAAAGATCAGCAAGCAGCACATCAACCAGATCATGGCATAACTGTTTGTTGTAAGTAGAGAAGGAACATTTCCCCATTACTGCACAAAGGAATGTAAAAGATGTTGGACTCATAAGAAAAGGTCACATTTGTTAGTACAAACTAAAAGATCCTTCTAGGGGAAAAAGTTGTATCAGTATAATACCTCAGAGACGTTGACCCGGCCTTCCTGAAAGGAGCATGTAGTTGGATCATGAGTGCAGAGGTTTCTATACTTGCACCAATGGCAGCGAAACGCACTATTCACGCAGGACAAGCACCTTGTAGGAAACACAAAAAACATTTCTCAGAGCTGAACAAAATTTTTAAACTCCTTATTAAATACAATAGGCCTAATCTATTAATAATTTATAATGGGGTGATCCACCAAACTTACAGCTAGGATGGATCTGGTTCAGAAAGAAAACCATTTGCAAATTAATAGCAAATGCTTTTTTAGGAAATTCATTCCAGGTTTGCTGGATAGCATCCAAATGCATTGCCTATGGAATTAATATCTATGAAAAAACATTTTTTTTAGCAGGTTAACCTTTTACAGTTAAACATATATTCACACTGTACTATGTGTATAGTTTTACATATTATAAAGTCAGTGACAAAATATACATTGGTAAATAAAATTGCTTTATGTTGAGTAGCTTAAATGACAAAAAACACACTGAAAGACAGACAGGATGATTCATTATCAACAGACCACCCATGACTGAATGGATAGAGGGACCTGTTTAGGTTACAGTGACAAGTCAATCAAAACATTTAACAGCAAATGCTAAATAAACCAATTTATGGTTTAGGACAAAATGTGGACCTCTCCTTTTACCACAGTTTGCTATTTAACCATCTAGTTTAGCACTTCATACATTACATAAACGTTTGCAGTGAAAAAAAGCCTAGAATATCTCTAGAATCAGCCAATTCATATAAACAGCGACTTCCTCTGTATATATACTAGACCTGGCCGAGCATAAACAATACAGGTTTCCTGTATCCAAGAAGAACGCCAGCAGCATTAACACTGCATCACGTTGACATACATTAAGCATACATATATTTGCTTTAAACATATCTTGTTACACACTTGTAGCAAATATCGTCTGTCAATACAAGCTCAATATTTATACCAAAGTGTATCAAAATACCTGACATATATTAAATTACATATCACTCCATACTCTACCCTCTCCCCCTGCAATCATTAAGTTTCTTAAAATCTTTTGGAGTTAAAGACTGAAAATTGAATGAAGGATATTTAAAAAAAGTCATGTTACAGAAGATTGATTCTGTATGACAGTGGAATGCACTGTTCATGAAAAACTCATCAGCTGCAAATGTCAGCACTATACTGCTGAAGCCATGACCATAGATGTTTCTAGATGCAGGCCAGTTTTGTGATTCAATCAGAAATATTGATCCTCAGCCAGGGTTGATTGGTACCCGCACAGTTACAAAGTGGACATCACTTAGCAGAACCAGCAATGTGGGACCAAGAGATACCATTTTCCAGACTATGACACAAATGTACTACTTGTTGAACATGACATAATATAGATCCCTGCAATCTCCACGATGGGCTGTACATTACATACTATGGGCCACTGCACTCACATAACACACTTCACATTGCATTCTGTAGACGATGCTGCACAATATGTTCTACAGACGGTACACGATATGCTCTTTTGCACATTACATTAAAAAAACATTTGTGGTCTGTATGATTTGCTTTACACTACTTAGTCACCATTTCCAGAGTTTCCTTTTTTTTCTTATCTTCATTTACAGCAGCACTCAACACTATACTTTATAATATATATATTGTTTAATATAATGTACATACACAATAAAACCTATTTGTTTGAGAGTGAGCACATTTTTGTATGCTGAAAAGTTGGCAATTCCCAACATAATCACATGATTCAATTTAGCTATTTTTCTAATAAACCAACTGCTAAAGGAAGTTGTATTCAAATCTATTTTCCACATTGTGATACCATCACAAAGTCATGGTGTGTTTATACCTCCAAAGCTCCTGTCCCACCTACCTTTCTGACCTGAAAGATAAATACACCCCTAGCCGCTCTATTTGCTCCTCCAATGACCTACTAATGACTTCTCCACTTATAACCTCGTCACACGCATGGCTCCAAGACTTTTCTAGGGCTGCCTTGACATTATGTATAATAATAGGAACACACAGATAACCTGTTAACAATTCTCCCTGACCTTCAGTGCACAACAATGCAGAAATGCAAATATACTATGTATTGCAGTGTGTGGTTTTGGCACATTGCTCTTGTAGGTTAAGGCAAATTTGGGGGCCCCTTTCAAGCCCAGCCTTAATATAACACATAGCTGTAAATAGTGCATACTGTTATTAATACATTCCAGCTGAAGTGTGGTAAAACAAGTCTTGAGCTGGAAAAACTCAGGCTCCTAGCATAAGCTAATTTTTTTAGTTAGAATATTTTTTTGTTACACTCTGAAATGCTAAAATGATACCTGAATGCAGGCTGACCTGAAGTTATTGTCATACATAATTGAATTTACTTACAGTTGATGACCACTGCAGTTGTAGAATTTGAAGTCTGTGCTCACAAAAATCTTTCCTGTCTCCCTGGAGATCAGCTGAAGCTCCACTCCATACCAATCTAAAATATAAATTGAATGCAATAGTTACAATGACACCCAAATTAAAAAAGTCATAAGCAAACATAATTCCAAATGTAGTAATACTTAGTGGTCCTTCCACCAGACTACATTTTCTCTCCATCTACTGGTCATTTAAAAGGGAGGCATGACTTCTAAGTAACCTTCAAGTATGCATCATAAAGTTCTTCTACCTCCCACTGTATGGAAATACTAATAAAGGCAAATATCCCTAACAAATCTAGCAACCTGCAAGGGAATACAAAGACAAGGTGAAGTCCATAAACTAAAGTAAAAACCCCCACATGTATCCAGGAACAGAGATCTCATGTTTACCATAGATGTACTAAACAATACATCAAAAAGTAAGGGTAGGGCAACAGGCTACTAACAAAGTGAGCATAGGTGGCTAAAAAAATGTTGCACAATATGCAAATTCAGAGTAGTAGCTCTGTTCACCTGGATATAGCCTGTATGTGCAATTACTATTAAATCTTGTAATAAACAAACACTTAGATATGCTTCATAAACTGTAGTTATCATTATATATTCACAAAAGCAGAGTAAAAACATGTGCATTGCTCAGTGTATCTTATTACAGCCATAATACAAAAGAGGAAACCAAGGCATTAACATAAGGTAGAGATTTAGGCACTTATCAGGTGTACAGCTCCTCCCACAAAGCCAAATGCATATGCACAATGGTCCTTGCTTTAGCAGTGTTCAGATTCATCCTACCTTTGGTTCATGTCCTATTTTGCAGGTTCAAATCCTGTTGGCCTTTAATTTATATTGGATATTTTATCTATGTCAGAAGGGTTGCAATGGCCCATATTAGAGCCAGGAATTTCAGACGGCTTTAGATGACATTTACCCTTTTCACATATAATATAAAGATTAAATCCTCATAGATTTCAATGTATAAAACATGTAGCTATTTTACCCACACACCATTTAACTGCCCAGGATGAGGAGGGGAGGGGTTGACACGTTTACTGCCTAACATCAACACTTGGCCCACACTGATCACAAAGATATGGACAATAAAGTACATCTAAACTCATGACATCAGTAGGGATTATAATGCACCAGAGAGGTCAAAGAGACACTAGTTGGTTCAGTATGTCCATATGGCTAACCATTTTTGTCAACTATCTATAGATAAATATCCCAATTACTAAGTGTTGATATCTTCGGTGACAACAGGACTTTATGTCATGCCAAACAAAGCCAAAGAAAGTGCCATATTTTATCTGCATGCACATCATGTGTGCTGTTTAGATCTATTGACTGCTGATTGTACTAAATATTGATGTCTGGATTTCCTCACTTTTATTGCGGCTTTAATAAGTGGCATTCAAAAGCACTGTTTTTGATAACCTACATTCGGGTAAACAGCAGTAACTGTGAATTTGAATATTGTGTTTATCTAAAGCTAGTGTATCTAAAACACACCCTTTAACATTTTTTTGTCCTTGATACATTTTTATTATTTTAGACAGCACTTACTTCAAAAGATTTGGACCATTATTATTTTTGTTTTGGCAGAAGCCACAGAGTAGTATTACAAAAAAAAATAGTTGATGTGCGAGTTATTATTGCTTGATATTTTTTCATCTGAAAGGTTTAAATTGCCATCTTTACCCTACTTTGCAGGACAAAGATCAGGAACAGATACCATATATGCATATCAATACAGCAATGGCAAGATATTTCTGTCCCTATTTAATGGGACACACACTCATCATCATACACTCACATACAGATTCCACACAAACAGTGTAACAAGTGCGGATAGAGTGTTAATTATAGTGGCAACTTTCTTTAAAACTCAATTCACTTCAAATTCAAGAAAAAAGAACGTACCTTGATCTGCAGGAATGATGGGTACATCTTTTGAAGATGGTGAAACACAGACAATTTTATTGCCAGACACTTGACCCTCAACTTGAGTAATGTTACCAAATGAGCAAATTACGCCAACAGATAGATCTGGGACATCAGTAACCTCCAGAGTGAGCTAGGAAAAAGAACAAGATGGCAGATGGTATTATAAGCCTGTCTATGTACAATAGGCCAAAACAGTTTTGAAGGAAAGGAATTGCTCCTTATGTGTGGTAGACCTATGGTTATGCCTTTAAAAACAAAACAAAAAAAAATACAAGAATAGGTAAATAATGTAATATTGCAGAAAATACAGATCTTATAGAAACGAACAAAGGAAAACAACATTTAGGAAAATTCAGAGTTAACCAAAAGGTTTACTTTTGCCCTTGGTGCCTCTTGGTACATAAGTAAAGGAAAAAGGGGGATTTTAACTTTTCCAAATATTGGGGTATCCAAAAGCATAAAGCAAATTTTGCAACTGTTTTTTTTTATTAGACAGGTTTTGTACAAAGAAGGAAATATTAGTTGCATATGGGAAAAATAAGTTTTTTTTTTTCAGTACGGATAAGGTTTTAGAATATCATACAGCATTAGGCAAAATGGCAAAAACATTACATTAATAAAAATAAAGAAAGGAAGCTAGAGTACTTATTTGGCAACCAAACACTGTGGTTATACCACTAGCATATTACCCATGCTAATGTAGCAATAATATTATTAAACATGCTTATTTAAATTACATTGGAGGCAATCTTTGAACCAGTTGTTCTGAACCGGTTCCGTTTTTGCCTCCCTCTATACTGAAAAATGTGATTTGTAAGAGGTGGATTTGGTGACTTTTCATTATCAATTATGCATTTCTAAGATGCTATGAAAGTTTTTGAATCAGACTAAAACCTTTCACACTAACTGGGCGTAAGCACACACATGTCCCTAGTCAGTGCCTTAATTGAAATGGGTCAATTTATTAATAGTTTAAAGAATACTGTAATAATATTTTAATAGTTTAAAAAATCAGGATATATATATATATATATCATGCCCCACTCTCACGTACTGGAAGGCTGTGTTCGGAAACTGGAAGGCTGTTGGGATTTACATTGACCTTAACACACTGTTCTATATTCGCTGCAAACCGGGATGGTTCCTCTGCACGTTCACATTTATCCTTCCGAGAACACCTATGAGCAGAAAGTATAAGAGTATATACATTACTTATATAAATATATTTTATTACAAAAGCATTTTATCCTCATCAAATGAAAAGAAAATATTTTGTTTAACTAAGCAAGCAACACATACTTTTATTAACATTAATAATTTTTGTACAGGGTTGCGGAGCGCAATAAATAAACCTTTTTAGTGGACCAGGGAAAAAAGAGGACTATTACATTATACAGGTAATTCATTTTAAAATCTTCACAGGCACTTCACAAAACACAAGAACTGTCCCTGTGTAAGATTTTTTCAAACCCAGAACACTGGGCCTCATTTATTAAAGGCTGGAGAGGATACACTTTCATCAGTGAAGCTGGGTGATCCAGCAAACCTGGAATGGATTTCCTAAAAGTGATTTGCTCTTTGTTAGCAAATGTTTTCAACACCGGACCAGATCCATTCCCAGTTTGCTGGATCCCCAAGCTTCACTGAAGAAAGTGTATCTTCTCCAGCCTTGGAGAGCTTTGATAAATCAGGCCCACTGAGACAGCAGCATTGGTTACAGGCATTTATGGAACAACTTCCTGTTGGCTATACACATGTAATTTCACTTTGTGTTTTCTAGTTGTATAGTCTTGGATTCGACCATACTACCAAGCTTTGATTTCAGATGAGTTCCTTCTTTAGTATTTATTTAACCTTTAGTGTCTCCTAAGATTATCCTGTTGGCTTTTGATTATTATCATATGTATGTTTCTTACCAGTGAACTAAGAATATCCATCTCATTACGACCTAGTTTACATGAATATTTTCCACAGTGTTAAAAGCTGTGTTTAAATCCCATGAGTGAAATTCTAATATGTCAGTATACGCAGCCAAGCCTTGTAAACACTTGAAACTCCCTATTAAACATAATTGGGGTTTAGGAGTGTTTCTGGACATTTTTGAGGCTTTTATAGTTTTCCCTACATCTACCTCTTCTCTACTGCATGACCAGGTTTAAAACCCTTTTAATTGCTTAAACCAAATTAAAATACAATCTCTGTAATTACAAACTCTGAATCAAACATTTTCAGCATTTTGAAAAAATACCAACATAAATCAGGCCTTAACCTTGACCAGAACTTACCTGCTGGCCATGACAGTAGCTTATTTTGCAAACTACAATAATTTAAGGTAAATGTCATTTTTTTTCAATGTTAACAAGTTTAATTTTCTGTTACGCAAACAGCTAATTCAAGGTGCACCAATGTTACTGTAATCTTAAAGCAAAAATATTTTTTTCCAAAAACCTCCAACAGTAAATCAATGGTAAGGCAGGCCAGGAAGAGAAAATGGAGTGAGCTACTGTTGTAAAAATATAATTATGCATTTAAAGTGATCCTAAACTCATATCAATTTTTTCTAATTTATCACTTCCTATATGTGGTTTTTTGAACGTATTTTTCACTTGCCAGGTACTCCTGCTACTAACACACTTCCTGTGTTATGCAGACAATAGTTACACAGTGTACTTTGGAGAACCTATAAAATATAAGAAAAGGAACAAGTGGTTTACCAGCTAGGTGAATATGCTAATCCAAAACATTTACATTCTAATGTAGCCAACTAAAGTAAAAATATTTATATGTTTAAGATTAATGTTTAGTTAATCAAGAAGAAAAAAACACTGAACTTTTTCTTCATACACATGCTCCCTTTCCTTATGTATATCATCTGCATAATTTTTGCATTACTACCAAAACATCAAGTAATCAATCAAACTAAACAGCAGAGTTAAGATTAATATACTTCCCTCTACAGCAAAACACAGCACCTTCCTATGTCCAAATGAGTACTGTATAGCTCATTTATGGGACCCTGTGATTTGCAGTTATGACACTGCTTTTTCTTTTAATTCTATAAACACTTGCAGAGGCAGAGTTGCTTGCTATATTTTTTCAGTGATTAACTATTGGCAGGTGCAATTTGTATCGATTGCAAGAAGTGATTGCATGTATTCAGTCTGTGCTTTATTCTTGAGGAAGCAAGGTTTATCATCTTAAATGTCAATTTTGCTATCTCACCCAAAAAAATAAACATCTTTTTAAGACCAAATCAAATCTGCACTTTAATATAGCCATGATACCAACATTGCCTTAACACTGTCAGGGAAGAACAATATGTTAATGAGCGGAAATCTCTAGCATGCATGTTTTCCCAAAATGTGGGGCTATTAGCATTCTTGATATGAGTTATAGGATCTTGCTGTAATTCTATCTAAAGATTAAGTGATGAATGAAAATATCTAATGTAATCTAATGTAAAAATATCTAATGTAAAACAATGTAATCTAATGTAAAGATCTGTAAGTGTAAGATATATGCAAGTCTATTCATATGCCAATATATATAATGCATGTTCTTTGTGCAAGTAATTATGCATAGAAATCAATTGCACCACTGCTACCATTTTTTAAATTAGCAATTGCACATAAATTGTAAACAGCAATAATAAAGTATTAATGGCACATTTATAATTTATATATTCCATACTTTTTTTACATTGTACCTGATACAGTGTACAGTATTGATACAATGTATTTATGTACTTTTACTTTTATTGAACCAATGTAGTTCCTGCATGACAGATGCAGCGAGCAGTGACCCTACATTGTAAAAAAAAGTAAATTTAATGTCCCAAGCACAGATCTATAAAGTAATTTGGTATGTGCCAATAGTTTATTTTAAACAAAGCTGCTGAAAATGTATAAGTATGTGAAAGGACACAAAAGGCAATAGAAATGGTTGCAAAATAGGTTTATTTTTTACAGAATAAAAGTCTAGTTCCAATTCTGTGAAATTAATGTTCACCTAAAAAACTCTGTAATATTGGTTGTATTTATTGTAGGTATAAAGGCTAAGTGGAGGTTGTAACTCCAGCTCGATGCAAGCAATTTTTCGGGTTTTTATCACCTTTCTTTTCAGTTTATAGAAAACAACTGTCTTTATCTCTAAAAACGTGATACCCAAATTATTGCACTTGACAGATAAAATATACTGAAGCATGAATATTTTCATGTACATTGTTGTATTATATACTTTAAGAACTAAAGCAATCTGGAGAGTTTGATAAACTTCATATATCCTGGATATAGCACACCATATATGCCTGATCTGTCTTCGTATAACCTTGCTGGGATACCGGCCAGATAACACAAAACTTAAGTGGAGGTGGAGCTTTGATAGGCTAGGTTACTGAAAGTTGGTTGAGTAAGTATGTTAAAAAAAAGTTATAAAAGAAAGAGTTAGAATTACAGGGAGTTTTAGTGTCAAAGGGGGGGGGGCCTGTGGTAGGTCGCTAAATGCTAAAAGGTAATAATTGTAACTATATTTATATATATATATTTTTTTTTGGTAATTTCACACTTTTTAGAAATTAATTATTTCCAACATTTATTGCAGTTCGAGCTGCTTAGCAAAAATAAGGCACACAAAAGTTAGGACAAGGTATATTAGAGTGTATAAAACCGTTATGTTTTCATTATGCTGTTTAAGTGCATGTAATTAAAGAGAAATGTACTCTAATTAAAATATGTTAAAGTACACCTAAACTCAAAAACATATAGTTAATATGTTGTAGCTGACCAGTTCCTAAAACGTTCTCAAAAATAGCAACTAATGCAGCCACCACATTCATGGTGGCTAGTTTATTAAAATGCAGTATAATAATGGTTGTCCTTGGTTTAAGATATTGGGCTTGATGTACTAGAGCTCTCCAAAGCTGGTGAGGATATACGTTCATCAGTGAAGCTAGGTGATCCAGCAAACCTGGAACGGATTTCTTAAAAGTTATTTGCTATTTTGCTAGCAAATGTTTTGAACCTTGGACCAGATCAATTCCAGGTTTGCTGGATCACCCAGCGTCACTGATAAAAATAGTGTATTCTCTCCAGGCTTGGGGAGCTTTAATAAATAAGGTCCATTTTTTAAATAGAGATACATGGACATAATACCGGGGTAGTATTATTACATGTAGATAAATACGGTTATCATTGTTTGCTACAATAGTGGTCCTGTAATGGAATTCTTGGCCAGACTGGGGAAAGACAGTGATTACATTCCTATTTAAACCAAAGCATTATTAGATAATGTGACTAGTAAAAGCATATGTACTTACATGTTATTTAAAACACACCAGCCACAATGAGGATCCCCAGAGCTCAAGCATTCCCCACATGTTGTATATTGCTCACACAACTCTACAGGAACTCTGGACACCTGAAACAAAGCACAACAAAAAATGGTGAATGGTAACAAAAAGTTGCAAGAATTGTTTTAAATAAAAAAACCTAAAAGATTAGCATAAAATATATTATCAATGTGTTCATACTACATTATCATACATGAGAAAAAACTTTTTTATATGTTAACTTTGTAAATAAAAAAAGATCTGTGCCCATTCAACCAAAAAAGCATTTACAAAATCACCTATTGCGCTGCATCTACATTAAGTGGCAGCATTATCAACTAATAGAGGTAGTGTGTTGGTACAAAACAGGATACACTATATACTGTAGGATAGTATAGTAGAGGATACACTTTATGGTGTCTTCTCTTCCTATCTCTATAGTACAAATTCTTTGTATCATAATATTTCAAGAACAAAAGCAGTTCAAGATCTGCAATAACAGGGCTAAACTTCTAACAATGTACATACACTGACTTTTTGTTTTTTTCCTTTTCACACATGGGATTCTAGTCTAATTTAAATAAAACATTATACATATATCAAGATAATGTTTCCCATTAGAGGGCCAAGCCAGCCAACATCTGCTTTCGGGGCAATTACCAAGGTACACAGCAGGGCCAACAGCTACTGGCTGTAGGAACTGGCCTTAAAGCTGATATATACCATAACAACCATTCATACTGCTCACCTCCCAACAACCCTTTATATCATAAACATTGATTACACAGTTCAGTGGTTATTCTCACACTCCTATCACAAATAACATTATATTATAACATGAAAGATTGTTACATTACATGTAAAGACTTAATAAGTACATTCGCCTATTTCAATTACAATAAATAAGCAAGCACTTTTTTTTGCAAAACAATATCTATAATTACTATTTACATTTATAGACTCCCTAATATCATTATTAATTATTATTAATAATAATGGGAAACTGTATTTATATAGTTTCAATATAAAATTTAGTGAGTTCAAATTTCTTTTCTTTCCACACAATTATAAATGTAACAGTAACATAGTTGTCACCTATCACCTAGTGGTACACCCACTGCAACTTAAAATGATGTATTTGCTTTGTTAAATGTGAATTAGTCATGTGGTGTAACACTGTGTATTTGTTTTTTATATGTAAGCAAAGAATTCTCAATAATTTTTTCTTTTATAGGGCACAGGGAAAAATGTAGACATTGTTACAAAGACATTAGAAATAAAATGTGTATTTGTTAGGGTGGACCAGTGAAAAGCTGATTCAGATCAGCCCCCAAGCTGTAAGATAAGAATTACAGGAAATCAGCAGAAGATGATAAGTTGTAGCCCCTCTGACCTCTGGCCCAGATGCATGTCACTAACCACTAGACTTCCATTTGTAAGCGCCAGCCTTGGCTAGTGACTAGGCACTGAAAAATCCTTTCTTTTTAATGACTTTGGGGAGAGCAGAGCAGCTCTTGCCGCAGTAATTCAGTGTAATTAAACCTATCTATCACTCCAGCAGCTGGAACACGATTCCTGATGAACTTTGCAATGGGATTTCGCAGTCACTGACTCGAAGTCTCGAAATCCTCTGAGGGAGTTGGGGTAAAAAACTCTCTTAAAATCACATTTTAATGTAGCCTCTAATGACACTTTCAAACCATTTTTCTTTTCTTCCCTTTAATGCGGTTTCTAAATGTGATCCCGCATTTTGAAATGCATGTACAGACTACAAACATAATGAAATGCTTTATATATGTCCTAATAAATGTATAAATATATCATTCAACTCAATATCCAGATACAGATTTGGACAGCCACAAAACAGCTGCGTTTTAACACAAAATTTTATTAAGTTTTGCACAATAATGTAACATATATTCACAAGCAGCAGTAAGTATGCACAATTCTGTAATTTATTGTGAAGATAGAAAGAAAAAATGTATCTATTGTAAGAATATCATAAAGAGATGCAGTCACATAAGTACACAAGTCTTGCCATTCCCAAGTATGTTTAGGTGGAAAGGGTTCCATTCAAACCTGGTATATACTGCATATCAAAGTAGTGTGTTCCAGCATCATTTTGAGGTTTTCAGATGCACCTTTCACTTTACACCCTATTCTTTATTCAAAAGGACTTTACATGCTAAAGCATACATATTTATGGGTGCAATCTAAAAGCAGACCTAAACTCAACATTTTTACTTTACATAAAACTTTTATATGTAAAGTAAAAATGTTACTTATATATTTTTTTAGGTGCAGCCCAGCCTCTTTAGGTCTTAATCGCTGCGGTAATACAAATTAATTGGGAGCGCATAGCCTCCCAGGGTACCTACATCACACATCCCAGGAGGCTCTGGCTGCTCCCTCCGCCCATGCCCGATCTTGGGTATGTGCAGAAGGGGGATTTTTTTTCACTAAGGGCACATGTGCGGTGAGATAGGCTTTCTTTTTCCTCCCTTTACAGCGGGCTACGTCATCCAATCTCGCAACTGCACAGTGCAAAATCTGATGATGCAGCAAAAAGATTGGAAAAGAACTTTGAAGATGGCAGTGTCCTGGAGCCGAGAGGAAGAAAAATTTTAGGACGATGCAGGATTGGTTTGAGGAGAGGTCCAAAGCCATTAAGGGATCTGCGGGATCAAAGGTAAGCGTGCTTTTTTTATTTTCACTTTAGTTCTGCTTTAAGTTTCACCTCCATTTAATAGTAAATGGCTTGGTCATACACCAATATTCTGTGTCACTGAAGCCTCCCCGGTCTCAGCTGAGCCCAATCAGTAATACATCTATTCACCTAACAGCTGTACTCTGTATAGAGACTAAAAGTGTTGAAGCTAATATACAGAATTGCACACATGTACCAATGTGGCCTTTGTATGAGCATCTTCCACTTGTCTCTTTCTATGCCTGGGAGAACATCTATTAGTTTTAAAAGTCAGAGGCAGCTTACATACACAATAAAAACTTTACAAAACTACCCTTTTTTGTCCAATAATCAACAGTAGCAATAGATGGTTGGTGGGAGGAATATAAATGGAATACCTAAACATTTTTAGGAAAATGGGTTAAACAAAGGTATTTATTAAAAACATATTAAATAAAGTCATAGCAGTGTGTAAATTGTTTAATATTTATACAAGTCTATCCAAGCTCTTTCTGCAGCCTCTTGTAACTCTTTAATGACCAAGACAAACTCTGCAGTTGTTTCTTTTTGCATATCAAAGCACAGCTTGCTCCGGAAGTTAATGAATGTCTAGGCTCTATAAGGATTTTATTTTGCTTTGTTTGTGATTAACTCACAGTGAGAATTTTATACAGTAACTGACACCATGCTGCCTAATAATATGTTCCTGTTCCGACTAACAATACAAATTCAACTTAAGAACAAACCTATAGTCTCTATCTTGTATGTAACCCGGGCACTACCTGTATCTTATTAAAATACACTGCTCGCCTTATTTATCATTACAGTGTACTCCTTCAGTAGTGTCAAGCGGTATTTGTCAAAAGACTGTGTAGCCCTGATTTATTAAAGTTCTCCAAGGCTGGAGAGAATACACTTTCATCAGTGAAGCTGGGTGATCCAGCAAATTTGGAATGGATCTGGTCCAGGATTGAAAATATTAGCTATCAAATAGCCAATGACTTTTAGAAGATCAATTCCACCTTTGCTGGATTACCCAGCTTCACTAATGAAAGTGTAATCTCTCCAGTCTTAGAGTTTTATTAAATCAGGGCCTGTGTGTCTTAAAATCTTTTCAAGTTGAAGTATTAGGGCCTTGACACACCTAATGGGAAATCTAGCTCTGTCAGTTAAATCAAAACTTGTTTTGATTTTTGTTTTATTACAATAAACTAAAAATTGTACTCTATGCAAAAAACATGAATAAAGTAAATGATGTCCAGCAGTCGTTGACTACAGGGGGTACAAAACTATTTTTTTTATTAGAAATGTAATAAGTTACAAATCTTGGTAATACAGAGTCAATATTGAAACTATGCAAACAATTATCACTTAATTCTAGCATACAGACAGGAAATTGGCATTTTTACTTGACCCTGTGTTTTTTCCACAGCTGGTCCTAGGAAGTCACAGAGACCAATACATAGACTCGAGGTGCTGGAAGATGATGGTCGGAGCTTGACCTCAGGAAAAGTAAATATTTGCATGTAGTTTTAATACTTGTTAAATAAGCACTTCAACAATGTATTTTAAATCTGATGTTCACTCCTCTTTGGACTACTTTGACCTCACCCCTACGCCTAACTATCTACCACCTAACCCCAATGTCTGCTCTGCAATACTTTCATAGGCCAAAAAAACAATTGCCTCAGCTTCAGTGTTTTGGCCATTTATACATTTAAGGGTGACACTGGAATTTAATGACAATGCTATGAATAATGTACGGATAGTAATGAATCAATTTACCCTAAAATAAAATAGGTGCATTAAATAGAATAAGCAATTGTTCTATATGTATTACGCTGGTGTACCATGTGCCCTTAATGGTTTTGGTAAATTAAAAATAAAAATTTTTTAACGTTAGAAATAGAACATGCACAATGCTTTTTGAGTTTATTATTTTCTTGCTGTTTGTATCTACATTTAAGTGTAAATAAATTATTAGACTTTGTATGCACTGATAACTGTTTTGTGTGTTTGTTTATATATGCAAACAAAATTTCTTCATAGGGGCTCCTTGTTGACTTGTCCACAACTGTCTACTGTGTAATGATTAGCTTACTTGCCTGTTCAATTGCAGCCAGTTCAGCCAATCCTTTTAGAAAATTAATTATAGCATAATTGTAACTTGGTGTTCAGCTCTGCCCTTCATCCAAAATATAGCACTTGGAACAATTTGGGAGTTTAAGCTGAAGTAATTAGGCATTCTGCAAACACCTACACAGTTGTGGAATGCTTATTAAGGCAGTCTTAAACACGGGCTCACTGGGGACTCATTAATAACATACACAAGGATTTTAGTGCCACTGTCATTTATCCTGGATAAATCCTACCTAAGGGACTCCACCTGTGCTTATTTTCTGCCTGAGGATAGTTAGTGCCTACAGGGTTTTGGCCCCTCATCTAATTTGAAGTCTTCTATCTATCTTGTGTATCTTGTCTATCTATCTTGACGTTAAAGTGTTAGTAGCTTCATTTTTTTTCCTAATCTAAGAACTGTTTTTTTTTCTATACACTTTTACATTGTGTTATTTACAAAATTATTTGTAACGTTTTATAAAAAAAATAATGCTGTTTCGCTAGCACAGATTATTTAAATATCTGTCTTGTTTGAAGCAAGATTTATCAAAGCTAATCACACCATAAAAATTAAAAAAGACTTCTAACATACCTAATAAAGAGCGTCATCATTATTATCATCATATAGTAAACATTTGTCTTTTGCACCTTTAAATATAAACACAATGCTGAGTCAGACAACATTGTCAATCTTACTCATAGCCTCGAAGAATATTATTAATAACTCAGCATACAATTATGTTAAAGTATGGGTACACTCTGGTTGTTTCTTTTAACTAAAAATATTCAAATTCTCTATGCCAATGTATTGAAACTTCATAATAGAATAACGTATTTGAGCACAGAATATGGATAACTGTGTATTGTTTCAATGTTGGCATAATATTGTACTCAAAGCCTGGCCCCTTGCCATCAGTATTGAATGACAAACTCAGACACACAGCCATGTATGTGCATGAGTAATTTGGCTGGCCAGGCAGTTTACAGCTTGGGCCAAGTAGCTGGTTTATTGGCTGAACAACCTTCAATGTTGGCAACAGGGAACAAACATACAAAAAGCAGCAATCAGCAATCATCTATTAACCAGGAAAGAACATACCAGCAAATGCGCCAAACAATCTCAGTCACTACAGAACAACTAGACCTAGAAGCATATTAGCAATGCTGCCAATTGGTCTAGGTTATGCGTCTTGACCAATTATCCTTCATTCCAAATTCATTTCGTTTTGAGTTGGTCAAGTTTGTCACCTACACATGCATACATTTTGTATTTGAAGGTCTCCACAAAAAACACTTTTGTTTTTAACCAAACATACAAACCTATCTTTCCATTCCTTTTAAAATACACAGAACCTTTAAGTATGGGTGACCAAGTGACTCATCCCCCCACTCCTATATCATAGCACTAAAAGACCAACATTTTAACTAACGCTGTCCTGAAAAGAAGAGAAGTAATCCACGTCAATGTATGTGGCCCGACACTGGGCTTTCTTTTTCCAGTTCTGGAGGAAAAATGGGGTGATGCATGAGTGAAGCATGCTAGGAACATGATGGGGACCTAATTGACCGTTATTCTGCCATTTTTCCTAGGATGGTGATGTGTGTATATATATATATATATATATATATATATATCTTGTCCAGTACGAGCCTAACTACCAACTGTCTTGCTTGTGAAGCGTAATAAACATGGCCAAGGTTTCTCTTTATATCCTGCTGTGGATGTATTCGATGTTTAAATACTGATATGACTGAAGAATATTAAAGGTATTAACGCAATTAGTGTGAGTAATAAATCTAGACGTTGTAGAAAAGACATTTTATCATTTTTATTATGCTGTCATTAACAAGCTCTGCATCTAAAGAGACAAGTGTCCTAATGTCATAAAAAAGAAAAAGCCGGTATACCCAAAGACATCCTCTTGTTTGCAATTTAGCAACCAATGCATGCACAGGACATCTTTATAATGCTAATTAAATTAGCAAAAGCATGAAACACAGACGAGTATTGTATTTTCATCTTTGGCTATGCTTTATTCAGTCCAGTACCAAACACCTGTAACTGTCAGTTAAAGGATAAAATAAGTTAATAAAAAATATACAGTTAATAAAGGATGATTTTTACCAATGCTGAAATAAAAATGTATAGTTTATAGAACTATGAAATTCAACCTACATATTTCCGATCCTAAAATCAATGTAACCAGAAAGCTTGTACATGAGATATTGCACAATCACAAATGTTAAGGCAGTCAAACTATAACCACAATCTGGATTGTAAAGAATGTGTGCAATTGTTCAGAATATTCTTGCCTAGCCCTGACTTAAACTGTTGAGTTAAATGTAGAGTGTAAAGATTAGGCAACATAATGCTGATTTCCATCTGCAAAACCTACAAATGTCCTTAAAAGCTGTGCTCCAATCCTGTATTTTTGCTCTTCAAATGGCTGCCTTAAAAGGGGAAACTAGTATCATTGATTGGAGGGACAGAAAACAGAAGCCTTGAGCCTCAACTGAGGCACAACTCTCTTCGATCAATACAAAGAAGGCAGCAGAAATGATCAGTGATCTGAATCTAATGGCAAATCGTTACGAATCATAAAAAAAACAACACTCTCCAAACTAATGAACACAATCAAGGAATGCCATGTTGCATTAACCAATAACATTAGCAAGATAACATTAACATATTAGAAGTGAAAGAACAGAACCACAGAGGTGGAAACTAGAGACAAATACAATAAAAAAATATGGCGTAAGATATTTAGTTTGCTTTGCAGAAGGCTATACAAGCACACAATTTGGAGCAATAGCCCAAGGATATGTGCAAATTCTGTGTTTTAAAAAGCAATATTTTTAGACAATATTCTAAGCCTTTGATATTTTATTGAAGTGTAGTTGTTAGACAGCAGCCATTTGGTATGGCTAGGACTACAATGTGCTTAGTGGCAACTTTAGTTGGGTTGTTTCCAATCTGTATGTATTCCTATTCCTATTTCATGGTAGAAAAAACTGAAGAAAACCTAAATTATTTTCTTTTCTGTCAAGTGAAGTAAAGTAGTATGACGAGAGAAACAGGATATAATCTTGCAGTTCATATCAGTCTATAAATAATAGCCAATATTTTTCTGCTTAATGCACAGTTGAAGGAACCTCAGTAAAGGGCTTGTGTTATGTAAAATAAAAGAGGTGGCCATAGTATAGTATCTATGAGCAAGAATTCTGTAATCGATAATTCTATCCTAGTTTAAGGGTTAAAACCTCCATCTACAGTATATTTTTGTTATTGCTATTTGAGTTTCCTTTGGGAAAAAACGTTTTTTTCTATTCTCTTCTTCTTATATTTCTCTTATTTTGTGATTTTCAACAGAACAGGAGTAATTGGAAATTAGAAATGTTATGGTTGATGCTGTGACAGAGTCAGACGGGCTGGAGTTCAGGGCAAGAAGTAGACAAACAATCCAAAGCCAAGCAGATGTTTATTTATCTGACAGAAGCAGAAATATGCAGTTTTTTTGGTTATCCACATATTTTCCTTCCCAAAAAAAAAAAGCATTTTGGAAATTTGCCCCACAGGATATACCATAGATAGTCCCATAGATAGGGGGATCACAGGGGGGGTTAAGGTAAGAGAGGCTGAGATTTGCTGACTATTTTAAGTGGCTTGTTGTTGTTGTTGTTGCCTGTGTCTTTGTCAACTCTCATTTCTCTGCTGCTTTAATTGGCAAGGCGGCACAGGGGAGAGGGGAAGATCTTGCCACGTCAGTAGCCAAATTACTTTGATTGAATGCATCTGCTAGATTTAGTGCCATCTCTTGGTGCACAGAGTACAAAAACAGGGATGAGAGCCCGAGAAAGTCATGGCAGGTGTCCTAGGAAGAGGAGTGTATGCCCCATGAGCCAGAGCAGATGGATAGGAGGGTGACAGAGCAAAAAGAAGCACAGTGGGGAGAGGAAAAAGCTTTCTGGGGTTGAGGGTTTTAGAGACAACCTAGGTATGTGTGTGTTTAGTGCACAATGTGTATGTCCCTTTCGGCATAATGTATATGGAAGAGCAGTGTTGTCAGCCTAGGTTGTTCCCTATGATTTGCTCTACAAACTGGTCCCACAGTGCATATCAAAGAACAAAAGTTAATAAACCAGCAAAAAACAAGCACATTTGATAATGATCATCCAACATAAAAAATTTACGGTTATGATAAAAAAAAATAACTGTATAGGGCACAAAATAGGCAGCATGAGTCCCTGAAGAAAAAATATATTAAAAAAAAATGATGCTTGTTTCAGAAGCAGGAGTAGTAGACATTGCCAGCTTGCTTATAGTGACCCAAAAATGGCAACACACTACAAGCACCCGAAGTGGCATTAGTGCACACTACATTTGTGTGAAGACCAAAGGGTATCATGCAAACTTTGATATGCTTTTGACATAAATATACAAATATAAATTTGTTTTTCCCTCCTGTTTAATCCCTTAATAACCCCCATAGCAAACAAGTGAACCCTTAAAAGCCTTTTTCGACAGTAATCTATAAATATTTATTTACCATTTGTTTATTTTTTCCCACAGTCACATGTGAAAATTTGCAATGCTTGGACCAGAAACATATAAACATGAAAAAACAGATCTTTTGTCTGCAGATTACATTGTAATAAAAAAAAAAAAAAAAAACTATTGCAAGCTCAAACCTAAATAAAAAAAAATGTATGCAGTATTTAAACAGGCCCCTGCTATAAAAAAAGAAAATTAATCTGATCCATAAGGGGTGTTAAGGCACGAGAGCCCGCGTGGTTAAAGAGAAAATTATGGATGCTGGTAAACGCGTCACTACCCTTGGTTCACTTTTTGTCATAGTATGGACTGATCCATAACGGACACTAGGGAACCTGCCAATGGTTTTGGCTCAGAAATCCAATTATGCATCATTACCAAGGTCATAAAGAATAAATCTTTTCAAAGCATCTAATCTTTATATTTTCAAGTGCAAGGCCAAAAGGGAAAATATACTAAACTTCTTAGGTGTGAAAAATGGCCCCAATGCAAATCTCCTGCCACTGGAGATGGCAGTCATTTATAAAGCGGCAGCCTTTAGTAATGCTCTGTGAGTTTGTCTATATTTTTTTGTTACCTTATCGGATCTAATTTTTTCTTCTCAATAACCTTTTGTCATTTTAACAAGGATTGATTACTTCAGCTTACTGAATTTATCCCTTGTCTGCTGAACAGCGACTGACTTAGAAAACAAACGTACAAACTTTCCAAAAATTCTGTTTGCAAAAGGTTTTATAAAAAAAGGCGGTCAAGGCATTTAAACCTAAATCTAACTATACATATTGCTTAATTGTAAAATTCAAAAGCCTGTACAAAGATTTTTAATTGCAATGGTTAGGCTACCTCTGAAATTGCCATTTGTCTGACCTTTAAATTTTACATTTTCCTTATTACTGACTCAAAACAAGCACATAGCAAGTAAAGGTGCGTACACACTTCCAATTTTTATCGTTCCAATCGAACGACGAACGATCGATTGGGCAAAAAATCGTTCGTAAAAAAGTAACCAACGACGCCGACGAACGAGGAAAGTTGTTGGAAACGAACGACCGGACTGGCGGATCGGATTGGGCGACGATCGTTGAACATCGTTCGTGTGTACGGTCGTTCGTTGATCGTCCATGGGCTGAGCATGCGTAATGAACGAACGCTCGTTCACTTTCCTGTCGTGCACATAGTTCCTCTATCGTTCAAACGATCGTATCTATTGTGTGTACAATATCTACGAACGATCGTGTCGTTATCTCTATGTGCAGGATCGGTGCTATACGATCGTTCGTAGATATCGTGCAGGATCGTTCGTCGTTCGTTTTCCAACAATAATAATTGGAAGTGTGTACGTAGCTTTAGTCAAAAATACTTATCTGCATCTCAGTCAGCATCTCAAGTCATTATCTGCATCTCAAGTCATTGAAGTAATAAAGGCAGAAAATCAGCTCAACAGTCACCGAGTATTAGCATTATAAGGAAAAGGGAGTTTCAGCAAAGGTTTCCCTGATTGGATTGTGTGTGAAAGATGCCAATCTCTGAGTTTATGTAAAACAATTTAAAGTCACCAGAAATCCGGTGAAAAAAAGATGGGATTTTTAATAGTAACAATACCAAAACAAAACAAAACAATATCCCATATATAAAACTACAAATAGGTAAAAAATGCAAATACCTTTATTTACAAATACACTTGATATAAAGAGAGAAATTATGAATATATGCAACAATTGCACATTGATCACTTCGACATATGTACACAGACAAATACATTTACCGAAAAAACATTTTCCACACAAGAGAAACAAATATTTAAAAATCAGCAAAAATAGAGCAGCAATGTGTAGTTAGATAGGGAGAAGGATTCCAGGCTGTATGCATATTGTAGAGTGCTCAGTATCTTTGTACAAAATTAAATCACCTCCATAGAGGTTCTAATTTCCCCCCTGGGCCACATAGTTTACAATGAAATAGCACAGACTGCTAATCAAATTTAGGATTTACCGGGTAGCAATTTTTTGCACTTAGAGATAATAATTGAATTAAAGCATGTGCCCCACTTAGTCTGCACAATCTTGAATTTGCACTTTGATAAACTACTTCAGCACAAGAGTGTAAGCTTTTTAAAAGAAGTGCTGGATGTCCTTGGATGCCCCAGGTGTGGATCACATGAGTATCCTGACAATGGGTGGAGTACAAATACTCTTGTCGCTGCGTGTGCTGGTAAGGAATTACTGATTTTCAATGAACCTATGTTTCTTGCCAGTGAAAAGAAGACTTTTTGTTTGTATAGCTTGCTTGTGGCAGATTACATCATTAGTAGTGGAGTTCAATGTGGAAGCAAAATTGTGGACTAAATGTCGATATAGCATGAGTTTCTCCAGTTTAAGGAGTGTACCAGTACAATTTATTAGCATTTTACCTGCTACTTTGTGCTTCTCATATTGTATTGAGAAGATTTCACATTTGCCACCATTTAAGCATGGAGGTGAATGGGCTTTTGCACCTCCCAAGTATGGGGAATGTAGTCTGTTTGCTGGCCATTCTCCTACCAAGCCAAGCGTTATCTTTGTAATTGGGCTCTGGTTTAGATTAGCCATCACTCCTGCACACTTCCCTTGCCCACAACTGACATAAGAGCACTGGGTGATCGAGAGGGATAGAAACTTTTCTGCTGCAAAGCATTTAAGAGAACAGATGCATAGGAATATAAGGATTCTATTAGTAATTCCTAATAACTGAAAAGCCATTGTTTTGTTTGTTACAAGTTCAATGCTGCTTTAATGTCCACAGCACACTGTTTTGCGTATACCTGAGAATCAACCTATAATTTGATTATGTCGTGGGAATATTTTCCTTCCATGGAAAAAACATTTCCAGAAGGCAAATGCCAAAAAGCGAAAATTAAGTGATTAGAATTTACCTGAATTTTAAATGGTAACTTGGTTGGAAAAAAGGCAATTGATGGGGCTTGATTGTAAAGCAACAATATGGCCTAAAATATATTACTAAAAATTATTTATAACAGCTATGTGTGCATTATACATGTGTTTAGGCTTTCATTGCTCCAGGTTTGTTAAGCAAGCCAAGCCCTTTGGGTTTTCATGGATGGAGAAAAAATGGTGCTGGAAGGAAACCTGGAACATGACAGCATTAGTGGCAAAGTGTTCTCCACACCATTTTAATGAGACACCATGGGCCCCTGCACCCTGCATTTTAAAAAAGGTAAGATAAGAGTGAAATGTTGAGTATTCAATGGTTTCCTGCACAGTGCTGAGAGTTGCATTTGATCTCCATTTTAAAAGGGCCCATAGTGTCTTTTTGTGTCTGAAAAGAATAATTTAATATCTACTTGAAGCAAATATGTAACATTCTTACCCTTAGCCGAGAGAAGCATTTGTAAGTACCCTGCAGTTGATGGAGAGGGAAGTGAGTGATAGAAGGTGTTGCAAAATCCTGTTACAGACTGCAAGGGAAGTGTAAATTGAAAAGGCTCCAGGGTGAGAAAGCAACTAGCCGTCATCCACAGCTAATGAAACCTTGCAGACCTAATACATTCCAATCTTATTGCTCTGAGCTAATGTACTTCTTGGTCAGCTTATTTTTAATGTTGTCATACCCAGATCATAGGGCAAGCAATATAAAATTACAAAGTCATGAATGGCAAAGATTGATGAATGTAAAGATCTATCTATCTATCTATCTATCTATCTATCTATCTATCTATGGGTTATAAATAATAAAGGAACTGCCACCAGTTCACCAGTTTACCTCTTCTTTTACTTCTTCATGCATATATTTTTTAACACACAGACTCATCTTTCTCTGTATGGGCATTTTGTTTTAAAGTGTAATTCTAGGCAACAAATGAGCTTGCTAACACTATCAAGTAAACACATCAACTGTACCAAAGGCACTCAATGCTCATATTTAACCTAGAAGCATCTTACTGCATATGCACTAGTTAAATTGACTATACCTATATGGCTAATTTATCATTCTGATAGGGCGAGAAAACTCAAAACATATTCAGGTGCAAATTCCTAGTTCTCCTAGAACTTCAATGCTAATTATAATTCTCTCACAATGATCAAACCAGGAACATCAGTGTTTAAACCGTGGGGATGTGACTAAAAATGTACTCAATTGAGGAATTCAAGCAATTATATTTTAAGAATTGCATGACCCAGAATTTGCATTTTTTGGTATTTTTTTCTTGCCACAGAATACTTATATTTTGCATATGTATTTCTGTATACCCAGTCCTAAGATTGTCAGGTAAAGAATAAGCAGGTTAATGAGCTCCTTACTTTGTAGCACAATTGATTGGCTCCTATTGTTTTTTCTGCTTTGCTCTGCAGCTGAGTACAAGAGATCTATACCTGGCTGAAGACAGGTGACATAGGACGCCCTAGAGCTAAACTTTGAAACATCTGTATCTATACCTTGGTTATATAGATATGTGTGGCTGAAGTGCTGGGTGTGTGTATTTCAACTGCATACTGAAAGCCAAACTAAACACAACTTTGGACAAGGCAAATTCTAATTCCAATCAAGTTAATACTGTAATTGAATACATAAAGTGCAGATAAGCAAATGGTGTACAGATTACCTGTTGCATATGTCAAATGTTATTGCAATCTTTTTCACATCTCTTTTATCTCTGAATTCAGGGAGGGTCAATCATGTGTAAGACTATGTCTAAGACTAACACCCATGGCAGGAAGAACAACATATACCAGAATCCCTGCATTATAGTGGAAACCATGTGTGGAGTACTGCTCTGAAATTGAATATGGGACCATGTTTTTTGCACATAACCCACTGACACTATCAGAATCTACTATTCCCAGTTTCTTTTTGCTTTCAAATAAAATGAGCTTTGAAGTTTAGGGACAGATCACCCACAAGACAACCCCTGCACTTGATATGACATACATTTTTCAACGTTACATTTTTCAACGTTACAGTACACTTTTTTCACAGAATGTGTGAGGTTTGGTGCGCTGCATTTATAAACAGTTTGTTCCATTTTTGCCCAATGTTGTTTACTGAACCTTTTGAAAACACTAGATTTTGGCTTTGGTTGGCTTTTCATTGGTGTGGCATTAGTGGGCCCTTAGGGCTGGTGCACACAGGCGGATGTATTGCTTCTGATTTTAAATCAACCTGATAAAATAGAATACTTAAAAAGAACTGAAAATATTTTTTTAAAAAAAGGACTTTCAATTGACATTTATCAACCGATTTTCCCGCATCTGGATGGGTTGTAAAGGTTTCTGCTGTGTTGGTAAACTTTGAATGAAAGTGCTTTCACTTTGAACTATTATATATTAGTACTGCAGCCAAGACAAAAATCATCACATAAAGGGGCTTGCTATGTTTACTATCCATCCAGCAAATGTATAGTGAATTGTAACTTGCGCACAGCAGGTACACTCCTACCAGCTAGCATATCAGCACATATTTAGGAGTATTGTACAAGTGTATGCAGTGTTTTATGGTTTCCAGCCAATTGATTTCCAATTGAAAAATTGATTGGATTAGTCAGTTGTGCCCTTCCTGCAATTACAAATAGCAGTAAGAAACTAAAGCTGGGAAAAGAAAAATATTCTTCTTTCTCTCTTCTGATATTGCCAAGTAGAAGATGTTGTTAGAGAAAGAGGGGTGTTAAAAAATGAGGGCAGGCTCTGCTCTTTTCTGCCAATTCTATGTCAGCACCTGCACATTTTGCATTATCTTATGGCTATCTTCTGGTCCTCAGTGATTCACTCTGGAATATCACTAACAGCTATCAAAGGTCCGAGTAACCTGCCCATAGCCTCCGTTTGTCATTTGCAACTGACATTTAATAAGTAGGGGCAGGGTCACAGCATGTATCCTGACACTAAAGCAACAAAGCGTGCCAAAGTGAATTGCTGTAGAAGGAGATCCTGCAGAGAACAATGCTTTCTTACCTACAGAAAATAGTGAGCAGAATAAATGTCTGTGACACAAGACTGCACACAGAACAGCTAAGCATCATTTCTAGTTATGTCTCACAGTTTGGCCCTTTATCTTCCCTTTCCTCTCATCATCAGCCCTGAGGAGGTTTTGGCCATCAGGAAAGCAAGGTAGTGCTCCAGCTAAAGAACAGTGAAGGTCTTGGCCTTGCTGTGTTATACTTCCATTCATTGTTTTTAGACTTCCATCATATCCCTATATAAGGGCCTGTGCTGATGTGCTTTGGATGACTGTAGCTTGCTTTCTGTTGCTTTTATCACTTGAGTTTTAGATTATTTTGAAAAGCTGAGATCATTCACATTTTATTGACAGGGGAATTTAACCTCCATTTGACTTCTGTCAACCAACCTTTTCTTTCTCATTGATTTGCCTGGGGAGAAGGTAGGTCTGACACAATCACACAATGTGCAGTACCTTCACATCCATTGTTGGGAAATGCACACACATGCAACATACAGTATTTTTAATGCAATGCACCAAAGTGCAGAGTGAATTGTAAATTTTACATTTAGGGTATAATGGATAAGAAGTAGAACAGTATACAATCTATTAAAGGAGAGAGATACACAAAGTGGAACAGCCTATTGCATTATTACAATATCACTGCACAATATGTAGGGTTGGAGATGACAAACCTGCTTACTTGGCAAGTACCATGGCACAACTGGAGAAGACCTACAAATAACACCTAAATGCTGCAGCAAAAAATCAGGTCTTCAGCACTATCAAACAAGGCAGTGCTATGTGTAAAATATGAAAATAGATAAACAATTATAATGCATTTTTTCTGGTGCATTTGGCTTTTCAGTTTTACAATACCTTGACTTTTTAAGCAAGAAATGGGTATGTTTTACTACAAGTAATAATGAGATTTGTTTATGCTGACACATGCCTTATGATTTACATTAAACCTAAAGGTTAACTTCTGTGTTTTCTCATAGAAAATAAGAAAAAGAACTAAAAAGAACATTCTACAAAAAACACAACATCTGTAAATGACTAGCCTTGGAGTATAGTAGACTTGGACTGAGCATATTATCTAAACCAGTATCCAAACTCTCATATCAATAGACCTTAAGTGATTTAACAACAAAGAATTTAATACACTGACAGTGACAAACTGAAATATGTAATCATATCTGATACTGTAAAGCCCATTTGGAAATAGGAGAAGCTATGGTTTCATGGTCTGCTTGTTTTACAAGCTGGTGTGAGGTGACCCAGCTGATTAACCTTAGCTGTATAACAGGGAACCTGTAGAAAGAAGCAGCAGTTACATTCTTTTCCTGCTTCCTGAGTTAGGAGCCACTACAGTTTAACAAAAAAATAAAAATAAAAACCTGATAAGTATATTTACTAATTAGTGTACTTCAAACTCCCACCCCTTATCAGTGACGCCAATCAGTACAATGTTCAATGTAATGCACTGCTCTTTGTAGGTTATACGCATTAATTAAAAAAAAATAACACAAACATACTACAGAAATTTTGGTTTATTAATAAATGTATTTAACAGTCTATTACTTTTTAAACTTTAGTGATCTTTTAGAAAAAACTTTACTTTCTCTACTCAAATGATTTTTGCTGTCTGTGTCTTGGGTGTTGACAAGGAAATCACAATGTGGTCTGGTATGTCTCAATTAGAGTGATCCTCAAAAATGGCAGAAATTTTATTTGCCTTGGGAAATAACAGGCAACAATTTACTTTGCTCTGTGTGACCATAATATTGTCTTGTACAAAAAAGCATGTAAGTGTAATGTATCAAATATACTAAGATAAATTAATATATTTTACGTATATAAATATGTAATATGGATCTCACAACTCAAGCCTCTGCTCTCTTGTAAAATTTAGTAAAATGTTTCTTATGTTTCAGCAAGATTTTACTGTAGAATAAATAATAACCAAATGACATTTACATGATGCATCATGTCATGCTTACAACTCATTTTCATTTTGTCTTTTGCTTCAAATACTGAAGACTACTCATTGCTGATTCTTGCCTCTTTAGGAACCCAAAACTTAGGATTCTGATTAAGTGCCCCTAATTTCTGCAATATCCATTATTATATTTTAGACATGGATTTCTAAATATACTCTCTTATGTGTTCGACCTTATATCAGAATTCTTGGTAAAAGTACATTTTTAACACTACTCCAACAATTAAAAATGTTTCTAAAACTAAAATAATAAACATTCCCCTATACTTGCCATAATTTGCAATGACCATTGCAATGACCATTTACTAATCACATTAGTTGCATGCAGTGTAAAAAAATTTCATGGGGCGAATGTGGCTGGTAGAAGACTGCCTGACAACCACCTATCAAAACCACTGAAAACACTAAAATACATTCTGAACAAACATGGTATCGGCAGCTGCTGGTAACTGCTCTGAAAATGGCCAAAGGTCATCTCTGTAAATTTACCACTAGCCATTATACCTTTTGATTTCTTTACTGTAATGCACTTAACATAATAAGTGGAAACCAAAAACTGCTATTCCCTGCAAAAGTCCAGCATCACTGTAGATAGCACAAATTTCCAGACCATGGCTGAGAAGATTATCAGGGAATCTTCTGGATGTACAATCTACTTTTCAAAATTGGATGCCTGAAATCACATAGGATAGGGATACATGGGAACATGTGACCTAAACATATGGAGAGACTGCCTGTTACTACCAATTTGTGAGCTGCACTAAGCGCATTGCAGCATAAAAATAATCTTTTTTTTTTTTTCTGCCAGATGTCTTAATTGTTCTTATTGCTTGTTTGCAGTAACAGATACAGACAAACGAAATGCAAATCAAGAGCTGTCTTCACAGGTCTGGGTCAGTGTAAATTCTGCTGTCAGCATAATGAAACTAAAGGCAGAGGTAATAAGCCTGGGTCAGCATGCACATACAGCTCGCAGCACAGGGAAAATAAAGGCAGAGGCAATAGGCTTTATTTTTTAATTTGAATTTTTAAAGAACAGCTATTCTTTGAAAAAGCTCACATACAAAGATAGCTTTACATAAAGCACCAACATATTATGCAGCCCTGTAAAAAAAAGTAGGGGTTGCAGATGAAAAACCTGCAAACTTGACAAGTACAATGTCACAACTATGTTGTTGGTCCATCACTGGTTAATGAACATGTAGAACAAATATGCTACCAGGACTTTAAAGGCAGTACAAATACACAGTAATTATATACAAAAAAATACATTTTTATTATAACACAGAATATTTAAAAAGGGATAACTTGATCCACATCAATATAAAAAAAGGTCTGGACTAGCATCATCCAAACAGTTTGGTGAGTGTGTTGAGGAGACCCTAGTTTAAAATGCACAGTGCGTTTGTCAACAAACCGAATATCTAAGTTATTTGTGACAAGTTCTGACAATCCGATGCGTTTCGCAAAGATGATCCGCTTCATCAGGGATTGTACATGAAAGTATATAAACTGGACGGACTAAAATACAATACAAATGGGCATGTGATTAACAATTTCATATAAATAGATCTCACATTATATATATATATAATAATATTTGAACTCAAAACAGAATACCATGAATTGTCCATGTAAGTACATACCATAAAATGTCAATATTCCAGTGTAACTAGCAGTAAAGACATCTCTAACCAGCAGAAAAGAGAGGGGGGGGGGGGGGGTTAGTAACCCAAAAGTGCTCCAAAAAGATATTGACTTTACATACTTTTTTATGTCATGCAGGGTAAACCCAGCAAGAATTATATCTAGGAGCAAGCATATAAGATTATATATATATATATCTATCAGACATATGTATCTCTAGTTGCCAAATAAAAAAAAAATGAATAAAAAAAATAAAAAGATTCTTGTAACCTAGTTGATAACATTGAAAGCTCCAAAGATTCAATTAGGGATAAATATATATATATAGCAAAAATCTTCAAAGTATCCATGTTTACAGACATTCAAATAAGTATATATGGTACACTATGAAGGAGCACACATATTATTTTTTTTAAGGGGGGAGAAACTCCAAGCAAAAAAAAAAAAAAAAAACCTTGTAGCAGAGAGCTGGGTTTGAGGAGTCAGTCTATTCAGCAACATGGACTGACTTCTCAAACCCAGATCTCCACCACCACCACTTTTGTTTTTTTGCTTGAAGTTTCTCCTCCCATTCAAAACTGATATGTAAGTGTGCTCCTTCATAGTGTACCATATATACTTATTTGAATGTCTGTATATATAACAGTCTGATTGTCAGAACACAATGTCACAATAACCTAGATATTCGGTTTGTTGACAAACGCACTAAGCATTAGGAGTTAGGAGCCACTACAGTTTAACAAAAAAATAAAAATAAAAACCTGAAAAGTATATTCGATAAATGTTGATAAAAAAAAAAAAAAATACAGACAGCAGCTCATAGCAGCCAAGTATAGTCAGATTTCTGATGCAACTTGTTCAGTAAGGCACATTAAAAGACATATGTGGAAATGTTCCCATAAATTCATGCAAGCATTGAAACTTGTCACCTTTTCCATGCATAACATGGGTGACCAGGCTTATAACTTGCTCATGAAGCCATTTAGAACTTTCTTGGAGTACTTTCCATTTGAAGAACAGCTTTTGGGAAATATTGTTTTATGTTAATTTACCCAGGCAATCTTGTTTAAGACTAGTCCAGTATTGTTTAAAAATGGCCAGAAAACACTGTAATAAACAAAGGAACTATTGTATGAATTTCATGTTGAATCCTTAAGTACTCATTTGTATCACTGTAAACCTTTGATTTGCTGTAATCCTTACTAGTTAAAAAAAAAAACAGACAGCAGCTCATAGCAGCCATGTATAGACAGATTTGTGGTAGCTAGTGTATAGTGATTAAGCATGATTTCTGACTGATTTACTGCACACTATTGTATATGGTTTAAATTTGTAAGGCTAAATGTATGGTTCCAACCCACATAGGAGTACCTATAGGCTAGAACACTTATTGATCACTTAACTGCAACCTACCAAGCGACAACAAAAAACAAAATCTGGGGTAATGTATAGTAAGGTAAGCCTTTTACGCATTTTAGAGTTTGGAATGATTGCTTTGGCTTTTTTCCTCATTTTCTAACCATCTGTATAAGTGGAAGCAAGCTTCCTTATGTATTGACTGCATATTTTGTTGAAGCAGCTGTAAAGTCACAAAGCAAAGTGCACCAGCTGTTTGAGGTAAGGGGCTTGCATGTTCCTGTGCTCAGCAGCTGCTAATAACTGTTCAGGAGAAAAGAGCAGGATCTGGTTGTGTGTTTTGACATTTCACTTGTTTCTTTTTAAAAGGATGCTCCAAATGTGAAAAAGGACTAAAGGGGAAACAGCTTCAATGAAGCCCCCTTCCTTTCATACTGAAAGGTGAAGAACTAAAGAGACTCAAGAAACAAAAAAACACATAATTTGCCTAAGACTATTCAAACCTGGGTTACAGAGAAATTAAAGTGCATCTAAACCCAAAAATAAAATTGTACTGTATATTCTATTTAACTAATTTGAGGTGACCAAGAATCCAATAAAACCGAGTATGCATCTGATTTCCAATAGAGGTCAGCTGCAACAAGCAATAGTGTTCATGAAGCATACAAAGAGTTTTGGCAAATATAGTAAAATGAAAAAGAAGAATCTGAAAAAATGTCAGATTTGATGCTTTTGTAAACATACAGGAACATTTTTTCAGTTAAGCAGCACACTACAACCACTGAAAATAAATGCCACTGAAACAGTCTGACATATGTAATAACCTCTGCAGTAACACATAGATTCACGCTGCACTACTGAAAGGCAACAGTGCGAACAGGTATAATAATATGCCATTACAAAAGTGGTCGCTGGCAGACATGAGTAATTATTATTTTTGAAAGTTCAGTCCAACAGCTGACACTGAGGTGGGGGAGTGCAGAATCAAGCGCATGTGATTAGCAAGAGGTTTACTAAAATGGGCTGTAATTAGGTTTACTTGTTACAGAGATGTTCCTATCAAATACTATTATCCTCACCCATTAAAATCACTTTCTAATAGTGGCTGTCTTAGATTCAAGTGGGAAACATATTAAGCATATAGGTTGTGTCACATAAAAAAGTAAGCTCAGTGTACTAGCAAAAAAAGCTTTCCTCCTTACATTTAGAGTGTTTGTTTCAGCTGTTTGTTTAGTGCTGGAATCTCCAGCTGTTTCCATGTGCTAAGCATGTCAAAGTCAGTATGCCACAAAATGATGGAATGATTTATTTTAACATGCATACTAGCATGGTCATTGATCTCTTATAACCTAAAAAGCTCATGTATGGAAAGTTGGGACATGGTCTGTTTGCATTTCTTCTGCTGTAGTTTGACTACATGTTTTTAATAGCTGTCAGAACATATATATATATATTGTTTATATATTCAATAACTAGGAGATGACAAAGTAGACAGCAGATGAAACACAAAAGTGGATATTCAAGAGTAATGGTTCTAGTATAACACAATGGAAAGTGTTGTGAAACAAGCTCAACAATAAAAAAACAGAAGACTGATGGGCCCATCTACTTTGTGGAGGATGCACTGGTATGTAACCGCCTATTTATTCCTAAAGCAAAGCCGTGTCCGGACCGTGGAAGCACAAATATCTGCTCCAACGTTATGACTGTACATACTGCATTAGCCTTGTGAACAATAAGACAGGCTTTTCCATTTTCTCCTCTGAGCTCCGAGTAGGACTGCAACAGCCCTGCATGAGTCCATCATGCTGGGTTGCTCTGGGATAGCCCTGTGTGCCTCATCATAGCAACCCCGTATATTAATCAGCACCCTCCTGTCATAGCTTCTGTACATAACACAAGCTATCAGGGAGATGGCAAATGATCACAAGGAAGCAGAGATTAAAAAATGTGGTGTGATGCAGTGTACAGAAGTGAGGGGGAAGGAGTGGGGTTGGAAGGGTAGCTTGGGAGAGCAACTGGAATCTAAGCTGCCAACATATTGACTTTATAGTGTGAGAACTGGCTTGATAAAAGGTAATGGGAAATATGCATATGTAGTTAACTGGCTTTTATTGACTAGTCACAAGCTCAACTTAATTGCATAGTTATATTTTAAAATTGATGCAATTTGTCCAGTAAGGAGGACGTCAGTAAATAGACTAAATACCATATGTGGAAATGTTCCCACAAAGTCATGCAAACATTGATATTTGCCATTTTATCAATGCAAAATGGGGGGTGACGAGGCTTGTATGTTGCTTGTGACCCCATTTAGGACTTTATGGAGTACTTTCTTTCTTATAGAACCGCTGTTGGGAAATATTGATTTAAGTTACTTTTGCCAGGTTAATTTAGTTCAAGAGTTTAGTTTAGTTTTAGTTAGGCCAGTATTGTTTAAAAATGGCTAAAAAACACAAAAGAAGTATGGAAAATCTTGGTTGAAAAAACATTGGGTGTTGAATCCTTGCTAAATACTCATCTGTATCTCTGTAAACCTTTGGTTTGCCGTAATCTTACAAGTTAAAACCTGACATACAGCCTGAATAACTTGATGAATATGGGTGGGGATTTCCACATCATGCTGAATGGAAGGAGGAATACTTTTTCTATGATAAATGATGTATCCATTATCAGAATGCACGCTTGATATTTTTTCCTTCATCACATATGAGTTTATTTGTTATTCATGTACAAAGCAGCTGACAGCAGGTCAGCTGCATTGTAAAACTGAATAAAATAAGTCACAGCTGCTAAGGGAGGAAATAATTATTTCTTACATAAACTGTGAAATATGCTAGATAATTGATTAGGATAAGGATGCTGCCAATAGGCAGGTGGGTACTCTCATTCACAAAGTTACAGAAAAAGTTTACAGACTGGTTGGTCTGTACACTTGTTGATACACAAATGAGCTGAAGGGAAATGGGGCAGGGGTTATAGAAGGTATTGCTTTTGTTTGCAACCTTCTTTGCAGAAAGCACAGTGGACTACAAGAAGTAACACAGGAGGGATTAATTGTCATACACAGCAAGTATATTGCAAACCTTTTTAGGTTGTTCTTATGCTGATATTCATATATTCTGCAGCAAAAATGTACAGTATATATTAAATTGCTGCTTCCTGCTTATTTTGGTGTGCTGGTGACTTTCCTTTAATATCTGCAATTGCAATGATATCATCTGTTGGCAGTGCAATGGAGATTGGAGGGTGTAAAACAAACACTCCCATCATTATTTATGAGCCACAATAGACTTATATTGTTCCCATATTCCTACACGTTATTGCTTACTGCCACTATATCAGTAGTGGCAATCGATACTTCATTGAAGTGAATGGTGTTTCTAACCACTAGTTTAAGCTAATTACAGTAAAAGATCCATCACTCATTGCCAATCACTCAACCACAAAATAATTTAAAAAATGGATAAAAAATGGATTAAAAAAAGCGGTGATTACATTAAACATTTATATCAGGTATTCACAGTTGACCGACTGGTTACTGATTTTGAATTCTGCCAAATTCACAACCTATCTTGCAAAAAGTTGACATATGCCCAATCTAGCTAATTCTGTATGGATTGTTTTATAATGCATGGTAACATACATTGAAATAAAAAATCCTGATCAATATAATCAGTGTTATAAATAAATGAGAACAAAAGTATATTAAAACCTGAAGCTACATAACCCAAATTTACTGTAAATCTAAATCTTATAACAAAGCTTTGGTAGCCATGTTTCACAGCAAAATAAAGCTGACATTGCACAACGTATAATAACTTTAACAAAAGAATATTGTATTTTATTGTAAAACTTGAATAGTTTTAAATAAGAGCAGATGAATAGAAATATAAAATCCCTCCTTTTCCTATCCACAGTAGTTCGTTTCTGAATCTTATAGACTCAAGTGTACAAATACTACAGTGAAGCAAGACAGATTTGTAATTCCCTGCTTATATTAATATACCAAAGAGACCCACCCTATCCCTTTTTCCATTTCACCCTTGGATGGGTAATTTTCCGCCACTATTCCCATTGCTAATTCAAACTAATTAAAATATAAAATAGAAGAATTTGTGTTTCTTGGTAACTCTCCTGCCTACAAACTGAGTTATGTCTCTGTGTTAGCACTCACTGTGAGCATTTCCCTTTCTGCTCAGCTCACTAACCATGGAACTCATTTACTACAGAGTATTGCTACATCGAAAAGACCATGAAATAATGAAGATTTGAGAAAAGAGAAAAGAATAAAAGAAAAAGACGAGTACTAGGTGTTTCTGCTTTGATTTCAAATTTCACACTTCAGCACTTCCAAAAATAGGCAACATAAAAATTTTCACTTTCCTTGTAATTATCCAACATTGGTTAAATGAATTTTCTCTTTGCTTTTGTAAAAATGCATAGGCAAAAACCAAGGCACAGGCTGAACGGAAGAGTGGTAAAAGGAGAGGAACAATTGGATTATTTAGCATGTACTGCACATGGAAGACTTAACCCTACATGAGAAATATTCCAAACATACCATATAAACTGACTTCAAGGGCAAAAACAACACAGACAAATTCTCAACACAATATATCTGTAATTAATTGTAAAAGCAATTCTACAAAATGATAAGGAACATCTTTTGGGTCACCATCCATAAAGCAATATGAAGACAAAGGTCTCATTCTTTGTACATGGAAAGACATTAGTAAAATAGTGATGTGATGGCAAATTCCAGATTTGCTGGATCACCCAGCTTCACTGATGAAAGTGTATCCTACCCAGCCTTGGAGATCTTTCATTTATCAGGCCCATAAAGAGAAAGGACTGTATTTGACCAAGCATGCTACTTGTGCTGTTCTGATCTCTGCTTCATTTACTAAGTACGGAGCCCAAACAGATAAGCCGTCTCTATCTACATAACATTTTACTTGTAATATTTGTGTACATCCTTCCACTATGCTGGTATTATAAGACAAATGTGTCTTCTACCTCATAAAGGACTACTTTTAGGTCCACTTTAACAGCCCAATAAAACCTTTATACTCACACTATTTAAAACTAACTGAGGATTGGGACACACTGACCTGCTATTACTTTAAACAACCTTGAAGTGCCACATTTAACAACTGACTTCTGTAGGTAATAATCAAAGTGATCTCTGTGTTAACACACACTAATACTGTAGCTGTTGTCTGTTCTCGCAACCTAGAAAGTTGTATTGTATCTGGTGCATACATGACAGGCTTTCACAAAGTTCATGCAAGGTGCTGTAACAAACTGGTAGATGCTACTATTCAATTATAGGAAAAAAAGGATCTTCACCAGCATACCTTGGAATAGTCATAATTGTGGTCTTTATTCATTTTTTTTTGGTCAGGGACAAAATTATAACTATACTAACATAGATTGCTTTTTTCCTGTTTATACTTTTTTTTAACCCTTTGATCCCTACTCTAAACTGTGTGTATACTGTATAAAAAATAAACCGTTTCATTTTTTAACCTATTCTAGTTTCTAAAACCTACCAAATGAAATCCTTATTTTTCTTGAAAGCAAAAATGCTAAATATGTTTGGATAGACTAAAAAAATGAATGAGACACTTAAAGTCAAGAAATCACATCACACAACTGTAAAAATGGGCCTGGCAAAGAACAGGTAATGATGAGATGCAAAAGCAGTCAGAAGAGAGTCAAGAAGCCTGTGATAAGCCAGTAGCTGCAGAGTGAAACCCTTGCTCTCTCTGGAGAAGCCCTGGCCCCTGTCCCTGGCAATTCAGAACTCATGAGTTTCTGGTTCTAAAAATACAGTTTGCCTGGTTGGTGTTTTGTTCCTCTGCCTTTAATACCTTTGGAATCTGTTCAGAATTATCAACCAAACATTTGACATTCCATTTGGTTCTAATAACACCATGCAATACTATTATTTGAGCGAACTTAGCTCATTAAATGCTGTTGCCTGCTGTGTACATGCTGTCAGAAATGAGACGATCAGGACCATAGGACTGTTTCATGATAACCAGTGGTCCGCATTCTCATCTGCTGGTGGTTGTTAGGAATGGTTCTGCCCCACATGGACCTGGCATTTATAGTACATTACTACTTGATAGTTGAAATGACCCTGAATGGGCAGGCTGTAGTAGGCAGAAATTTTGTAGGGTACACTAGAGAACAGATAGTGATATATGTTCTCTAAAATAAAGTAGTCTTTAAGTGGTTTTAAAAAGTTTGCATATATTTAGTAAAAGGTATCACATATAATGTAATGCTCTCACTGCTATTGGTGGCTAACATAGTAAAACTCTTAACTGCAAAAAAATGTACTAGTCTGTGAAAATTGCTCAGCTAATTACGAGAAACCTCTTGATTGAAAATGAATGGAAAGCGATCTACTGGAAGATAAACATTTCTGATGAGTGTTTACAGTGTTTTGATTTAATTCACATGTATTTTATTGAGTAGAATTAAAGTAAAGCTTACTTAATGCATAATAAACCTAAGAACACAATATTTAATATGCTGCGGTATACCAGTCCTTGGATATGTTAGGTGCATTGTATTTTTTCCAGGCTCCTTCCTCTAATTTCACCTAGTGATACTACCAGTAAGATAGTAATCCTGAGTTGACAACACTCTACTATGTCTATAGAGGACCAGAGTTGTCACCCTATTACATTTACTTCATTTACAGTATGTACCTGATGCTTTATGCCCCTCAAAAAAATCAGTGGAGATTATTTACCTAGGAAATTTAGGCATTTTAGTTAGCAAAGAAAATTGTCAATCTTCAAGTAATATTTCAGTTAAAGTAAAGTAAAAAATATACTAACATTTGTGCCGGCATGCTTTTATGTCTTGTTGGTTAGAGCTAATAAAATTTGTAGCCATAATTTAGCATCAGTCAGCAAGACCTCTCACCTGCACCAAATAGAACAAATTGACATTATCCAGTGAATATTGCACACAGGTATACTCGTGCCCAACTGGCCAGTTAGTCTGCGTTGCCTTTAGGTTTTTATTATACAGCTGCTAGCAGCCTGAATTACTTTCCTAAATTTGCATGAAATCTAAATTCTAAGAAGCTGCTATGCAAACTGAACAAACCAAGGCTGCTCTAATCTTTACACTAAGAAGTCAATTTGCAAGAGAAAAATGTGCATTAATGTCCCCTGCAGCGAAGAGGGGGAAAGATTTAATATCTTTTGCTTTAATTCTGAATTATCATAAGCCCGACACAAACAATTACGAAGTGTGGAGAAAAGACTTCCGCGTTTTAGATACAAGCTGGCTCAAGCTGACACCTTGGTAAATGCGATTTAAACGAATTACACAGACCTACATCCATGTCTTTTTACATTTCCCCCCCACACTTTGTTCAGAGGATTTTCAGAGCTGCCTCTGCTATTGTTACTAAAATCTTTTAGTATAATTAATAAATTTACACATCAAAATACAAGTCTGTCATAACAAATGCAAGCATTCAAGGAAAAGCACTCAATCCAGTAATATATATGTAAAGTACCGAGCTTAAGAATTCAATGCAGGAAAAAAGCAATATCTGTTCAAATATTTGACCTGTAACAGGAACAGATTCCTGTTTAATATTATGTTTTGTTAAGCTCCAGACAACCTGTGACCAGCCAAATAATTACATTTTTATGCTAAGTATGACAGTATCTTGAAAACCAGCTATGTCAGACTCTAGTTGCCGCAGGTGCTGTGGAGTAATTCTATATCAATTTTTACAGCTAGGGCTACCTGAATTAAAATTGATACAATCTACTTCTTAAGGACTAGATATGCTACCTTAAAATCCCTGAGATTGTTGATTGGGGGAAAAAAAAACAAAAGAAGAGCAAACCAGTGAACCAACACCCTGTGTAATATTGTTCTTCTCCCCAATCTGCAATCGGGTCTCCCAACTGTAAAAAAGAAAAATGGCAGATAGGGAGAGCCAGTGACAAAGAGGAAGGCTGAAGAAATGTGAAAGGGCAATAAAAAGGACATATATCTCCCTTGGTCCATTTGGTCAATTTTGATTTCAATTTTCACAGAATGGCTACCACCTCTACCACAAAGGCACAAGACAAATGCTTTTATTTGTTACCCTATTACTTTTGTTATTGCTTCCCAGACATACTCCTTCATAGCAGTAAGAAAACCAAAAAGCCAGGGGAGTATTGTGAACTTGCTCCAACACTCTAAACAAATGGAAGACTTACAGATTTGCATTAGTTTTGTTTAAATAATAGCTCCTGGGTCTAAAACTAACATATTTTGTAAGAACAAACCTGTATTTTGCTTTGAAAATTCTTTAAACAGTAATGAATTTTATCATGAAAAGCATCTACTTTTTTTTTTTTAATTTTACTAAAATCTAAACTTTTAACTACACAGCATATATTCAACAGCTGGAACAAAAACAACAATACATTTAGGAAAGCAGACCTGTACTGATTCACTAAAAGAGGACAGCTTTTAAATATTTAGATTGATATGAGTTGGACAGCCACTGTGACCACAAATATGCTTTAAACTTGAGATCAACTGTGAATCTACGCATTGCCCGTTATAAGCAATTATGGCTGTTTAACAAGCGACATGTACTTTAATATGTTTCCTATATGTGTAAAAGCAAGATGCCCCAGAAATGTATTTTCTTACTTATTCGACTGGCATTTTTAAGCTTATTTCTTTAATTGAAAAGGTAAATCAGAAACAAACAACAAAATTAGCAATGTGTATACCTGACTGTAGTTTCAAGCTTATTTATATCCAAGAACAATAAATAATCCAGACAAAAAAGACTACTCAAGATAGGGGTGAGACCCACAATCGTTAGTTTTAGGGTCTTCTTATGTACTTTTGATATTCCCCCTGAAGAAATAGTTTATTCTGCAAAATGCGTTGGAAACTTTTTTAATATCTACTGATTACCCAAAAATTGGAAATTAGACTACACCTTTGAAACCATTTTGTTGTGTATTAACCTTCAAATGTTTTCAAGGAAACACCTTTTGATGAATTATACTTGTGTGAAAGATTTTAATATTGTCTCAATAAACTTTTTGAAGTGTTAACATTTGACTGTATGTGCCACGGAACTTCCTACTTTGGCTCCCACCCCCCTATGGTAGGAACAGACTTTTTGTATGGATTTTTCATTGTTTTTGTCGTTCATAGGGATATGGCCACCTGCAATTAGACAATTTAGGGGATTCATCAGCACTAAATAAGTATCTATAGCCAAAACGTTTTATTCCCGAAAAGTGTAGAGAAGTTTTAGAATGTTTGCCAAGTTGTATACTGTATATTTTCCTGTGAGCATCTTCACCAGAAAAGAAAGTAATAAGAAATCCAAAACTTCACAGTTGCCATTGGAACATTAGGTGATAGAAAATATGTGAATACCTGTTGCGTTGACAAATATGTACAATGGAAATTATTTCATCATGGGGAAATTTCTATATTCTGTTCTGTCTCCCAGGAAAATATATAGAGGGGAAATTTTCTGGATGGAGATTTCCCCTGAGACAGTAGGTAATAAAACCTAACTGAATATAAAGGCATTCCCTACTCCATTCAAAATATAAAAAACAGTACCTCTGACTAACAACTCTTTTCTGAGTGTTGTATTCTCTAAAGAGTTTGCTTTAGTTGCTAAGGGCAATGCAATTTAGTTCAGACATTATGCTAAATGAGGCATGTCAGGCAAATGTTTTTTGGAACCAGAACATATTGGTGAAGTTATTCAGATTAATTTCCCTGCTGTGATTACCTGCCTCTCTGACATGACATAAAGGTATGTGTTGTCAGAGGAGAAAGCCATGTCTCTTAAAATTGGACTTCCATCTCTCATCACAGGTACCACTTCATACTGAATTCCGCCATACGGTGGACCATCTGCACGAATCTGGAAAAGGAAGAAGCACTGAAATTATTTTTTTTTTCCATTCAGAACAGTTTAAAGTACATTTGCTATTGTCTAGGCAGATGTTAACTTTAGTATTTGACGCAATATTAACAACCTTAACATTCTCTCCTGTTCAGTTTAACCTCACAATTACTAGTTTTCTATATTCTTTGATAACCTGTGTTGATTATTAAACCTTTGTTGATATAAAGTGATTTAATAAGATTTGTAATCATAATATATATTTTTTAAGCTTAATTCATAGTTCTCATATGCATATTTATGCATATTACATTTTAATAAACTACTGTTTTTGATAGGTCACTTTCTTCACTTTCCTTAATGATCATATTTATTAGATATCACTTCAAATTCAAACCTAAGCATTTTATCTTTTAAACTGTACATAATTATAAAAAACTTTTTATTTTTAGTTTTAGATAGAGTAAGCAATAAAGAAAAAAACAGAGAACTTTTTTTTTGGCCAATGATGTAATATCAATATATATATATTGCTATAACCACATTCAGGTACCATTTTATTATCTGTGCAAGTCAAAGATTTTCCTTCAGCACCAATACACATGCCTTGCAGCACTTCACAATACATGATAATGCATTACCAGGCTCCATCTGAATACATGCCGAACATTTTTTTTTCATTCTGATGCAGTGGCAGCCAATTCATTTGAATAGGATGTCTTATTAAAACACACTTAAATGTGTGACCCAAACTGTAAATAAGACCTTACACAAGGCATACATGGGCAGAACCACCATTGTGTAATAGAATGAAGGGACAAAACACCTTCTTAACAAGGCGATTTCACAAACACCAGATAAATGTTAAAAAATGTCCACAAGTGCTAATGAGTTCTTCAAACATTAGCAGCTTGTAATTGCATCCTAGGAGTATCCTTAAATAGGGATTATTTAGTTAATTATTTGATAATTTATTACTTGCTTATATTTTTTAATGTGCCACACCTTACCTAATGAAGCCTATGTGGGCTACTCTTGGTCAGTCCTTGCATATGCGTTTTAACAAGGTAATAACCTATTTATCTAGAATTTCAGGCTGTAATACCTCTAATGCTTAGAGATAAATAAAATGTGACATTTTGTCTACTGTGAGTCTTAAAAATGCCCACAGGAAAAACCAAAACAGCACTGGGAAATGCACTAAATCATCTAGATTCTGGCACACAGAACTTCACAGCCTTTAGGCAGAAGGTGATAATTTGCATTTTGTCTGCATGTGCAAAGCCATTTGACTGCAACAAGATGTTACTGTGTCTGAAAGACACATTGGAGAATGAAGCGGACATGTGTCTACAAGACGATTAAGCCAGCCAACCAAACCGTAGGATGTTGATAGCCTAGTGGTTTATTTTGACACCAATACTGTCTAAAGCTAGCCAACAAATCGGACCCTCTGGGACACTGTACAATCTAACCCAAACAAGCTGGGTAATGGTAAAGAGTAATCATCTGATTTTCATCTAGGTCTTATTCAGATAGAACAGTAGTGATATTGAATTCAGATTCCTCTGTATTAGCAGTATAAAAAGTATTAATTAGCTTCATGTAATTTGTGCAAATATCCACTTTCTTCTTTGGAAGCATCCAAGTTGTAAAGCTTTCATGATTGCAGGAATGTCAAATAACCTTAAGTAAAACCTACACAGCCTGACACTTATTGATTGCATAGAAGCACTTTTAAAGTGGACCTATCACCAACATGTTTACTTTGAACAAAAGAGTAGATAAATCTTTAAATAATAGTATAAAATAGCTTGTTTTTTTCATAAATGTTTTTTATTTTCTTTTTTAAAGGGGAAGCCCCTCCTCTTCTGTCTTTACCACCCTGTTGATAAAAGACTGATTGGGAGTTCGGAGTTTACTTATGTCACGTATCCCAGGAGGCTTTAGACTGAAGTGCCAATCTCACACATGCACAGTAAGATCCGTGCTCTTTAAACTTTTTTTAGTTACAGTAGAATCTCGTGCCTGTGCAGTGCGAGATTGGGTAACGTAAGTGGAAGAAGGAAGAAAATGCTCTTAGATAGAAGAAATAATCCAGGACGATGCAGACTGAATCAAGGCCAGGTGTGGAGGGATTGAGGGCTCTGCAAAGGTAAGTGATTTTTATTTTATATTTTATTGAAAGTTCTGCTTTAAGCTTGGCAAAACACACATATGGCCAACTTGACAAAAAAACACTCATCCCCATCACATGAAATTACCTGCACAGTCCTAAATATTTAGGATGCAAAATATGAAAAACTTTGAAATTGCACATTAAAGCTTATATGACTTTAGTGATTCAGTTTACATCTGCAAAATAGTAAGATATAATGGAGTTTTCTTAAAAATGGTCTTTAAAAAGTAAAGTATAATAGAACTAATAAAAATGATTTTTTGCGACCATTTCGGTTAATTCTGATGCAAAAGGTGTAGTACATTAAAACAGCAGAGCAAAAGATTTAAAGCACTCAGTGCCTGTACACATTAACACCCTTTTCACAACCATCCACAGGGGTTTCACATGGAGTATAATGGAGCCAATTAAACTCTGGCCTTTGCAGGTGAAATGCCCATTATCTCTGCTAATAATAATAATCGTAAAAAAAGTGGATAGTAATCATTTCCTGCTGGCCTCTAGCACTCCATAAGCAGATGGTTTTGAGTTAAAAAAGGATGTTTAATGTTGCAGATACTGTGCAAAGAAAAAGGGAATGCCTAGCAGTCACTGGAGAAACAATACGAATGGTAAAATACATTATCTGAATCATACCCGCTGATTCTAATAAGTCAATGGCTTTTATTTAAGAAAAATGGAAACCAGTAAAAAAAAAAAATCCCTAAAAAAAAATCTTTTTATGAAGCTTTTTATATGATCAAAGCTAAATGTATCAGCTGATATTATAAAATAAAAAGCCAAGGTTATGCGTTCACGGTCACAGGTACTGGGAAACTGGCTCATTCGCTTTCAAAGACAAGTGTCACAGCTCCCATTTCCGATTCTTTCACTTAAAAAGGCGGGCAGTATTTGTGAGAAGGATGCTGCAGTCAGTCCAGCTCAGTTGGGGTCCCTTCTTCAAAGGCGAGGGATGACTTTCAGAGTCTCGGTGTCTTTCTTATTCTCACTTCACCCCCACACCCTCCCTGTCATGTCCCCACATCATCAGGGTAGCAGTTTAATAAAGCCGTTGCCATGACAACTGCCTCTGAAGCCCATCCACTAAAAGACCTGATGTTAATTTAATGAACCCTTCAGCTCCCAGGCTCTAAAATGTTCTGCAAATGTCCAAAGAAAGAGCAAACACCATGGAAAATGATTCCTTACAAGCTTTTCACTTATTAAGGGGCACTATCAGATACATGTTCTGTATTTCTTCGTATACTTCATATACTTTATAGAATGCCTCTCCTGGATGGTCCCTTTACTATTTAATTTATTGGAGGCAGGACTGGTATATGTAGTACATTAAGTTTAAGGAGACACTGTCCTTGTAACACAAATTAGAAGGTCACTTTAACTGTTTTAATGCCATTCAAGTTAGAAACAAATTCATAGCCAGATGCTGAGGAAGGGAGGGCAAGAAAAATCAATCACACATTCAGCCATGATCCACCATCTGCCATATGCCAGTCTTTGATACATAGATATGCTCGGTTCAGCCAAAGTACTCTTGTTTAGGTTAGCAAAGGGATAGCTTAAGAAAAAATGAGGTGTATTCTGACACTGCTTCCTATTTTTTATTTGTCAGATCTACCATGACTGGAACATGTTTCGCATCTATTGGATGGATTCTTATCCCCAAATGTAAACGGCCAGCTGTCTTCTGTCATATATGTTCATGGGACTGCTATCTTTGGGTACCTTAAGTGTGTCCTGTAAAGATGTAGTAATCCGTTACATAGACTATGTACTAGAGGCGATATACTTTGCACTTAGCATACAAGTGTTCACATTTGTTACACAATAGGATAAGGGACATTTTTATTTTGAACAAACTCCACTCCATATACAACCCCATAAAACACACATAAGCAAACTATTACACAAATTTGACCAGACAGGGTAACAGGTATACCAAAACTACCAAGAGATTTCCCTGAAATAATGCTTGTGTTGGCAATATTACCATTGAAGCTGCACACACATACACAGTCATTGCTTCAATGGACATTATGTCACACAGATATTTGACTACTTGCAAATATACTTTCTTTAAAAGGAGGGAAAAGACATCTCAATACAAAAGACATGTCAATACAAATCTTTGCCCTAGTGACATACATTTGGCCATTAGACGAGATTGGGAAATCTATTTGCTGTACTTTCATTTCACCCACTATTTGACAAATTAAATTAAGACAGATAACTGCAATGTTTAGCTATTGGCACCAAAACATCGACTACATTATGTTGTTGGGGTAAAATTAGACAGGCTGCATATTGTGTCTTTCAGCCATTCCTGTGCCTTCTTGTTCACCAACCAGCTGAGGAAGATTCTGTCATCAAACCTCATATTAAAATATTTATAGAGGGCATGTTCACCAGGTTCTGGGTTTACACACAGCTGAAAACATTGTATTACTGCTTGGAGCCTTTACCACTAGTCACATTTCTTCTATGTATTTATCAATACAGCAGGTTACGCTGCAATATATGCCACACCGCCACTGCATCCTTATTATATCCAACAGTTCCTATTTATTTGGTTTAGTCCCCATTTTTTGATCGATGCTATGTGCCCTTGTTGTCTTTTTGTGCACTTGGGCTGCAAACCATTCATGATAAAGGTAACTCTATTGCACAGTATTGCAGTTAATTTACTATATAAGAAATAATGCACTAAAAGTTCACATAAAGTGAACAATGCATTGCATGAAAAATGTAAAAAAGTACAAAACTGAACTTAAAAAGTAAACAGAAGTTAGTTTTTCATGCCAAAGTGGAAATGGCTCCTAATTGGGAATACTGTTTGTAACAAATTATCATCACTTCTCTTTCCTTCTGCTAGGAGGTTCAAGTCAGTTAGCAGAAATCAGTGGGTCAAGAACAGTTTTTTGATTTTTAAAGAATACCATGTTTTTTCTTTGAAAGTGACTGACCTTTATTTATCTAAATTATTTATTTACTAGCTAAGTTACATAATACTATAATATTCATAATATTAGAAAATAAAAACCAGAGCACATTAAACATATATTTGTGTGAGGTAAAAGGATTTGTTCTGCCGGGTTTCAGTTACATACATATTCACAATCTCCAAAGGACACTTGTCTACTGCTTGTAAGAAAAACTAGACACAAGAAACAATTACTGTATTTTGCAGTTGGTCAATAAATAATGTGATTGTAAACTCCAGGCACACAATCGCCAATGTAGACTTGTGTACTAGTACAAAACAATGCCTCAGGATATCTGAGGCCATACTAATATTGAAATTTCTGCTATTTGCTTATTCATATGGCGGGAACATGCTTAATAATTATGATACCGCAGTTTATGTAGTGGTTTGGCTTTGGGGTATGCAAATGTATAAAAAAAATGCAAAAACCTAAACACAAGAAATGCTCTAATGATCACAGTTTACCAGTGGAGTTTAAAACCAACCAGTGATATTGTAGAAAAAAATACACAATTGTTTTTTCTACTGCTCCTCTTTACATTTTGGCAAAACAATGGTGGTGCAGGTACAACAACTGGGGCTCTTTTTTATAAAACGGAATCTGACGTTCCCTCAAACATTCCCTAGTGGAGATCTTCCAGGTCCATGTGTTTCAATGGAAGTAAAAGATTTCCACCAGGGAATGTCAGATTCTGTTTCATAAATAGAACCCTTGGAGGCACATTATTATGTATTAAAAAAGCTGGCACAGACTGACAGAACTCTTAAGCCGCATACACACGTGCAATAATAGTCGATGGAAAGGATCTTTCACGATCCTTTCCAACAACTAGCACTGCACGATGCATGAGTGAGTGCTGTACATATAGCACCGTGCTGCTGTATGGACAGGGGTGGGGGAGAACGATGGAGCAGCACCCCGCTGCACGCTCCCCCCCTTCCCTTGCATTAGAATCGTTAGTTGTCCGTCGTCCGTGGACCTGCCAGGACGGTCGTTCGGACAATGGAGGACTGGCACTGTACACACACTAGATTCTCGCCTGATATCGGCCCTGAGTTAATTATCGTCCGAGAACCGTTGGACGTGTGTACGTAGCTTAAGACCCTTTCTTTCTGAATGTAAGCAGTAATAGCTTCATGACAGCAAAAGAAACCACTCATGTGACCCATCAAAGTCACATTACTGAGCGCTCCTCTAGTCATAGAGCTCTTTGTGCTTATTCAGTGGAAGGATTTCAATTCAAGCCAACTGCACACATCTTTACCCCAATCTTCATAAATGGGGGGAAGCTGTGTGTGCAAAGTCTGGTCTTCTTTTTAAATGTGTCCCTTGGTTGCTTGTTGTATACATGTGAGAGCTAGCAGCCTGAAGTCTGTTTTCCATTAGACTTCATGTGCTGTTAAAGTTGAAAATTACATTTCTCTCCAAATCTGTATGTACACCTGCGAGTAGCAGTACTCCTGTTGAATCATATTTTATCCTGTTCTTCAGTGTATTACCTCACAACACCTAGTACCTGCATGCACCTATTTTGTGCACTGCCATGCCTTTAGTGTGTCCATCATACAACAGTGTGTAGTAGAATGCCTATCTATGCGGCAGCAATATATATATATATATATATATATATATATATATATATATATTTATTTATATATACCCAGGATAAATAATAAGAAAATATATATAATATTAAGAATAAATATATAGATTAATATGCATGATCTGGGCACAGATTCACTTTAGCAGCAATTCACAAAAAAAGGGTATATTAAGACCCCCTAAGGGTTACAACTTTCAACCCTAATTTGTATTAGATCACAAAAAAGGTTTTAAGGGTAATATGCCTTGTTTTCTAAAACAAAAAATGTTTTTTTTTTTTCTGAACAAATTATTTGCCTTACTGCCCTGTTTACGTTGGTTATAATAGTTTTATTGTGGCTTACAAAGAATATAGAAAATTTCAGTGGATTTTAAGAAATTTGCTTATTTCTAGTGAAAGGTGTTGGAAAAGTAACTATATTTGACCAGGCCAATTTATACAGAATTATGTAAGATGAAACCAATTTATCGTATAACAACTTTTTACAGTGTTATAGTCCACAATAAAGCCATTGCATTCTTCTTGCTGTCTCTTCTATTTCCTTGGTAATAGAGATGTATACTCTACAGAAAAAATAAATCTAGCGGATGAAGTAATTTGCTCAAATGGGCTCCTTTGTACAGCTGTCCAGCTGAAAAATGATGCCACCTCAAAAAGCTTTCTATTCACCAATTTAAATAAGTTGTCATTTCAAAAAAATTAATTATGATGAGTTGTAAAAATATTCATACATCAAAAAATAAATAAAAAATGAGTCTCTTCATTAAATAGTGGCTTTATCCAAAACATATTTCTCTGTTTTGAACAAAATGGGAATGGTGTTTTTCACTTCTGTGTAGAACCTAGCAATGGATATCCAGCTATCTGTAAATTCTCCACATTTTTTTTTAGGAGTCTGAAGGATGGGAGGCAGAGAAATTACAATATAAAGCACCTTCCAGTAAAATATTTGGTGACATAAGTAGTTTGCCATGATATGTCAATGGGAGGCCGAGTGTCCAACCACTTAGATGTTCCTGAATAATTGATCCCTATACCATCCAAAATGTATTCAATTTTAATTGTCATAATATTTAGCCACTATATTATTTGGATTCATTAGAAAATACCAAAGCAGGTTCTATTCAAAAAGGTAGAATTTTACCAGAGAAAATATGGTGTATGTCTAATATGTATAAATAAAAGAATGGAATGGTATATAGGTTGTGGTGATTAGGCAGAGATACCTTGGAGCAAGACTTTTAGAATCTTTTGGATCCTGGGGAATTCTGGGAGTGCCATCGACCAAGGCTAATAGGGTAGAATAGTTCTGTTTTGCTATAACACAAATAAGAAAATCCTTTATCTTTTGCCATTATGGTTCAATATTTATTGAAGACAATTTGTTTCCCTAATGAGAGAGAGAGAGACGTAACAATCCCCAAGGCTTTACAGAGACATAACAAGGAGCAAGTGTCTAACAGCCTTTGTTCAAGCAGCTTTGGAAAAATAAAAAGTGAAATTACCTCTCAACTTAAATAATAAAAGAATGTAAAAAAGGAAACCTTCTGCTCATATGAAAAGGTTCTTTGGAATAACCACTTAGGCATAATGTAGATCAGACTTAAATGCTTTTTCAATTCAGACTCACTTTTTTAGTGAAAGGGAAAAATAGAGCAAATCATCTTTCCCTGGCTCCTTTGTCTACTGCAATTGTAACAAAATGATCTAATCCTTCACGCAGGTCATTAAAAGAAGTGACAAATGGGTAATGACAGAGAGAGAAGCAGGGGAGTTCTAGAGACAAGCTTTACATTCAAGGACCTTTAAAAGGTAATCTTTCTAGTGTTTACTTAATGTTACCCTCTGCTCCTTTGCCGCTCCTCATACATGCAGTACTAATGTTCCTAATCTGGTATGTAATCCAAACATAACACAAAAGTGCCTGACCTGTAGAGAGGAGGGAAGTCTTAATCTTAATGATGGTACAGCATTACACCTCAAAGCTCAGGTTCAGGGAATTCAACCCTGCTACTCCCACTCCATATACTTTGCTATGTGTGCATTGCACCAAGCCTATAAACACATACATGTAGGTGTGAATGAGTTCATATACATACACATATATATAAACCAGTCAAGTAGCAAAAAGTGTTTTTTAACTTGAATTGCATTTTTATGCAGAATTAGGAGAGTATTGTATTGTTTTAGCTATTGAGTAATGCAGGGAGATAATGTCCAGCATTTTTTTGCCACAGGAATATCACCTAAGTTTTTTTTTTTAATTACATCTTTTGTATTTGAATAGGAATATAAGGATAAAATCGCAGACACCCTACAAGAGAAATTAAAGGGGGAAAACACCAACCCTGATTCAGGTCCTGAAGAATAACCTGAGGGATGCAGGTAAGAAAGCCAGATTTAGGGAACCTCATTTAGCAATCACAGATTAGGAAAGTGAAGTAATGAATAAAAGAGTGAAAAGTGTAGCCCTATAAAAACCAAGTTTTAGTTGCCATCTACATGAAAATAAGACTCAGAAAAGCCTATAGTTGTCAGTTCTCGCATATAAAATATTATATTCTCGTAACGGAAATAGGATGTTAGTTGTTAGACTGGCAGCGCAATGTGCATCTAAGGCATACTACTATCATCAAAAGTGTCTTTAAAATGCTTACAAATACAAAGCAAATCGAGTGAAAAGGAACTGGACAGAACCTTTCTGACTGGAGCACACACCTTGAAGTCTCTTGAAGAGACTTATTTTCAGTGGGAAAGAATTCTCACTTTATCTTCTTAGAAGCAGAGATAAGAGACTTGTAAGAGACTTGGCAAAAACATATCTTGTGGCCTGAAGGTGTGAGGGCAAAGAAACATATACAGTCTGCCAAAATATACTTTGGTTTCAGCTTTACCTACTAAGCTGTGTTTTAGTATATGCTCACAACAAATTATACCCATTAACAGTCTGGCACAATGTTATTTTACTTTATATTTCATTCATTACCATTACGGCCCTACATGGTATTTGAAAGAGTATATGTCGTAGTATGCATTCTTTGTATCTTTCTGTTAATGAAATGTATCTAAACCCCAAACCAAAAATGTTCTACTGTGTACTGCAACGTACCATTTCTTAGTTGTGGAGGCTATATGAGTTTATTTTTTAGTTTTGACTATTATGTCAGGTTATTATGTCAGTAATACAATTTATTCCCTAGAAGAGTTGTTACCCTAGGATGTAAATAGTGTGATATGAACCGCTTACAGAATGTTAAGCCTACTAATTCTCATAATTTATTAGGAGGTGTTCTGTACTTCACAGGACTGGGATGATAGCACTGCTATCAACGCTTGAAAACGTCTATGCAGCGGTTTTACAGCGTTTTTAATGCATTTACGTTTTAAGTGCTTATAAATGCAGGAAAACACGGCAAAACGCCCCATTGAAATCAATGAAAGCCTTTACCCATGTTTACTGTTTTCGGGCGTTTTCCATTGTTAACTCTGTATTTTTTTAAACGTTGCAAGCAACGTTATAGATAAGTCTCATAAACGTGCCTCAAGGAAACCTCCTGGTGTAGATTTGCCCATTGGAATGCATGGACTTTTAAAGCCTCAGGTTAAAGGCTGGGGAAAACGTCCGTGTAGACTTAGCCTAACTTACAAGGCTCAATGAATATATACTGTATGTATATATTAATATAGAAGTTGATTTAGGCATTAGGAAGTATAAAAGGTTTTATGATATTCTAATAGAACCATGCTAAAATAAAGGTTTAAAAAGGGCACATTAAGGATATAGCTTTATTCTCTTTAGTACATTTTGGCTATCCCCAGTATAGTGGTTATATTTGCCTATTGTGTTTTCCCTACAGAACGCAGGGGATATTATACAAAGATAGCTTTTTTCTGAGGCAGGGGGGAGTCATTCTTTTAATTAGATTATGTGGCATACGGTCAGCCTTATCCCCATGGCATTAAAAAAATTTTAAAAAAAATTCTCCCTCTTGAAACTTGAGAAACCAAACTAACAATTAAGAAATAACTCACGTCTCATCTTTTTCCACCTCATGACACTACAATATATATCCAGAAGGAAATTAAGTTAAAGCAAAAGAAAAACACCTGTAATGAATTCATCCCCAAGAGAACCCAATTTAATTAATTTGAACTATGTTTGCATAAGATGATGCATAAAAAAGCTTTATCGCACTGTAGTAGGCTGCATGATGGCTGCATTCCACAGTAAAAAAAAAAGCTAGCAGGTAGAGTTAGAAGCCTGAAGATTATTTTACCCATATGCATGTAGGCCAAGTTCAGGATAGCATTTTTTGCAAGCTGCTGTGGTTAACCCAATTTAACTTTCTATTAAAGAAAGAGTAATATTTGAATGAAAAGGTTCACCTTTTCTTTTTTTCTACAGGTGTTTGCTTGCATGGTTTTACAAAAGCTACATGCAGCATGCAAAAAGCAGTTAACCACTCCAACCACTTAAAAAAATAATATCATTTACTTAAAAGTTAAAAAAAGCACGGACTACAACCACAAGGAGAAAGAACATGGCTGTGCGTTTGCAAATACCTATAGGTTATCACCTGTTAGCGTTGAAAGTAGGTGCCCGGAGCAGTAAATGTTGTGGTTTTTAACCACAAGTCTGAATTTATTTTGTTTGGCTTCATGTAATTGGAAAGGTATTTCCTATTAAATGACACGCACAGCTCAGTGTATTTGAAAAAGAAGATTGTAAACAGCAAGGTAAGCGAATTTCATTGCAGAAAATTCATTGCTTCTCCCTTATGCATTAAAAACTCTGCCTGCTCACATTTTGGGAATGCAACACCATAGTTTCACTTTGGTACAATATGATGAAATGGTTAAAGCAAATTCAATTGTGAAGCCTTTTTTTTATTTTTGGATAGAGTAGGGGGAAGTTAGAACCCCCACCCACCAATCATGTATTTTTTTATGTGATGTGTTTGTGCCTTTTGTCAAGACTTCCACCCTTAAAAAACCTAAACTTTCACATATGGATCACACCCCAAAGCTGTAGAAACTGTTCGAGTGGGTTAATCATCAGACTGCCTGAGTGCGGTCACATAATAAGGTAGAGGGCATGCCTAAACCTAATACAACTCAGACGCAGAATCGGGTGACAGTTACAAATTGGAAAAATAAATCTTACAGATGCAGCTACACAGTATCAGGCTAGGTTTACTTTGACATTGATATTTATATTGATATATTGATACTTTGATTGATACGGATATATATTAATATTTAATACATTTTAAATGACTACACCATAAACACTACTGGCATTGTTAGTGCTCCTGGACCAGGGCAGGGCAGGCCAGACTTTACAACAATAATATGAGGACTGCTATGGCGCTTGTTTCCCTAATGCAGGGCTGTCAAACTCTAGCCCGTGGGCCAAATTTGGCCCATAAGTGCCTTTTCTTGCCCCCCCCCCCTCAAGACTTCCCAAAAATGAACTACATATGGCCTGCCCGCATTACCACTTCACATTATCATTTTCAATACATTCAATACATAGACATTATTCCTGTACACCCATCATGTGACACAAAGCCTAGACAATGATCACATGGTGCCTGACTACCAGGGGCATTGTGTTTGTTTCAATCTATTAGAGAGAGTGAAATATTTAGTGTTAGACAAACTTGTGATGTGAGAGGATGAACAACACAGCCTGCATAGATAGATAGAAATTAGTCTTTTCAACCCTAAACTGTGTGTAGAGGGGTTTGTTTTTGTTAGTTATGGAGGAAGTAGTGAACTTCCTCAATTTTTTCAATAAATTTTGGCCCCTGACTTGGTCTAAGTTTTTAATTTTGTCCCTGTGTATTTGAGTTTCTACACCCCTGTCTTAATGGATGCTGCTATGTACCTTCTATGATCCTGTATATGTGTATACAATGTTAATATTTATACTACAGCTGTATGCATATCATATTTATATTTTTTCACCAATAACAAATATTACATTGCTCCATGTTTGCAAAACTTTATAGGAACATAATTTTCTGCTCCAGAATATGCAGAGAAGTCATGGAAAATTCCAGCAAGCAAACAATACATTTAAGAAAAGAGTGAAAAAAATCCCATGCTTTATATAAATAATTGCAATGTTTTATTCTAACAAGATCTAAAGTCATTTGAGCACAAGGTTTGTAGCTGTTCAGAATTCTATTAGATCAACATTACAGATTAGATGCACAGACAGGTCAACAGAAGGGAATGAGGAAATGCACCTTGGACAGCTGCCTGTAGATAACTCTATTACAAATGCCCTGCTCTTGTCTCTTTCTCTCTGAGGTCAGCAAGTGAGCATCTTGCAATTTTAACAAGGTTTAATAAGGTTAATGGAACTAGACTGCTACTGGAGAAAAAGCGAATGTTGATTTTCTGTCCAAATAACCCAGAGACTGAAAGATAAAACCTAACAAAAAGATTTCTCCCCCAAAGTGGGCCTGAACTGAAAAGGTAAAGATTGACTATGTTACAAGGAATATTTCTAAATGTTAACCCTTTGCCTTGAATGCCTTCCTCAAATATAGTAGTTCACTTCCTGGTTTGTCATTGTGCCAGGGCAATCCTGTAGCTATCGCCTAATACAAGTATCTCTGAATTTTTAAAAAGACCATAAGACCCACAATGATAATGTCAATAGGAGGGGATGGGCAAAGACTGGTGAGCACCCACCTTGCGTCCAAGCAGCTGGGAGCTTGCAGTTTTTTGGTTGTGCTGTGGTATTTTCCCAATGGGGTAGCCACTGGGGTAGCCAGGTAACCTAAATACATGAGGCGGAACTGGAACCGGCAGTCCATGTGAACATGGGAAAAATATGAAAATTTCTTGCAGATAGTGGCCACCACCTAACCATCCATGGTGCAACTTTCCTTTACTATTTTAGGGCAAGATGCTGTTAGCTCTTTCAGTATGGATTGGAGGGGGTAAGTAGGGAGGGTTGGGCACATTTTTGATTTTGCCCAGAGACAGACCTTAAAGCCAACCTGCACTTTGGCTATGCAGTCACTTGGCTTTGCCCTGGAAAATAAAAGCTAGTGACTTACTATTAGCACTAACCTATTCAGTTTTTATAGGGAACTAGATTGATTTTTGGGGCACTTAGAAGCTTTTACCATAGTGTGTAAGTATGTTTAGAGAACGTAGGATAGTGCTTAAATGAATAAAGAGGATGCTGAATGTATCATCTTGTAAAAAGTGTATCCGAATAATGATTCTCATTCTTTGAAATGTTGGTAGCTAAATAAAATATTACTTGTGGATCATTAACCATGTCATCTAACACAAAGTTATGGCTTTTTGTAGGATAGAAACCCATCAATCATTTACAATTCAGGCAAAAAATCGTAAACTCCTCATCAGTATGACAGGACATTTTCAACTATACAATTATTTTCTATTCACATTCAGATTTTTAACAGCTTTATCTTTAGGGTTATGTCTGTAGTAAGGGTTCACTTTGTTGAGGTCACATTCACCCATTTCAGTGCTGATGCTGCATTGTTTGGTATTGTTCCATGGAAGGTCTATGTTCTAAATGCTTCTCCACATCAGATACATTTCCTGTGGGACTACATACACAGCTGTGTCATGGTTAATTTCCAGCTGTCCTCTTGACATTCCAGTGCACAGCAATGACACACTGTTTTGGCAAGGGCAAAAGGCTTTCTTTTCATTTTAGACACATAATATTTAAGCCTTAGTGATATTTTATTTTGACATGTCTGCTATCCGGGTACACCAATCAAACCAACCATTAAATTACAAAAAAAGACTAATGACCCTAAACTGGTCTTTGGTATTTTATTTGTTATCCCACCTCATAGTACTTAGAGAATTGCACAAAAAACTGTTGCAATCTCTTACCTTCAGATATCAGATATTCAGAGCTGCAGAATGTGCAGTAAATTGGCATAGATGCAGTTACATCATCCATTCATTTCTGACTAAATTAGTTCTATTGTTCTATTTGTTGAAAACTCACTGCCAAACATAGCACAGCTCACTGTAAGACAATGGGTTTGATTAAGTAAAGCTCCCCAAGACTGAAGAAGATAGAGTATCGTGTAAGAACCTGGGTGATACAGAAAACCAGGAATGGATATGGTCTAAGGTTGAAAATGTTTGCGAACTAAGTGAAAATGATTTTTATTAATCCCTTTACACTAGGGGCTGGCAAACTCCGGCCGTTAGGCCAGATTCGGCCTAGCCAGTAGTCCATTCTGGCCTAACGCCCCCCCCCTGGTTGATCGGCCAAACCTGGACCAGCAGGGGTCCGCAACCTGCGGCTTTTGAGCCTCCCTGTTATGCCTCCCTTTCCTATTTATTGTGGGCCGCGTTAACACTTCCGCCGCCGGGGTAGGGGACATTCCGTCTCCATCGTATATATTGCGAAGGAGAGAGATTTCCCTTCAGGGGCGTTCCTGGTGGGGGGTGGGTGAACTATCAGCGAGAGAAACAGTCCAGCCTAGTGTGCCTTCTTGACCTCCTAAAATGGCCTAGTAGCCAAAAAAGTTTGCTGACCCCTGCTTTACACCATTCCTGTATCACCCTGTCCATCTTCAGCAGTCTTTGGGAGCTTTAATAAATCAGGCCCAATTTATCAGCACAGCCAAGCTGGCTCTGCAGTTCCCCTTTACACAAGAGGTACCCTGGGTGATTTGGGAATGGAAAAGTCCCCATTCTCCAGTCAGTCTCAAACCATTTCAGGGCACTTTTAATTTTTTAAATTTGAAGGCTGGGAGGATGCTACACGATAGTTTGGTTTATGTGCACTACAAACTGTTGTGTAATGGTAACAGCAGTTGGTGGTTATATAGTAATGTATTAGACCTAATATCCAAAATCAATACAAAATTAATATTTACAGTACGATAAAGTAGTCATATGTTCTATTTTCCTTGCTCAACCAAATCTTCTTATGTAAATGTATAATTATGAGTCATGCATACTAATCTAGGAACAAAATGCAAAAGCCCTAAAAAATGAATGTAAACATACACAGGATTTAATCAATTAAAGCAATGGAATAGGAAAAATGCCAACTGCCTATCACTGTAGACGTCTTACATAAAGACTTGCTCATCCCAGGGGGTGTATAAAGAAAAAAATGATTATGTAGAAGAAAAGGCTATCTCACACACATCCATATGAAGCAAGCAGTAACAATAATGAATTTCTCAGGGAGTTATTACTTTTATCCCAGGGATATAAATCCTATTACATCTATTAAATACCAGCAGAGTTGTAAAGGGGATGATTAACCCTTTTCTTGCACTGCACAAATGTAATAATCAAGGGGTTAATTTACACAAGGCCTACAAACTGGAAAGATATCTTTTTACGTTCCTTGATATACATTTGTGAACAAACAAGTAAATGGTAATAGATTCCAAAATATTGATGACCTTGAGTATTCATTCAACTATTTTCATTATGGTCAAAGTAACTAGGACGTTTACCAAATAAGAGGTGCAAAAAGCAATACAAATTGCAGGGAGTGTAATAAAAAGAATTCAGGTTTCTATAGTCTGGCCAAAGATGAATGGGACTACAGAGTATTTTATTTTAGCTTCTTAATAACTACGTATGTTAATAGTGCATGGAGTGAGGACTTGCAGTAGCCCACAGCAAACATGTAGATATTGAATTTAAAGTTTCACATTCCAACACAAAGTGAATATTGTATTAGTAAATACTGTATAGCTGCTCCTATGCATGCTTCTGCAAGCTATAAATGACAGTTAGACTCGTTTTCTTTATAGCAGGCCTAGATATCTGACCAAAAATGTAGGCACCAGTAAAATGTAGCATTTATTAGGCACTTTATAGTTCATGATCACCTTATGGCAGACTGGTATGAAATGGCATAGAGACCCCAAACTCAGCATAACATTTCAAGCAAATATTTTTACCACAATGAGGATAGAAACACACAGGTCATTCCAAACAAAATGTCGGTTGATTTCTTACCCATAGTCATTCCTATGTATTTCTAATATAAATAAATATTCTAATATAAAAATGTTTTTCCTTATGGGGAAAATTAAGTGCAACACTCCTGGCCAACAGATCCAAATGTGTTTTTGCATCACCCTGGTACAGTCAGGGGAATAAACCCCATTCAACATGGAATCCCAAATAATCTCATGCCATTTGTCATATCAACCCACTTTGTCCAAACACATGGGCACAAACACAAATTGATTTAAAGCAATGGATCTCAGAGATCATCATCAGCATCACCTGCCATCAACCAATCTGTCATTCCAAAGTTATAGGTTTCATTCACAGGTGGAAGAGTTCGTGAAGGGCCAAAAAAAAGGACAAGACAATCTATTAAACCATTTAAAGCCCACAGAATACCAGACATCCAGTAAGCCAAAAAATGACAACACATTCTACGCAATATGCAACAACCATTACTATATTCAAAGTTGACACTAACATATAATAAAGAAAAAAGCAGCGTTTTCTAACACTCAGGAGTCTGGATGCTTCTTAAGTTTCACTGTACTGCATTTTGCAGGTGCCTATGTAAAAAATGTAGGGATGTTTGCAGTTGTTGGAGATTTTTTCTCTTTAAAATTCAGGCCATGGTAAACTCAATCTGGAAGGCATGCTCCATAAACTGGCCTTAACCAAAAACAAGCCTTAGGTCTTTATGTAGATTGCTTTGGCTAAACCAATTATCAAAGGGCAAATACAATCTCAAATACATTGAAGTTAAAGTTATCAGGCAGTGACCTTAACCAGTCATGAAAAAATAGGTTACAGTGTTCTTTAGCATTGCTGGTTAATATTAAACACATTAAAAACAGATTTAATCATGAACACAACAGAGATTACAGTAACATGGATGGCCAGGCCATGTGGATACCCTTTCCCAAATGCTCATCATGTTAGGGCCCCTACAAAAGGGGCAGCACTAGATAGCATGACGGTTGGACTGGAGCTGGGTTGATATGGTAGCTAGCCACTGGAACTTTACAACAAAAATGTTCAGAGGTTATTTGTCTGCTGAATTTTGGTGTCTTTTTAATGTCCCGTAGTATAGGTAAAGGTTACCTGATATCATTTCTGCTATTTCCTTCTGCTGTATAAATAAAGCAGGAAGTGTATGTTTGGGGTGCCTGGATGTAAGGATAGAGTTTGGGGTGCTCAGAGTATGAACAATGACATGATAAGACAACTATGAATATAAGTAGCTCTGCATACTTACCAGTATCACTGGAAAAATAAAAGTGCGCTCATACACCCTGAACAAGACTGGTGACTGAACTAATGCAAATAAATTCCCTGTCTGATGTTACACAGTAAATATACTATGACGCCTATTGTTGCTTCACACTATACATTTTGACATTTTAAAAAGGCGACGAACAAATTACTGGCGTGGACTGAAACTTTTGTTTGTGTATCACTACACAAATACACCAACACTTACAGCTCCCAACATTTATGTATCAGAGTTAGGCATCCAGGAAAAACAAAATGGGTAGCAAAAAAAGTACATAAAGATAAGTGGCATTTTAGCAATATCGTAATCACCGGAAGTATAGTAAAATAAATATCTTTGCACTTTTTGCTTTTTTACAATTCAACTTAAATACTATATAGTACCACTATAAGAAAAAAAATGCTGCTAGCATTTTTAAGAATAAGCCAGTGTCATGACCAAGTAAGATGCACAGCAGTTACATGGTCTGTGGTTGTTCACAAAAAGAGTTTCATGGGACTGGGATCTGTCACCACAAAAGGTAAATATGCCAAAATGTGCAAGTATATCCTGAACACCAGCACAATCCACTTTACCTGCCTAAACATTTTATGCTGATATAAAATAATCCATATTTGCCATCATCAAGAACCACATAAACATACAGGATAAAGCTGGATTTAATGCCAAATGACCGTGGTTTGCTAGATATATGCCATGTGTATCCATTTACATATGGACATTACCTGTATTGTCAAATATGTGTCAGGGTGGACAAATGTATAATTTGGAAGTCAGTCAATTCAAAGCAGGAGCCAAAATGCATTTGCCAGGCTGGCCCAGACGAACAACCAGCTTGCACAAATGGGCAATTCAAAATGAATGACAGCCTTCCTTTATCTCTGTGAATGATGGTGTAGTTATACTGACACACTGCCAGAAAGCTTAGTTTTCAAAATTAGCTGTAAAAAAAACTAATCCCCATTCATAATTTAACTCCTAATGCAAGAATCTGTACTTGCTCTGTGTTTAAATGCCAGATGGAGCTTGTCCTTAGAGAAAGACAAGTGTTTTAAGTGCAGAGGGTGCTCAAAGCAGTGAATAGTGTCTGCAAAGTAAAACCTACTGTTTGAGTCCAATACCTTAGGGAATACTTGGATATAGTTGAAGAGGCTCAAAAGAAGTTTGCTTTAGATGAAAGTTTATGCATGTTGGTTACACTGATCTGTATATACCATAAATGGGAAGGTGCAGTATAATTGATAAAGTATACTTAAAATATGGTTACAGTTATATAATTAAAGTATGGTATTAGAAATGACTGTAACATTATAAGCACACTACCTACATATTATTATTATTATTATTATTATTATTAATATTCATAAACAGAATTTATATAGTGCCATGTGGTTTATTTTGCAGTAATGGGGCAAGACATGGATTCAAAATTATATAGCACTAATAACTATATCAGGAATATATAAGAATATTATATAAAATGTTTTTCTTGTGTCAATGGGCCAGAAATTGACGTAAATCTTCCCAAACGTGACACAAATACAAAAAAATGTGCAATAAATAGTAACCTTTCTCTGCTTTAGCTAAACCTAATTAAAATTTTGCCTATAGTACCCCTTTGGTGTTAAGATTAGGGAAATAAGAGGTAAGGCGCCAGTTAAAATAATACATTTCAGGTGGAAACTAATAGAAAAAGTGATATTTTGGGTGTTATAGCCATACTTTTTAGTTACTTTATGTTAGAGTGTCTTTTGAATTTTTTTTGGTCTGTGACCCCTATTGCGTATATTCACCTCGGTAAATATCTTAGGGTAAGTCCAATACAGAATTAAAAACTTGGCAGACATTTTAACTCGCGAAGATTAGATAAAATTTAGTCTGATCTCCTGGTGATCTTTGGTGGTAATGTTTTGGGGCCAGTGTAACAATTTTAGACAGACAGTAGCTTTTATGCAGAACTGTGCAAGGAAACAAGTTTGCTGAAGCTCCTCAACAGAGGTGACTCCACACCCCTGATACCACAAGGCCCTCAATTAATATAGAAGCCCAGCTGGAAAAGGAGATTATGTGCTCACAGCTGACAATGAAATCATTTTTAATCCTGATCCCCCTGCATTACCCTGAGCTAATGAGGACACATGAGGACTGCATTGCAGTCTGCCAGCATATTTCCTCAAATTGAACACTTCACCAAATAACCAACATTGCAGCTCATTAGACGTCTACAGAATTATATATGTTTAGGAAAGAAATATATTTACACTTTAAGCCATATCCTATAGGGATTAGCATGCCCCCAAAATACACATTTCTGACAGACCTGGAGGATCATTTCTATTCTACTTGTAACAGCAAATTTTGGGACTGCTGCCATAAAAATAATGTTCTATAATTCTAAACAGCATCAGAAATCTAATAAGTTACATTTTAACTAAAACACTTTTTTAAACCCCCACCATAAATCACTCAACTTTTAATGATCCCTCCCCTGGATACCAAGATATACATCCAAAAGGGAACAATGTAGTCATCACTATACTACAAACAAACCAACAGGTCCACTATAGCTGGATCATTTATCACCCAAAACACCAAAAATCCATAGCGTAAAATAGATACACATAGTTCAAGGTAGCCATTCTCAAACAGTGTTCCGTCAAATCCTAGGGTTCCTCCACAGCATACTAGGGATTCCTTGAGCTGTCGCTGACTGACCATCCAATTAGTTGTAACCTTTATAGTGTGAAGGCCATTGCTATTCTCCAGAACCAAGTACAATTTTTCGACAATTTTTTCGTAGGTTGTAAAGATTGTTCTGACCCATGCAGTAAAGGGGCATCTTTTTACTAGTAGGGGACTTATTCCTAATAAATCTTAACATTGATTTAGCAAGGATTCCCTTTGACCTGAAAATTGTTTTTAGGGTTCATCTGGGGTAAAATGGTTGAAAAAGGTAGCTCTAAGATACATTCATACCTGTTCAACCTTCTTGGAAACAGCTCCAATTCACTCACTATATGTGTAACAACCAAGTACCATTCAAAAAGAGTTATATATCAGATTTCCAGACAAAAATTCCTAGGATATAAACCAGCAACCATGAAACGTTTCTGAAGTGCAGTTACCCATAATCCTCAATTTAATGTTTTAAAGGATGACTGTACATTATTCTGTCTGCTCATGAAAGTTCATCAAAAAAACAAATCGGGCACACAAATGGGTGTACTACAGTTACCCTTTAAGGCCAATAGCAAAGAATATAGAACACATATGCCATGGGACATTTATGGGAAAATATCATTTATATACTTTTTACTATCCTACAGTCATTCTCTTAGTTATTGAGAGAAGGGCTTGGATTAAACCAACACTAACAAGCACAATCTCATACAAAAAGCTAGAAATGTGCAATATATATTGTACAAAGATTAAAAAAACACCACACACTCATAACCTACTGCATTGTAATGCTATAGATATTTTAATAATTTAATTAACAGACGCATAACAGGCATTGAATTCACACAGCAACTGTTTTATAGCTTGACAAAGACATAATCAGCCTGTTCAGCTTTTGAAATGTGTCCAAATTTTGAAATGTATAGTGCAGTCACAGTCTGATGACTTCTTGCATTGATCATCATAAAAGAGAAACTACAGCTGTTCTAGTAGGCTAAGTAGGGTCATAGATGGGTTTGTAGGTAATGTCATTGTCAAGTCTCACAAAGTGTATCTTAGAGAGATAGCTGTAGGTCATGGGCCTTGCTGCTCCTTTTTTGATATCCAGTCTTTGGTATGGATATAAGGTGAATGTAACTCATGTGTATATGTGTTTTATTTACTAGAACTACGGTATATAATTCAGGAGACTGAAAATTAATCTGTGCAAATTGTTTATTGTGATCCAGGTATAGTTTGGCAAGATTTTAAACTCCCACACATTGTACAAATCCCTGATAAATTCTCTTGTGTATCAATAAATGCTGTATACATAATATTGTTTTCAAACTTCTTTTCCAGAGGAAATTACACAAGGGAAAACAAACAAGAACAGCTAAAAAAAGACTGAATCACCACAGTTTTAAACTTTACTGATGATTAAAATGAACCGATAACACAGCAATTCTGTATACCGGTCCACGGCAATGTACACATTACAGTGTGTATGTTGGAATACTATGGATATCTGGCTTCCTTCTCTACGTAAACTAGCAATTATTCCAGGGTTATTTACTAACATAACAGCAACTGGTGAATATATGTGGATTTTTAATAGCACTTGTCCATGACATTATGTAGCATGGAAACATATATTGGCTTCTTTTTATATGAATGAACTGCTTAATGCACCAGTGTGGCCTTCAAGGTCCCTGGTCTTCTCACTCTGTCAGCATCCCATGGCTAAAGGGATACCTCACCTCAGTTGTCAAACTATTTCACTTTTATAAACTACCGGCCTAAAAAGGCACAAAAATATACCATTGGCCACAAAGGTGGTCTATCAGGGCAGTGATTGGCCGTTATCTTAAAATTAGTTGCTACGTTCTCTGCAGAAATAGATAACCAATTGTCGCTACCTGTAGAGAATCAAGTTCTAGAACTATTCAGAATTTGCTAAGTTTAACCTCTGCTTTGGGACCTCGCTAAACTAAAGGGGTCCTACACAAACATAAAACTGGCATTGGGTCTGCTTGTGTTCACCAGCCCTTTGTCAATTTTATTTAAACAACCTCCAGTGCATATATATATTTGTTTTAAAACATGTGACAATCCACAAGCATCATACTGCAGGCCAAAGGAAACCCTGTGCTGATAAAAGGTGTTACCTGCTGGATTCTGTCAGGTTAAGCTGCACATGTGTGAAACAGGTTCATGCATTTGCAGTGATCACAAGTAGATGAGTAGATCTAAATGTCAGTGCAAGGGGCATTGCTAGTTCTGGCAAAGATCTGGTGAAACCTCGGGCATTGCAAGGGGTATAGTGTTGCATTGGTGAATGTTACAGGTGGCCACACTGTGAGAGGACGTTAATGAACAAAAACAGAACCTTGGCCTTCTTAATGTATATGTTTTAGGTAATGTTCCCCAAATATATGATTTCAATTACTGTGCCACAAGTTAAAGTGAGACAAATTTTGCACCGTCCTTTAAAAAAAAAAAAAAAAAAAAAAAAAAAAAATCTGAAACGTTTCTATTACGTATGCGAACACTTTAGGTCTGCCATTACTCTTTCCACACCCTTCTTGAATATTGATTTCCTGGGCATTCCTCTATCTCTGGGGGCCAGAAGTACTGTGTGTGGCTTGCTGGCACTTGTCCATGCTGCTGCCTGGCTTTTCACCTGGAGCTGGTGCTGGCTGTGGAAAACAACCTGGATGTGTGAAGGCCGTCAGCCTACAGGCTTAAAACAGTGATGCTGCTGCAGGCTGCAGAGGTCCCCATTCCCTGTCCAACCTGCAGTTGTAGGGGTTGCAGAGGTGATGGCTAATAAATTTAGGAGTAATTTGACTGAAGACATGCCAAGAACCGTCACAAAAATAACCATCATGATACCATTGTAATACAAAAACACATTGTGAAAAAAATATTACACAGAACAAAAGCTTTGTTAACTTTATCCAAAACAAAATATTAACGCGTGAAGCTGGTAAAAGGTAATCACCTACTTCTAAATGACTCCTGGGACAAAATGTCACAAACAGGGAGTGACCCTTTAATGCTTTTTCATGTCTGAATAGGATTTCTCTGGACAAAATCATCACAAGTTTCTCACAAAACAGGAAATAAATTCCTGCTTTGTTATTGCACTGACTGCAGCGGATGTCTGTCTGCTGAATTGTAATTCTGACACAACAAAGCATTTGTGTTTTTTTTTTCCCCAGAGATCACTATGATAATTTGAAAAACTAACATAAAGCACTGATCACAGACGTCATTATACAAAGTGTTAAAGGCTAGCAGACATACTTTCAGTGAAGTATGACTAGACAAGCGTGCATTTTTATAACCACAGCAGCTAATGTAATGTAAAGAATAAAATGAAACTACATTCTATGGGTACCTGTTATTGTGATCAGCTGAAAGTGGAATGCCAGCAATTTTATTTATTTTAAATTCAGTTTTGGAGTACAAAGGACTTTACAAAGATTTAGAACCTCATTAGGATGTATATATTAGTCTGCAGTAGTTACAAAGACAGTATGTGAGAATAAAATTGGGTTTTTACCTCTGTCCTCTAATAAACATCGGGAGAAATTCCTTTCCAAAAAGGATGAGAAATGACTGAAAGAACTACTGAAAGAACTACTGAATTTTTATTCACAGTTGTGTTTCTTTTCGGGTGATTTCTCGCACTTCCATTGTTAGGGATCAGGTGGACAAGATGTGAGGAACAATCTTCCTAACAGAACTCAGATAGCAACACAACACTTGCATTTACTTAATTTACTTAAAGCCCAAGTTAACAAGATCGTGGTAATTAGTAAAAATATAAATATTACCTTTGGAATTTAGGTTTTCAAAAATCAAAACCTCTTTTACAGTTGTGGTTGTCTGCAGTTGTGCACTTATGCACACAGACAAAAGACTTCTTCTACCTTTTAATAAACTGTTCACATATTCAAGTGGACTTTACAGAAAGCTATTATGAATACTAATATAAATAATATCAAAAATCTAGCTTGCCTGGTTAGTGTTGTGATTCCCTGCCTTTTAATACTTTCTAAATCACTGATCCAGAATGACACCGCTCAGGTGTTTAGCTTTTTGCTACACAACTTGCCAAACAGATATTTGTAAGTGTGTGTGTGACTAAAAGTACTAAGACCAAAAGATCAGCTTTACGTCTAGGCAACTCACAATTTTTAGAATTAACCTATTCTGTCCAACTGTAGTGTGTACAGGAATGAATTGTCATACACCAGTCAGCATCTTAGTAGAGAAAGTGTATTCAACTACAGTGGTACCTCGGTATAAGTCCGCTTTGGAATAAGGCAAACTTGGTATAAGTCCCGTTTGGACACGAAAAATTTTGCTTTGTATACAACCTTTTTGCTAGAACTTGTATGGGTCAAAATGAGTCATAACACCATGCGCTACCCTTATTTATCTCTCTCCAGACAAAGCCACAACTGGCCACGAGCGTCAGGACGCCAGTTGCTACCATTCAGTGAACAACCCGCGCTATAACTCTCTGTGAATAACATAACATCTCCTCCTCCCTTCTCAGCACCATCCTAGTAGGCACTCGACTCTTCTCAGCAAGGTAAAATGAGGTTAAATTTTCATTTATTTCATCTAATTGTTTTTGTAAGTATGTACTTTAGTATTATTAAATGTGTTTAAATTAGTGTTTAAATTATTTCATACAGCCCCATCAATGTTTAATAAGCCAATAACAATAGGATTTTTTTTCATGGGAACGGATTAATCATTTTCCTTTTATTTCTTATAGGAAAAATTTGTTTGGTATAAATCCTGTTTGGTAAAAGTCCAAGGATCTGGAACGAACCAAGGTACCATTGTACTTCAAAATAATTCCTGGGATAAAATAATTTTTACTTTGCTAATCTGGAATTTCTTTTCCATAGTGCATCCTCCTGCCACTTGGCCAGCCACAAAAAAATAAATAAAAAAAAAAACAAGATTCTTTAAAAATTTACCTTCTTCCATTGCTCTATGGTCCAACTCTGACATGCCCATGGCCCCTTGGCCATAGACAGGTTTTTGTATGAGCACTATAACTGGTGTGTGGCTACAAGAAAGCTGTGATGCAATGTATGTAACCAGCACAAAGTACGGAAATTTGCTATTGCTGCTTGTCTGTGGAATTGGACTAGATGTGCTAGCCCTCCGGCACAGAAGCAAGCTTTGGACACCCTTGAACCTGTCAGTGGCACACTGGTTGCCCTATGGTCTTGCTCTATTGCTCAATAGTTCACTATGTCTGGCGTGTGGCTATGTAGAAAGCTGCAATGCAATGTGTGTCCTAACCCATTTGTCTTATAACCTGCACAAAATTAGTTGGAAATTTGCTACAGAAGCTTGTCTGTGGAATTAGACTGGATGTGCTAAACCACTACAAATAAAAGTGAGCCTTGGGCACCCATGATCCTGTCACTAGCACACTGAATGCCCTTCCTTGGCCCAAGTTTGGATGCTACTAACCACTGGAAACATCCCCCAAGAACTGACAGCTTAGAGACTCTTTAACCCAGTCGGCTAGCCATCATTATTTGGCCATTGTTAAGATGCATTGTTAAGATGCTCAGATATTTCAGATGAAATAGACACAACTAATAGACCGCATTTTTTCAAAGTGAATAAAAAGAATAGCAAAGAGAAGAGTTGTGTATACCATCTCTAGGTCAGTATTAAATAATTACATATTATATATATATATATATATATATATATATATATATATATATATATATATATATATATATAATATAAATACACCTCGTGCCTTGAGACAGTGTGGATAAGTCTCTATCAGCTCAGCACATCTGGATCCTACAGTTTTTCCCAATTCCCTGTGAATGAACTGAATGTCATTATTTTCCCACTCTTTAGTTTGGCATTCTTAAAACACATACTGCATGTTTCTGTGTTCTTGTAATGTCAAAGTATGTGTATATCTATCTGTCTGTATATGCTGTATACTGTGTCTCATATGGCTGTCAGGGGAAGGAAGCAATGTTTATTTCTTATACATACACCAGAAAAAGCACTAACCAGACTTCAGAGAGCTATAGAATAATATGCCTTGTAAGGCAGAATGAAGGAGAATTACTCTAGAGAAGCATAAGCAGACAGCTTAGGTAAAATATTGAAAGAAAAGCAGTGCATGTTAAATGTCATTTTTACTAAATATTTTTTTTCTTTACCTTTCCTTCAGTTTTCTGATCTGCTGTGCGGCTCATTTGTATTCAAACAGATGAAAGGCATGTGTATTTAAAATTTGTGTATATATCAGAGGTTCCAAGACAGAAGATTTTACACAATGTGTGTTTTTTGCAGCAAGCTATTAAATTATTTATTGTCTGCTGTGCTTTAATCTCATAAACCTGTTTCAGGCTCCTGTTTGCTGTATCTGCAGCACTGTACAGAACACCGGGGTTTATTGAAAGTGTAATTTGATATTCCTGAAGGGAAGAAAAATGCTATGTTGCCTTGCATTATAATGATACAAATAATAATGATAATGACTGCAAACACCAGCACTGGAAAAATGTAGCTCCTAGAAGTTTGGTAAATATGTTGCATGTATGGTGTAAAGCACCTTCTAAGTATTCACTAAAATAAAATTATATTTATACACTGGAAAAAGCAGTTTTTTTAAACAAACTTGGTAACGATTTTGGTTGTTTTTTCACTAAATACCTGTGCCGGAACAAATAAGTGCATGCAATAACCTAGCTGGCACTCCCTGCTAGCTAGCACTACCCCATCCCCTGCTAACCTCACTGGTAAGAGCTTCCCTTCTGAATGATGAAAGCACTGCTCGCTTGCAGGGAGTTCTAGATGGGGTTATTGAATTTTGCATTAACTCACCTGCATGCAATGCTGTGGTTAAGCCCTGTAAAACTGTGACCTGGCATATCATTTCTTGTTTACAACTCTAATATGTAGAAAGCCTACAAAAAAACCTCATAGGAGAAATTGGTCTATAAAAAGGAATTATATATGCTATACAAACTTAAAAATCTGTTGGCATGCAAGCAAAGAACATTTTACAGCGGTAGCTGAAAAACAGAATTGAATAAATAACAGAGCATGTGATCAGAATTTAGGGATGGAGGTATAGAAACTGGGAAAACACCAATTGCAAACTGGTTGAACCTGTACTCCAGAAGGACCAAAATAAGTTTTATGCCACATTACTAAGTACAAACTTTAAAAAAGGTAGACAGTGTTGTGTAGAACCACTGTGCTGAAGGAGCCACAAAACAGATGTCAAAGAACCCAACACAACAGACTTATTAGTAAGTATTGCTATACCCTGAGTTGGGCTTGCAACCTCAATTTACAGGTTACTTAATTACAAAATAAATATGTAAATAAAAGCCTGCATATACAGCACTTTTTACCCACAGCTGATCCAGAGAAAGGCCTAAACTCTTGTAAAGCATAGTCTAATTTGCTCATATAGGGCAAAAAATGATTTTTTGCCAAATCCCTAAAGCAATAGGATAATCCCTTGATCAAAAATCTCTAATGTCATTAATTATGAATATAACTAAACGTTCTGGTGATATTCATTTTTTATGTAAATATTACCCAGCTCTGTGTTAATAAGAATGCATTCAGATTTTCCCCAATTAACTAAGCTGGCAAAACAAGTTCCTGAGGGAGTTTTTTCCTGCATGTTCACAGCTTTCTGAGGAAGTAATTCCAAATGCACAGACTAAACCTTCATGGTGCAAAGAATGCCCACTTACCCTTTGTGATGACCTAAGGTGAACAACAAGTTCACTATATGAAATTTTTACATATTTATAAAAAGTGACCATTTTCCCCCTTAAACATTTCTTCTCAGAGAAAAATAAATACATTTTTCATAGCAAAGCTCCTCCATGCCTTAGTTGCTCTTCTCTGCTCTCTCTCTAGTTCTGCAGCATCCTTTTTGTGAACGGGTGCCCAAAACTGGACAACGTATTACAGATGACATCTGACTAATGCATTGTACAAAAGCAAGTTTCTACCTCTAGAGCCCAAAGTTATTATTAACCCAAGAATCTATTTTGCTTGGTTTTGAATTGCAGTTGTACTTCCCTAGAACACATGTTTAATGCATACATGTTTTTAGCCCAGAGTACATAAGTTTACATTCATTACCATTAGACTTTGCAAATTAGTTGCCCATTCAGACAGTGAATTCACATCTGGTTGTAAATTGGATGCATTTTGTACAGACTTTATTCCACTATATAGTTTGGTGTCATCTGTAAGCACAGAAATGCTACTTTTATTCTGCAGTCCCAGATAATGTATAATTAGGTTAATAAGTAAGAATCTCAACACTAAACCTGGAGGAATACCACTAACATCATTACACCATTTAGAGTATTAATTATTAATAACTACTCTCAGAATACAGTCTTAAGGCAAGCTTTCTATCCTTTGCATACTGAATTTTCTAAGCCTACAGAACCTGCACATCAGCTATTTGTGGGGTACGGTGTCAAATACTTTTAAAAGTCATGGTTTTCCACTTTTACCGCCATTACTTACTCATAAAAAATACAGTGGACTTTTTTGACAACATCAGACTTCCATGAATCAATGCTGACTATTGTTTATATTGTTGTTTTATAGCAAAAGCATTTTATGCGATCTTTTATTAAGCTTTCGAGATTTTTTTCTACTACAGAAAAACTTACAAATCTGTAATTACTTGTAAGGGCTTTGGACCCGTTTTAGCTATAGGCACCACATTGGCTTTGTACCAATCAATTGGTGCCAAGAAAGTCATGAAAGAGTCTAAATGTTAAAAATAATGTCTTAAAATTAGGATTTTAATTTTAAGAAGACATGGGTGTAATCCATGTGGTCTAGGTGCTTTATTCACTGTTTATTTCAGGACCATATTACTTTTTATTTGTGTTTTTTTTGAGACTGTGAAAAAACAATCCCTGTTATGGACTTGAATTTTACCAATTTTCTTTGTCCACTATTTTATTGAAAGTTAAATTGTAATATTACCGTGAACAGTTGAGTTGGAGAAAAGGGAAATGCGAGATGGAAAATGGTATTCCACTAAATAGATTAAAAAAAAATTTTGCACAATGCAGTTATTTTAGGTTAACAAAAATTTGGATAGTCATGCTACATAAATATTTGTCCCTAAATTTCAGTACTATCTGCAAGTTTCCGTAAATTCATCTAGCCAACAACTGCCTCTGCACTTTGGAATATGAGTTATTAAAGATGTTTAACAACTATGTAATACAGGTAATATGTTACTTGATGTTACAAGATAATGTGTACTATAAAAAATAAATACAGCAGCACATTAAAAGCCCTTTATTCAAAGAAAGTGATGTGTTTCTCTGCATCGAATCTAACAAAGCAAAATGTCATCTACTTATGTGTGGCTCTACATGCATTTGCAAATGTATACAACAAAAACCACTGGTTTTAGCCAAAATGATTAAACACTTTAATTCGTTTTAATGTGCTGACTAGCTGGATTGAGTGCTAGGGATTTGGAGCAGTCACACACAGGAGAGCACTCATGAATGATGCAGCCAGACTGAAACTCATAGCACACAGAACACAGCCATATGTTAGATAACAGTACACAGGCAGCCTTTGCACCAAGTCACCACACAGGAATATCTCACCCTCAATTAGTGCATACAGACAGTTTGTCACAGCACAGATAGATCACTCACAGGCACACACACTACACCCCTAGTGTCTTTGAAAAAGGGCAGACGGGACACAGATTATGGATTAGGTGAAAAAGTTGTGTAAGCATTATTCAAAAGTGTCGGGGCAGCCTGGCAGGATTACTATTTTTATTCCTAATAATATCAATGGCGATGTTATTGCATGGAATACTTAATGAGCAATTCAGAGATTTCCCTTTCTGCTGGGGGAAAATACATTCTAGTGGTGGCATGGTTAGCATTGTGATCAGCAAAAGAGGCAATGAGGACAACATGTCTTTGCAAAAATGGTAGATGTCCGCACAAGAAAATTATTTAGCACAAGGCTATGGAAAATGTCACTTCTGGTTTGGAACGCGAATAATTGAATGCTATTTCAGCAGTCACATGATGGCTGCATTTAGAAGGGAGCATGCTAGCTATCTTGGTCTCTTACAGTAAAACAATTCACACGGAAAATAATTTCTATTAAGCGAACACACTGGCAAAGCTGCAGCAATAATTGCTTGAATTATGTACACCATAGAAAATCATTCTGACGACATTTAGTTTTGCTATAAATGGAAGCTCAGGTCACACCATACATTACCATGCTGAGGTTTTGAGCAAGATGGCTTTCTTTTAGTATGCTAACTTGTGAATGTGAGGCTCTAAATATATAGAAGCAGCCAATATAACCCTGTGGAAGGTTTACTCTTTGGAGGCAAATTCTAAAGTGTTAGATTTCCCTGCACTTTCTTCTTAACTGACTATGATCACCAGGACAAAAGGAATACAAAATCACCACAGTCAGCAATAAAAACTTAGAGAGTCTAAACTTTTCCCAATCTATTCATCAATATAAAAAGGTTTTGCCAATAATGTCTACTATCAATCCTTTATACACTGTGATAAAACGTGTAAAATTGCAGTTATACTTAAAAACACAATTACTGTAAAACAGTGTAGCTCTTTTAAAATTAACTTCCATTGCATTTCTAGACAGACTGCTCTATTCTCAGCTCTCCAATTCTCTACATTGTGGGAGGGCTTTCAGTGTAATGACGGTGTACTCTAAATGGATTGAGCTGTCATTGCAGGCCTGAACCAGTGAATATATACCATAGATTTTAAAACTGCAGACAGAGATTGAGAACAAGGTATTTACTCCACATGAGTTTCATTAAATGTCTTCACTGCCACAATATTGATTTCTATGCTGTAGATGTACTCTGGGAAATACTATAGATCGCAATCCTCTAGAAGTAGACAGCCCTCCAGCATGCGATTCCAGACAGCATGCTGTGCAAAGCTTCATGTACAACATACATCTGCATTATTCCTGATGCCTTTTGTTTATCAGCCCTGCTCTAAACACTATATTGTAGATAAAATTCACCAAGGGATTTGGTGAACCAACAAGCAACAAAGCAAGGTTTTAACAATATTAAAAGTCAGATTAAATAAAAAATGCAAGTAAAATAAATGCAGGATATAGGCCGATATTTAGGCTCCATATAGGATATAAGAAACAAAATAATATTAATTGGCGGAGAAATCAATCTGACAATGACCTCAGTAGCTCAGTGCCTGAAGCACTCAGGACTGTTTTTCTGAGAGGAATGCAGAAATAATAGGGCAGTGTCCTGCTGATAAGATAATGGGAAGAGACTAGTAATTGAAGGGAATCTGGGACTTTGCAACAGCCTGAGTTGACAGCACTGGAGAGTTGACCCATTAACATGGATATAGTCTGGGTACCTAAGATAATATCGCACAAAAGCAAGAACAATCAAAATTTTTCCTACAGTTATAAACGCACACAAAAAAAAATGATAACAGAGCAATGTTTACTTATACTTCAAGAAAAATCATTATTCATAATTTTGTGACAACCTCACAAAGTATGAAGTGCATAAAGGGTATGTGCAAAGAGTGTACAAAATATTAAGGAGACAAGCATTTAAATAAAAAATATCCATTAGTAATTTAATATTGTTTTAAAGCTGGTTTAGTATTGTTATGTATTTTACAGTTAGAAAGCAAATCTTCCTATATAGATCAGTGCTATTGTCAAGTCCTTGTGACACATTGGCCATTGTTTGTAAATAACACAACTTAAACTGGTAATATAGGAGGTCTACCACTACAGACCTGGCTGTCTCGGTCTTCAATACACTGGGTTACCAAACTGGTAAAAGAATTTAGGCTCTGTCTTGATAGAGTATTATTTGCCTTATACAAGTTTTGTTTTCAAACACAAAGTCTATGGGACTGCATAGTCAAATGTAAATCAGAAAGAGGTCACCTATCAAGGGGTTATAAATTATCTTAATCTAATATCAAACTGATACCATTGAGCAAGAACAAAGCCCCTCAACACAGAACCTCAGAAAAGAGGAGTGAAATGAGAACTCCTGATCTGCATACTTGCTCCAGGTCACTGCCTTAGAATGTATTAAAGTATATGAACTAAATAACGATAGGCCATTGGCATTTTTTTTGAAGTAGAGATCAGCAAGGGTAGCCCCTATATTCACTCAGTTTTTGTTTCCTATAAATGTATACCTGTTAGGCTTAACAGATATTGCTTTGCAAACAGAATCACTATTTAAATGTAACAAGGGAAGCAAAAATGACATGCAGGCAACTCAATCATGAATTCAATATTTCAGTACAAATTTGTAGCTTTATTTTCATTTTTCACTTGATTAAAATCAGCTTTCAATGTCAACATATATTAGGGATGCAGTCATGGTTGATTTGTTGGAAAAAAAAAAGATAGGCAGCATAAACTAACAGATTATGCATAATTAAACAGGCTGTAAACCTAAAATAGATGTACTGCATAGTTTAGTTCATTTTAAAGTAAAAAATAAAGCATGATATCTCTTGAAGGTACCACATTTCTGCAATAAGCGGTATATTTGTAAAAAATATTGTATATAGTATTCATCAGTGTGGGCCACAAAGTGAAATATGGGCAATATTTTTGTAGGCAAATACACATTCAACAAAACAAAATATTTCTTTCTCACCAAAAAAAATGTGAGCACACAGATTTTGAAGAATGCACATGTTTCGTTTCAGAATAAAAGCTGTCAGGAAAAAAAACTTCATATTAAAGTTACTGGTAACAGAATGTATTAATATTATGTGCACTAAACAACCTGCCAACTTTTATTTAAAAAAGTCTAAAAAACTGCCCTATTTTCAAAAATCTAGACAAAAATTGTTTTTTAAAGGAAAGAAAAGTTCTGTATGTGTAAGCACATGCCTTTTCTTCAATTGCTTTGTTGTAAGGACATGCTCATTGCTTCCATTTTGCCTTGGCTAGAGTGGGAATGGGTAGCCTCACTACCAAAATGTGAGGACCTGGATGAGAGAAGACTTCTGATCACTCCATCTCTCTTACTGTAGCACTGGGAACCCCCAGGGGAAAAGATGTTGTTAATGCGGAGAAGGTCATGCAGAAGTAAGGGCAAGAAAGGTTAGGGCTAAGCTGTCGTTTAGTTCTCAATTAAACAGCCTGAATTTTAAATAGGCCTTAAAATGCACACCATTGTGATAACCCTGTATGGCAGAGTCCAAACAGCTATATCCTCTCCATTGTAAATGGGTCAGCTAGGTATCCATGCTATACATACGTCAGAATTTAAATACAGAAAATGTTTGAAGCTGTAAAAGGTACAGATTTCTTACAGTTGCTCTAAGACACCTAAAATGTTCTAGCTTCTTAAATCAGCATTTCCCCTATACCAGCATTTATTTGAGACTGACATTCATTGGGTATTATCATCCTTTAAAACAGTGTGAGCCATTAATGATAACTTTTTCTAATATCCTTCTTTTTTACTAAGTTGCTAATTCTGATATTGATATTTAAGGCACGCTGACATAGTATGAAATGAACAAAAAATGAAAAAAAAAGATTAGGAGAAATGGTCATAGGTGGGCAGAGTATATGAAGAAGAATGTTGTTGTGGATCAGAGGGAGACAAAATAATTGACAGAGGAAAGAAGTAAAAATCAGAGCATGAGAGGGTTGTGAGCACACCTGTTCTTCATGGGGGGATACCTTCTAGGACCTCCATTGCAGGTGTCAGTGTAGAAAAGTGCCAAGTGACTAGCTAACATTTTTTACTGTTATCCAGAGCAGTCCAGAAAACTACCCCATCACTTCTTGTCCTGCTGATGTTTTATTGGACAATGAGGAAATCTATACAACAGCAACACTGACAGCAATAAAGTTGTCTTTCTTAGAACATTTGTGGATGGCTTAAACCACTGTCATTTTTTTTTCTATGTCCAGGTTGCCGATTTTGTCCACACTTCCCGTTAGGTGAAGCATATTAGAAGAACACGAGGTGAGTGAATCTCTCCAAAACAGCACCAGACGTCAGGAAAACCACAGTTCTAATCTTTCTCCACTTTATCAAATGGTTTGAATATGACTCGCATGTTTAATTCTTTTGAAAGCCTCCTATTTTTGTTTTAAGTTTTAAATTGGTTCCAACCTTCCACATTCTATGCACACTAAAAATAAAAGAAGTATTATTGATGTTCTACTTTAAACACTTCCAATAACTGGGAGAATCTGATTGGATATACAGTTCCTTTTCTACAGAACTATATTTGATTTTCAGAATACCTAAATAATGCTCAACAAGAGGAAACACTACCTACAAAGGATTTTTTTAGACTGAGGCAGATGTTACAGATATATCTTTGAACTTCCATTATCAAAGAAAAGGTGCCCTGTTCAAAGCACGGAGATTTTTCCCTTTGATACTCATTCTTTTTTTACCACTATGGTTTAATACTGCACTTATATTTGTGAATGCCACATACGGTGTTGCCTAGACTAAAGCACAGTAAATAACAATAACTAAGCCGCCAAGCCACTCTGATTGGTTTGGTTTTGTTGGGATGTTTCTGTGACGTCTTTGTCATACAGTTAAAGTATTGAAGGATATGGCAGCAAAATAAGCTGAGGCACACCACCACACAAATCATTTTTCAATCAAGTTCATGTTAAGCATTTTTGTGAGGTCTGGCAGCTTGTTAATATGGAATAAGCTCTGCATTCCAAACTGACATAGTTATTTAGCCACCCGGAAACAGCCACATCCGAATACAGGAGAGGGCAAGCTCTGGCTTCCTCCTCTCGTGTTATACGGAGAGAGCTTTGGTGTTTGCTCAGGGAGTTAATCTGGAACAGTCTGATGAATACTAAACATTTACTTCCCCTCCACTTGTATTTCCCAGGATGGGTGCTACCTAGGGAAAGTTAGAGGGAAATTGTTCCTTTAAACCTAGCTGCTTAGTTGAAGCCTATAGGTTTACAGAACAGTGTGTCAATCTAGATGCAGTGGTATACATTTAATTTGATGGTGTTTATTCTAACATTATATTTTTTAAATGCAGGAATACATCCTGAACTAAAAAAATGTAAAAAAAAATACATATCATATATACAATGTTTAATGAATAGAAAGTGCTTTGACATCTTCTGCAATGTCTTATAGCCAATAAAATAGAACACTAAATAGTATTGTATATGTGTTGCAAGTCTTGTGTGTTTTCACCCTTGAAACTCCTGGCATGTTTTCTATTTCTAAATTGGGTATTATTGACTCCTACTACTTTGGTTGTTTCTGTATTTGGCCCTTCTGTTGTGTCTAAGGCTAATCTCACATGTATAAATTTAGCAATGACTTCTGTTTGTCTGCCGGTGTAGTTGCAGGTTCTACTTGTCCTTGTATTGGTTTAACATCTCTGTTATTTTGCCTGTGAATTCCTTTTGCACATGGTTAGACCTAAAGACCTTAGAAAACCCCATGAAAGCAAGTTCTTCTGTATTTCAGACATTCAGATGAAGAGGTCCTCCTGGTACTTGTGCCTCAGAAAAATATTCCTGTCTGTCAGCAATCCACTCCACAGATAGAGAGAGCCATACATGCACAGTTCAGTGTACAGTCTGCCAGGACAAACTGGCTCCTGTGTGCACATGTGTGAGTTCTTTGTCCTGACAAAGCTAACAAATATTGGACCCCCAGAAGCTGCTTGCTATCATGTGCAAGAAAGAACAGCATATTTGTACATTATGGTATATTGACTGCCAAAAAGACCTCCTTCAAGCTGGGATGTCCTATTGGTTGCTGGCACTTGCATCTTTACAAGGTCTTTTTCCATGTTTAGTCTTTGACCATGTTCATTAGCCTGGTTGTAATGGTTATTTCTCTACAAGATTGTCACTGTACACTGGGGAACACAAGTATGGTTTAGTGTAATCAAAAAAGTGCTGACAGCAAGGGAGAAACATCTTTGACTTAGTCTTTTCTGTCAATATAAAAGATGCACATCAGCACTTTTTATTAAGCAGACTTTTCTTTCACTTGAATTGAAAGAGAAATTGCTATGGGTTGTTGTTGAGTTCCATCAAGCGGTTTTAAATTGCTTTCGCTTTCTCATTTGTTACATGTCCTATCAATGTGTTAAACTGTGAGAAGCACACTTTTTTTTTACATTTGTGTGACATGTTCCAGTTTATGTAAAGTTTTGTTCAGTAAATTGGGTGACAGTAGAAACAGGTTAAAGGTTAACCTGAGGTTTGTATAGTTGCTTCTACAACATTGACTTTTGTTAGGAAGAAATGTTTAGGTATGATGTTTTTGGCCCTAATACTAAGATATCACCCTTCAAGCATGTAAACAGTATATTTAGGTATATAATTTACCATTCTATTGAGCTCTCCTTTAGTTTCCCTGTTTTACCTGTTCATCCTGTCAGTTTTCCAATTGACGGAACATTTGCTGTAAAGGGCTCACAACACTGAAAGAAAGCAATTGAACCTGCAGCAGTGTTGACAACCTCACTGCTCTGTGTGTCCCATGTAATCATATCCTATGCAGAATTGTTGCTATTGTATAAGTTATAACATACTATATAATACTTTAATAGTCACTGTGGGGGTTTACATTACAGACAATTTGATTTGTCTGATTATGTTTCTCCGACTATAATTCTTTACACTAGCACTTTTTACAGTTTGTGTTACCCAATACACTAAACTTAAACCCAACAGCTCAATTTATTTTTACTGAGTAGGTACACAGTAAGGATTCTTTCCATGCAGCAGCCTGCCAGCTATAGATCAGAAAATCCTGCCACTTCTTGTAAGTTTCATTTCCCTATAAAGGGAAAAGAAGACTGAAAAAAAAGAAATGGATTTACTCCACATCAAAGACAGGCATTTAAAAGGCCTCTGCTGTACAGCTAGCATCTGGGATTAAAAACCATGCCAGAAAGAATGTTCATTCTATAATCCTACATAATTAATGTGGAGCATTTTCACTTTGTGTTAAATACCTAACATGCAGCAACAAGCTGTTTGATTTAACCTTTTATAAATGCAACTTTATTTTATGCACGCTCATCATGCTGCTGCAATTCCATGGCTCAAGAAATTCGCACGCAGTGACGAAATGACATTAAAAATATGCGGAGCACCAAGTTGACTCAGGTCCCAAATGTCATGCTTCAACTTTTGTTGTGGTGTCATTGTAAGTGCTGTACAACCAAGTGACTTCTGGATGAAAACATAAAAGGCACATCCACTCCAAGTGGATTTTTATTTTAGAAATTAGTACTAACATTTTTTGCTTATTTTTACAATTTGGTATATATTAGTCCACTCCAATGTGTCCTATCCAATGTGGTGATCTCTAATTTCTACATCCACACTCCAGGATCAGAATGGAATTAAGATTGGCTGCTCCCCAGGTACAAAGTCATTTGATATACAACTGCCATTATTTTCCAACACCATGTTTATGGGTAGTAAAGTTAATATATACACATCAGAGGTATTGCTCTTGTGTATAAGGCTTTGTGTTTGACATTAGGTTTATGTCGAATTCGGGCTGAAGCACATAAAACTGAACACTGGCTATGTTTGGCGAACAGATTTGGCGCCTAAACTCAGGTTCCCCATCATATGCCATAGCTCTCACAAGCTGCCCCGGGCATTTACTATCAGCTACATACTGATTTTGTTGAGCTGTATGCTATGTCTGTTTTCATTCCCCTTCTGGATTCGCTGAGCAGTACACTATACTTGTCATTGACGTACATATATATATCAGTCATTGAGAATATAGCTCAGCTAATCCAGCTGATAGAAATTAACAGGCACAACATACAGCTCAGTAAATCAAGCCTTTGGGTGATGATAGATAGGGTGCCTGGGTACAGAAATGTAACCATTCAATGCCAAGAGGATTCAGGTAAATTTGGAATTGAATAAAGTAGAGTTTTTGCCTATAAGAATCACTCTCAAACCCGATTCTACCAAAATTCTAATTGAAAGAAGTCAAATAGTTGTATATAGTCATGCATTAATGTAATATGTTTCCCTTCAATTGTAAGTAGTGATTTTTCCACAATTCTACTTAGTGGTGTACTAAGGTACCCCACTAAGCTGTAAATTGAAGGACTGGTGGCCTCCCCAGGTTGTCATCAAAGCTGCATAAAATCCCCCTCCCCCATGTTTATAAGCGCCCACACACACACATTTTCTGCCATGTGGGAATTTTTCCATTTCTTTTATATTGCATTTAACTGCTCCACTAATACTTCAGAGACCAGAATAAAAACCAGAAGGTTTTCTCTGATGACTTCAATAAGATTTAAATACAACTACCAAATTAATCCAAAAATTGGGGTCAATTCAGGTGAACTGTCAGGTGACCAAGTTTGCTGAAGAGGGAGGAACCTAAAATAATTGTATGATTGTGAGTGTATCTCATATCCATATTGTGATAATTCAAATATTTTCATTCCTTTATTTATCAGTAAAAAAAAAAATCTTATTCACTGACCTCAGCACCTGTGGGGGACTATAGAGTAATGCGACCCTATATTCTAGAGCTGTGAAAGTTTTGCTTTCACTTGCTTTCTGTTTCTTAAGCTACGTACACATGTCAGATTTTTATCGCCCGATAATCGGCATCGGCCAATTATCGGGCGAAAATCTTCCGTGTGTACAGTCGGTACACAGACCTGCCGGATCCACGGACGATGGACGACAGCCGATCCTAATGAAAGGGAAGGGGACAGCGCGCAGCGGGGTGCCGCTCCGTCGCTCTCCCCCTCCCCTCTCCATAGAGCATGAACGGTGCTGTATGTACAGCACCGTTCATGCATCGTGCAGCCCCTTGTCGTTGGAAAGGATCGTGAAAGATCCTTTCCAACGACAAAAATTGCAAGTGTGTACGCAGCTTTAGCTTGCCCTGGCAGTACTGATTTGTTAGCCTTCAAAATCTCAAATATTAACATAGAGCAAGTACATAGGAAATAGAGAGAGGAGAAAAAAGTCCTGACCTAAACAATGATCTGGTTCTAGTGTGAAATTTGAGTATAAATTGTTCCACAATAAAGTAACTACTGAGGTCATTAAGTGGCATTTTAAAGGTCATTTTATTGTTTGGAAAAAAAAAACCTTTGCGATTAGATACACTTCAGTTTGGACAGAGTGATGAATGGTTAAGACCCTCTGTCAAACTTTGACTGCTGTCTAGGTCCCCACTAGGGAGATTTATTTTCTCCATTTGTCCTGAAAACCAATGTCACAGCTTTGCACACAGCTTAAAAAACTCTGGGGAGAACACAGTGATACAAGATTATAAAGACGGAATTATAGGTAAAAATTAAAAAAATGTGACCAGGCAGCACCTTTTTGACAGGAGGAACAGGCAATGCAGACTTTCAAAGCTTTATGGAAAATGTGGTACCCTATCGATCTGTAATAAACGTCAAACAACACAACTCTCACATTCTACAACAAAATCTCTGTTAAGGCCAATGCTGGGGCCTCCTAGATTGTAAGCTCTTCAGGCCAGGGTTCTCTCCTCCTGTGTCACTGTCTGTAGCTGACTGTCATTTGCAACCCATTTTTAATGTACAGCGCTGCGTAATCTGTTAGTGCCATATAAATCCTGTTTATTAATAAAATAATAATATTAATAATAATGTTGCCTAAAATTTCACCTATGCAGAAAAGTAATAAAAAAAAAAACCCTTAATTGTTAGAGGATGGCCATGTATTTTACAGACCTTATAGATCTTCATACAGGATGCCATTGGGGTGTTTCCCTCACAAAAGCAATGAAATTGAATGATCTGTGAAGCGTCTCAAAATGACGCCAAAAACACACTTAGCCCAAAAACTTGCTGACACAGGCCTTTATGCTAATCCACAATGGTTAGTACAATGTAAATCACTGAACTGGAATATACAAATCAAAAGCATTGGAAAAAGATTAGAAGTCATTATCTGCATTGTTTGGAGACAAGGTCTATAAATATTGAGACAATTTAACAGCCAGTCAAGACATATTTTAAAGGGTAAACTTACAGTTTATATTGGAAAAACATTTTAAAACACATTTTTAAAAACATGTACATAGGTTTTAAAATGGGAATAAATATCCTGTATCCACACGGGTTAGAAGGTTATTCTGTATTTTTTTTATAACAAAATGTATATGGTTCTAAATATACAAAAAACAACAAAAACTTGATAAAAATATATATCATACATACATACATGATATATATGACATGGTACATGAAATTTGTATTTTAAAATCAGTAAAAGAAGGGTTAGTTCTCTCCTATTCTTGTAAATATGAGCCACCTTAAGTAGAATCCAGTATTAAATACTATATATAGCAGAAAGAACAAAAGCCTCAAACCTGGTTCTTTCTGCTATATCTCGTTTTTAATACATAATTTTACAATTTAGTGTTTAACATTAGGTTGAGTTTAGCTTTGTTTCCTAAATATACTGCATATTTCTTATGTGTGTATGTGTCTTATGTGGAAAAGTGTCACATACATGTTCAAATAAACAGGCAGGCCCATTTGATTCAAAAGAAAAGAAACTAACAGCAGACAGGAGAGTATCCTTTTGGCAATTATTGTCCTATGCACTTTAGCCATTGGTATAGCTCCCTTCTGTGATGGTAACAGAAAAGAATGATGCCTTTCAAGAATCATCAAAGTAATAGCTACAAACAAATGCTGTTACGTAGCCCCAGGGACTCTCTACTGTCTAAAGGCTTAGTACTTAGATATATCTGTCTACTAAGATGTCACTATGGACATGCAGTAGCAGCACTCTAATGAGTCAGTGGGCAAGCATGTTCAATTGAAAAAAGTTAACCTCCTAGTTGCTTAGTTGTAACAAAATACTCAAAATACTCTTCATGTAAAAATTGTGCAGCTCCTTTTAAAAACATTTTTTAAAAACATAATTTATTGGTTAAGTAAAAAAAACTTGAGACACTGAAAATGTATTTGTAAATTTATGTCTCATAGTGATAAATTAAAAAGGGGTGATATTCAAAGATAAGGTCCTGTGGCCAAAAGCTTTTAAACAGAAAAAATTCATTTTCCTAAATCATTGAAACAATTAGCAAACAGGGGGCACATAGAGGATAAGGACGGCAGGACAATCCTCATCAAATTAAAAGAAATTGCCTTTTTAACAATGAAAAGGTATCAAAGCAGTGGTACCGTCATTTTTATTAAGAATACCGAAAAATCAGACAAACCAAAATGATTTCAGAACCAAAAAAAAAAATAAAAGGATATTTTTACTCTGTGTCCCATTGAGGATATTGACCTATACAGTTAACAATTTTTTTGGGCATTGTGCTCATTATGGAGACTTACCCTCACTTCCTGCCCAAGTAACAGCATTTCTACAACAAGATGTGAGAGAAGCATATCACAAACAGGGACATAGAAAGTGAGCAAACCAAGCTACAGATATAGTTTATAGTGAAACCACTAAATGGGAGCCCATGATATCTAACCCGTTATTAGGTAGCAAATATAAAAAATCTCTATTAATCTGCTATCTGAAAAAAAGTTTGCTTAAAAACTAGTGCTAACTTCATGCAATTCTATATATTTGTTTTTGGTTTAAAGTGGAACTAAACCCAGTGGATACTCATCTGTCCCCCTGTTTTGTTGCAGGTGCCACCATCTTCTTCTTTCTTTTCATCTTCATTCCATCTTGGATGGCCTGAATGACATCATTTCTGCTCAGGAGTTTATTCAGTCCCGACACCCGCAGGGGAATACAGGTTGTGTCAGGTATCCCGAAAACTAATGCTATAAAAAAGCCCTGCCTGATGCCAAATTTTTAATGTGGAACTTTATTTCCACTTTAAGATAAGCTTCAAATATCCAAGCCCACCAGAGTTTGTGGAAAGACTTTGTCAACAGCGTTTAGCATTCCTATCTTTTAAAAAAACAAATGGAAGGGAGTATAATTGTAATGCATTTTGCCTAATTACAGACAGCAGGTCTTATACAAGTTCGGAGTTATATGGTTTAGAATTGTGTTGTTAATCATAAGGTTCGCTGGACAAGATCTGGCTTACAACTCCTTCCCATCAGCTGTGTTCCTAGGTGTTCTCTGCATGTTAAATGACATAAAGGTCAGTGTGAATGTCACATTTCAGAGTCACATTGATGCCTGTGTATGTGTAGAAAGAAATAAAGCTGGGAGAAGAAAATTTAATATGTGAGTATTTCTTTTAAGAGGATAGCATTCTCACAAAAGGCAACATATTGCTAACTAGCACACATTATGCAAGAAATATTGATACTTTATTGCATTTATTAACAACCTGTTCAAAATATACCATTTTAATATCCACACTAATTTGAAACCTTGCAATATTTGTTTCTTCTATTTGTCAATTATGATTGAAAATTGTGTAGAGTTTGGAGGAAAATATTTCTGTTAATGTTGTTGCAAACAAAATACACACATACACCACAGCAAGCCAACAGTAAAGAGGACCAGATAATTCTCAAATTTTTTTGCACTTCCAAGGATGACTACAATAGTTGCTGCAGGAAGTCTATGAAGCCAGCTATGAACATTATTGGCAACTATTACATAAAGATAACCTTCTCTTGCCCTTCCAGGTAAATTTTCCAGAAGGTATTTAAACTTATAATGGAATTATATTTAGAAATAACACCTGTAGTACAGATTGTACAATGGATTAAATATGGCTAGCAAATATATTTCCAATCATTGCTCTGCACTGCATTTACAATGAAGGACTTTATAGAAATTTAATATACAAGGTTTGTGGTAGACTAATAGTTTTTTTAATTTGCTGATATATGCTACTTTTTTTCTAGTCACCAATGTCTAAAAAACTCAATGTAGTTAGGCATCTTCAGCATTTCAACATAGCCAGAAGTGTTAGATTTCTGCGCTCAGTATTTTATGGCTCTTGAATCACTACAGAACACAAAGTAAAGAAGGGGCTGGTGAATCAAACTGCTGAGCACAGCAGGAGACTTGGCATCAGATACACCTGAAAGTGTTTCAGATACTGAAGATTCTTCAGGTAGCTGTATCTCTACAATGCAGCATCCATTAGTGGTGCGATCATAAACTATCCCCTTGCCAGGAGGAACTTTATTGTTTATTTTTATTTCAGTGAGAGTTTTCTTGAATTCAGTATTCCATATACCAAACATTAGAACTAATTTCACATAACATATAATTTACCATTACTATAGCTACAGGCAGACTTCCCTAAATACACAGATGACTCACCAATAAAAAAAAATTACGGAAATCATAAACCAGCCTCTAGCCATTAGTTTTAGTCACCATTACCATACAGCCAACCTCTACAACACAAGAACACAGCGATCTTATAAAATGAAAAATAATATTCAATAATAATAATAATAATGATACTCCAACGTATGGGGAGTCCCTTAAATGTGTACAGCACGAGAGATAAATATTACTTATAAAAACAATAATATTACATTATTATATACACATTTTAGTATGGTCACAATTAGCTGTGCCTGTGCATGAAGGATAAAAAACCCTTTTCAGTACAATCTCAAAAGTTTTTATATACATAAATAATAATCATATAAATACATCACAAATTTCAAGAAGACTAAATTCCAGTTGAATTCCTCAAACCTAATGTTACAGTTGTTATTGGAAAAGCCATTTGCTTTGGTAATTCTAGAACTATTTATTAAAATGTAGCACTGTCACAGTATTCTCCAAAACTGCCATAAATTGTGCTAAGGGTTATTAATCCTTGCAGTTCCCAATAATTACAATATCTATTCCACTCTCATAAATTACTCTATAAATAATTACTCTACAACTGTGATTTGCCAGAACTCTGCTCCATATCTTTTGGAATGTTCTCAAGCTGTGCTGCCAGCATGGACCATGGGGAAAGGTCATCATCTTTTTTGGTATTTGTCTCTCTTAGCTTTATTTTGTCCGTGCTGGCCAGTCACCAGAATCTGAAGTGTGAAAGTGTGAAAAAAGTGTGAAAAAGTGTGAAAGCTCAAATCATGAAGGGGTAATGTGCTTGACATCTTACACTGAATCTATAATTGGGGCTCATCTATAATGGAGAATGAATAGAGATATTCACTACATACTGCAACCCACCCCATTCATAAAGATTTGGTAGCGGTGTGTAGCTCTGCAAAATAGACAGAACTTTGGTGGAAAAGCAGACAATGTAAACACCCAACAAACAAAAGTCAGTATCTTCTGAAAATGGCTAAATTGTAATATAACACAACAGTGGATGGACTTCCTTTTCTCATACCTCATTGTAGTTAGAAGACCTTTGATAGGAACCCTTAAGGTAAAATTGAGAGAAGATACCTAACTCCCTCCACTATGTTTTATTATATGTTTAAGGTACAGGTAGTCCCCTGATTACATACGAGATAGGGACTGTAGATTTGTTCTTAAGTTGAATTTGTATGCAAGTCGGAAAAGGTACATTTTTTTTAATAAATGCAATTAGGACAGATGTTTGTCTCAACATATTATTAGGCTGCATGGTATAAAATCCTCAGTGTTAATCACAAACAAAGCAAAAAAAAACTTTATGTAGCCTAGACATTCATTACCTTCTGGAGCAAGTTGTGCTTTGATGCAAAAAGAAACAACTGCAGATTTTGTCATGGTCATGAAAGAGTTACAAAAGGCTGCAGAAAGAGCTCCCCCCCCCAGGATCATGCACAACCTCAAGTGTGTTTAGCAAAAGCTTTTTTCTGCAAGTCATGCAAACTGCCCCCCCACAAGTCTCCATTCTGCACAGAGCGTGGTATCTAGGAGGCATCCGTATGTCGGATATCTTTAACCCGGGGACTACCTGTAAATCATTTGGCACTTGCATTTCATTATGGGTACTTTTATTCTGAGGGCAAGAACTGTGCAAGCAAGAGCTGTATCTGAACAAATATTCAAACCTGGGAAGTTACAAGAGTACTATATTAGGATAATTTAGGGTGGAATAATATAATGCAAAATAAGGTGAATTACAGTAAAATATTACCTAATTTTTGAAACACATATGAAATGATAATTTCTATTCTAATTTCTATAACTGTTACTATTTTTAATATCCACAATGGTTAAATTCTTTTAGTAACAGCAATGAACTCACAAGACCTAAACACAGCACTAACAGTCAAACAACTTTTAGTCAAGAAGTTGGCTTTGTTTGACCATTTTCAGTTGTAAGGGCAGATTGTAAAACAATGTTTAGCTCAGGCGTCACTATGGTCTGATTCACCCACTATATATTCATAAAATAAGTGACAGTCTGATGGTGCTATGCACCAGCTGGTCTTTTTCTTCCAGCATGCCCCTCCTTTCTTCAAATTTTCTTAACAAAAACCCCTAGTTCCAAATCAGGCACACACACTAGAAGTTGTCCCAGCTCAGCTATCCATACTTCTAATCTGGTGAAGCATTCATACATTATTGTGTGCCCTTTTCTTTAGTTTTCACTTGCTATTGCTCAAAGGAGAATGAAGAGCTTCACTCATTTTAGCTCCCTTCTCTTGTGATTTTGAGTAAGGCTATCATTCTTCTAACCCATAAAGAATGTTAGGACTGAACTTGTCCCCACTGTCACCTTACTAATAATCATTTTTATACTGCAGCTTGCAAGGCCCTAGATGTGGTGCCTGCATTCATTTTTAGGGCCATTTTCCATTTTTTTTTTCCATTATATTCCAGCAAATGAAACACCCATTTTGTCTATACTTTTTCCCCCACATCCATAGGGGAAGGGTAGTCATCAGACATGGTTATCTTAGAGGGTGGACTTCAAGATGGCTACCTTTGTTTATCTATATTACATGGAATGATAGAATGGCTTGCCTAAAATATGCCTAGCCTGAAAAGTGAAAAATAATTCAGCCACCATCTCCAAGAACTATTAAACTGCAATGTATTGAATTTTTGTTTTTGGATTTAGATACACTTCAAGCACAATTTTTGTAAGGTCACTGCAAATCCAGTATGTTCATAAAATTGTCATAAAAAAGTATTAGTGACCTGTCCATCATGTATATTTCTGTATCTTCCATACATCTAGTTAAAAAAAAAAACATATACATCCGTATATAACCAGTTTTATAAATATAAACCATATACAGGGCATGAACAGTGCATTTTCAATACATATCTTTACACAGTCAATAAATACACAATAAATGGTATTCTCTAAAAATGACTGGGATAATTGTTGGTATTATTAATCCTAAAATAAAATAATTTTAAAACAAAATCTTGTGGAATAGATCATACCTTTTTAATCCTGCCACTCTTAGTTCCAACAAACACCACACTGTAATTGTTGTAGGTATATGAGATCAAAGAAGTCATCCTGTCTCTGCTTTCTGTATACAATGTAATGCCTTCCACTAAGTTTAGTCCACCCAAAGGTTGGTTAATATCCAAACCGCAGAAATTGTCATCAATGGGTACTGGCTGAAAGACAGAACAAATACGTTAGTGCTGAAGTACATATTCCTGATTCTTAACGTAGTAATATAATATTTCACATATTTGTAACTTGGCTGTAAACAAGTGCAAGTTCAACATAGTGGTAATATCACTTACATCCCTTATGTCACTCATTTGTTTTTTAAGTAAAAAGCCACAAGAGATTTTTTTCTTAGGCTGTGGAGTCATATCTGATAATTATTGAGAACTGTTTCTCTATCTGGCGTTTAAAAATAAAATCATAAAACTTTACCTCTAATTGTTTATTCCCTAAATACATCAACTATAACAATAAAGCCAACAATACTTTATATAACTGCAAGTTAATACTAAAGGCATGAGTGGACATGAAGGCACAAAAGTCTAGCTTTCATTTATTCCCCCATTTAAGTACCCATTTTTAGAGGTGACCAAATAAATTTAAATAAACCCAGACTCAACCTGGGTCAAACGTTTTGTGGTAAACAAATGTTCTATTCTTTATATTTGGGATGCCATTTTAACTGATAATTAGCAACCCTTAAATAAGTATATCACTTTCTTGCTTGGTTAATGATATCATAGACTGACCAAAATCTCTAGAGGAGCTTGTATACTTGCGACTATGGGGCTGCATATAAAAGTCAGACTAAACTCTGGAATGGAAGACAAGATCGCTAAAAAAAACATGCACGGTTCCAAAGACGCCTTTCATAACTAAATTTTTTGGGGGCTAAATTAATTGGGGGCTTTGTAATATTCACCCATTGCTATTCACCAGCTTACATCAGCAGCTTCATCCCCATCACTTCACATTGATAAGGGGCCTGCTGGGTTGTCTTAATTTTTGTTTTTATTGTGTTTTAGGACTGAATACATTTTTATACTTAAGGACTAGTTGACACAACACTAATGTATATAGAGCTCACTCAAATTATGTAATTTACAGACAAAGAAAATTCACAAGATGCATTAATATTCTGTCAGGGGCCTTGTAAAAATGAAAAGGCCAGCGACATCATTATGAGAGCTGTTATGACAGCTGTTTCTGACAGGATGACAAGAAGATGGACGCAGTGTCACTTTAAATCTGTCTGTATGAGTTTAATTCATCTAATACTGGAAATGGTGGAATGCATTTCTACAGCTTACCAACTGAATAAACCAAATTGGAAATCACAAATAAGTACTACTCTAGTCACAATATTTTGTATGTTATTCTAGAAACAGTTGGGACAGTTTCCAAATGGTGATGTTTCCTCTCTCTTCCTAACAATTTGACAGCTGTCAGACAAAACCAGAAAGGGGAGAAAACCTAACAGGGACACAGTCAGCAATAAAAAATATAGGCAATAAAAAACTCAAAAAACTTTGATGTTTGGTTTTAAAGCCAAAGTTCCAATTATTCCCCATGCATGGAAGTAGTTTATGATTTTCTCATTTGCCTCTCATTTTTAATTTCATCAGGCCAATCACATGAACAAAACATATTTTATTATGCTTTATCACATCCCTGAAGCATTTTATTTATTGCATTTGTAAATTTTCAGTGTTGCCCTTTAAACCCAAAGACTCTCATTTTTTTGTATTTACCTATTTATTTATTTTGCATTATTATTTGTCCTGGCAGTGACCAGCTGTTCCTGCCCTATTAGCCCTAAAAAATGGGGAAGGTTTTAAAACCAAACTATTGCTTTCTGTACGCTTCAGCTCACCAGAAAAAAGTTATGTTTGTTAACTTTAAATGTTTGTTCAGTGAACATAACATAACATAATATGATAAGATTTTTGCACCATCCAGTCCACAATCAGGCCCTTTGCAAACAATAATCAGCTGTTAGTGCTCTTTATCCACACTAAGACCAAAAGGGTCTCTTGGAAAAAACAAAAACATATATAGCTGAACAGGGAAGTTTTAAAAATGTTAAGGCAGAAAAGGATAACATTTAATTCCCTGGAAGTTGAACACATTAATATTGCATTAATAAAATATAAGAACTATAATTTAAGCTGCGGAAAAGAAATCCAGTTAGCAAAGATTGAAGTTGAAAAACAATATGTTGGTTATAAATCCTAAAAAATTATATGTATTTATATTACAAAAAAAACAAATGATAATGCACAATTTCAAGGGGAAATGAGCATGGGGGGAAAATGACTATAAAAATAAACTAATAGCCATGTCTTAAACTGGGAAAGGATAAGCACAGTAAGCCCCATTTCATAAAAACACATGGTTTTCTCCCCGGGAAGGTCAAACCAGAGGAGAAAAAAAAAGAATGCAGTTTTTAGCAACTTGTTACTGTCTAAACCATGGTGCGATACACTGCAGTAGTGTGCAGAATTATGCAGTAAACTTAAAGAAAACACAAGTACTGCGGGGCAGAAAAATAATGGAATAATGACAGGTTCCCCAGTAACAAAAAGCAGTTTATCCTCCCGTAAAACAGCACATGGATGAATGACTACAGAACATGAGAGTTTCTTTATATTGGGAATGTTCCCTTGGAAAATGAGCTAACAATTTTGTCAGAATTGATGGTACTTTCACTACTAAATAAGTACAGCCAGGTTCCTGTCCATCAAGCAGTACCTTCATGAATGTGTCTGAACAGTTCCAACTTCATTCTGCAGAACGACATTGACCACAAACATGTGGAGAAAACTGATCATATGACCTTGGCAAACCTAATCCTAAAGCAATCTTGCCACTTAAAGTATTATGTAAGCTGTCCTTTCTGAATAATTCTAAAGAATGCCAATTGCTTGGATGTAAATCAGATAAAAAAATATATATTTATATTCATTTGTTTTGAAATTAGCTGTGTGATTTAAAAGGTATTAGTGATTAAAAGGTATTAAAGACAGTGGGCCTGATTTATTAAAGCTCTTCAAGGCTGATGAGGAAAACATGTAATGGACCTGGTCCAGGATTGAAAACATTTGCTAACAAATAGCAAAGGCCTTCTAAGAAATCCATTACAGGTTTGCTGGATCTACCAAGTTCACCATTGAAAGTGTATCCTCTCCAGTCTTGGAGAGCTTTGTTAAATTAGGCCAAGAGAATCAGAACTCCAACCAGGCAAGCAAATAAAAAAAAAAATGCAAACGTGTAAATATTTACATCCTTACATTTACCATCAAGTGAATCAAAAACACTAAAATCAGGGGTTCAAGATCAGTTAGACATGATTAGCTTTTCTTTAGGGAGTAGGAACCTGTTTAATTCGACCTCAACTACCCATGGCCTGGTGTTCTCTTTCAGATTGTTGTGCATGGTGTCATCATGCTAACACGAAAAGAACTCTCTAGGGCTCTTAAGAAGAAGCCTACAAATCAGAGAAGGACATTGCTAAATAACTAGAAATCAATTGTCCAGTGTAAGGAAAACAATCTGACTACAATTAAGGGTTATTTAATTAGTATCACCCATGTCATCAAATGTGAAGTCAATCATGTAGCCAATTTAAATGTAGCCACTTGGCTATATGGTATCATTGTGTCCCACACTGAACATGAACTAAAGAAAGCAAACTGGAGAAGTTATCTGAAGAGTAAAGGAAAGAACATTATAGACAAGCACATAAAAATGCTATAAAGGCTGTAATTGCAAAGTTCATAAAAAATCTCCAAACATAATATTACCCAAACACACACTCACACACACTTGCATGGCTAGCTATTTATCATATCATTGACTGTACCTGCTAGCTGATATAGCTCAGTAATAAAATATAACAAAAAAAATAATTGAAAGATTTGTATAGAAGAAAAAAAATACTCACAGCTTTTGTGCACTGCACACTTTTTCCTAAAAGCCAGTTTAGCTCCAGATTCCCTTCTCCTTGATAGCAGGATTGTAGCCTTTCTTTGATAAGTGCATTAATAGTCTTGATTGGAAAAATGCAGAGAGTTGAGTCATCGGGTGGATTGTGATACTGTTTTTGGCCCTTAGAGAAAATAGCAAAAAGTACATCATCCTGAACGGAGACTTTCAGAGACTTAGCTAAGGTGGCACCTGGTTTGGTAAGGTAGGCTGCTTGCAGAAGCCTGTATTCTGCCCCATTCTTGGTGCATCCAATTGGCAAAGAAACATAAGAGTGAAATTTTGGATCATTTTTACATAACCTTACAATTCGGGAGGTGTAAAATAAATCATTTGCAGAATTGCTGGAGATACCTTCCGGAGTTTCAGGTTGAACAGTGAGAAAATAGACATAGTTGCCACTTGCAAAACCATAAATATAAAATATGTCAAAATGGGAGACCAAGGCAAGAGTATCTGATGGAATCTTGATGAGGGATGATACAAAATCACTGTACAGTTCATAATCCAACATATGAGAAGATTCTGGATCCCTGGGCAACTTGCGACTTGAAAGTGTAGGAAAATAATCTTGTTTGCCACCTACTGCAGTTCCAATAAATAGCTTCCCATCCTGCCCTTCGGTATGAACAATCACACCGTACATTGTTCCCGTCTCATTGACATTAGAGAGGTAGTGCTCCTTCTTATGTGACGGTTCGACCAGAATAAAAAGATCATCAAGACGGATTAGTTTACATACACCTTGGTACAAACTTCCACAAGCTAACAATCGGTTCTCCGAATAGTCGATAATCAGAAGTTTGTTCACATTGTTGGTTAGTGTACGAGGTTCACTACATGGCTGGACATTTTGTGGGGGATAGCAAGATTTGTTGTCCTCTCCAGGACCTGTAGTATGTGATACCAAAAGGGTCAAGTTTCCCGATAGCTTATAAATCCGATTTACTGCACCCAAGTACACTGCCCCTGTACTCCGATGCACAGTCAGATGACTAAAAGTCCAGTCTCTTTGCTCAGCATGGAATGTATTAATGAGAGAGGCATCATGAAATTCCAAAGACAGTAAAGCCAAAACCAGCAAGATTGTGGAAGCTGTTCGATGCTGGTGACAGACAGAGTTTACTGTCCAAAACTTTAGTCTCTGTTGTTCCATTACAACAGAATAGAGAAGAGAGATCCAACCCGAGCTCCCTTTGGAATTCAGTGTGTCTAAGAAGTTTAATTTCTTCACATGGCTCTATAAGATAAAGATGAAAAGGGTAAATAGTTACTATTAACTTGCAATGAAAACCAGAATGCATATACACATATTTTAAACACATATTTCTTAGATCATGCCTGCAAAATGTCTAACCTACTAAAAATAAACGTTCAAACTTCAATGCAAAAATGATAATTTGATAAAAAACAAAAAGCTTCGAGATCCATAAGGAAGTTTTAACTCAAGAAACTGAATAAACATAAATGTTTGCTGTTTTGCAAACTGAAACAGAATATTGCAAACCCCAAACAGAATAGTGTGCAAAATCAGGTTAACTGCCCAAAAAACACACATAAAAAGATTCTATTTATAAAGTAGTGAATCGAACAATCACTGAAACATTTCCTGGAGCAGAATCAAGTGCTGCCATTGAAATATATGGATCTGGAAGATTTTTCATCAGAGATTTTTATAGTGAATATCAATATCACTGCTTTATAAATAGACTCCATAGTGTTTATTAATTTATAGCTTTCTACTCTTACAGTTAAAAACTATATACAAAAAGCTATACCGATTTTTTTCTTTCCAAAATAAAGTTTTAAAGGTAATACATTTAGTGTCAGGCAAATTGCTAATGTCAGGATTCTGTGGTAGATATACCCATGTCCACTGACATGAAGGTCACCCTGGGAGAACTGATCTCCTCTTTTTCTTTGACTGTATAATTCATACCGTAGATATTACTCGGAGCCAGAGCTGAAGGCATGCAACATGGAATATGTAGTCTCTGCTGCGTAAATAACCCGCTAGCACACGGTATAGAGGGTATAGAACTAGGCAAGGGAAAACCATAGGAAAATGGTTGGACTGAGGTAGATTTACTTTAACCTTTAAATCTCACACCATGAAACGTGTGAGAACAGCAACACATGGCCATCCTGCAATAGTCACTCCCAATCTGTTTCAGAATGTGCCGTCATGTCAGGACTAGCTGACAAAAAGAAAAAAAAAGCACAAAAGGCTACAGCAAGTGAAACCTAGGGGAGGATTACTCATTGTTTTCCTGTTAGGCAAACGTGACAATGGTTTTACTTGCAGTCCTAGCTACCAAATGTGCTTTTTAAATTAGGCAACTAATTATGATATTGATTAGGGTAAATTAGCAGGGCTTGGTCTGTTTACAGAAAAGCAATGCCAATGGGTGGACAAAAATGTGCATTAACACTTGAGCAATCTCTGGAGGCAAGAAACACACCAGCAAAATAAATGACCTTGAGGTATCAAACAAAGAAAAGAGGGAAAAAAGAAAAATCAATATTCCTGAGTATTTCCCAATACGTTGGCAAACAATTGTGTGAGAATACAGACTGAGGAAAAGACATATAAGGCCTGATTTATTAAAGCTCTTCAAGGCTAGAGAGGATACACTTTCATTAGTGAAACTGGGTGGTCCAGCAAACCTAAAGTGGATTTCTTCAGTCATTTGCTAGACCAGATCTATTCCAGGTTTGCTGGATCACCCAGATTCTCTGATGAAAGTATATCCTCTCCAGGCTTGGAGAGCTTTAATACATCAGGCCAATAAATACAGCTAGAGTAACAAATTATGAGCTTACATAAGAACACAAACTTTTGGTTTTCTCAGGTCAAAAAGTTAGTAAAACAGTTACTACATTCACATAGTTAGATTAGGGGAAGCTTTAAAGCCCAATAACTGGAATGTGGTCAGAATATGAAGTTGTGTATCAATAATGTGGAACCTATTCATCTACAGTTAAAAACTAAACAGGGGTAGCAGAATCATTTTAGTCCCTGAAGAGTCTTGAATTATTAAATACCCCCCTCCCATATCCCAAGGGCTTTTAGGGCATCTTAACATTCTGATACTTTCTGTGCAACAAATCTTTTGAATTATTATAATCATGTATTGTAAAAAATAGGAGGAATGAGTTATTGAATGTTTTGTAACCACAATTGTAAAAACGTGATAAAGAAATGAAATTTAAAAAAAGATAACTAGGGTAGGAGACAGTACATTTACTAAAACATTTGAAACAGGCTTTTATTAATCACCCCCTGCTGTCAGGACATCCTCCTCCTGCATATTTCACACAGCGCTGTTAAATACTATCTGCTTGATATGATTACAGCCTCTGCGATTTTACGTTTTAAATCATTGATGCACTGTCTTAGGGTGCTGAAGCATCGCCATACCTCATAATATACACTTCATAGATGTAATATTTTATTACAGACAATACTTATAACAAAAATTCCACACAATGCTATTGTGTTGAAAACTACATGGTAATAAACAAAACCATCTCATGTTTTTGGACTCCAAAGCTGTCAAAATGAACTGAAAGGAGGATGGTTTAATATTGTCTGACACTAAATATTGTATACACTGTACACCAGGGGTCCCCCAACCCCCGGCAGCGGCTATCTGACAAGAGGGCCGTGGCTCTGGCTGGTGCACCCCCCACCGGGGCCAGGAGAGGACCATGTCCCCCATACAGATTGCAGGCTCAGACCAGCGATGGGGGAGTTGGTGGGTTCTGGCATTATGACGTCACCGTAGGGGAAAGTTTCTTCCCCTTTGAGTAACACACGACTCCCCATGCATGGGCAGTCCGAAGTCCATGCATTTAGTGGGCCACAAGCTAGAAAAGGTGTTGTACACAGTCTGCATTTCTTGTACCCACAAAATACTCCATAATTACCATGCTTTAAGCAACAATTTCACTTACCTAAAGAAAAAAATTAAAAAACGCATATAAATGCATTTTCAAATTTGCATACAAATGCTTCAAAAATAATACAGCCATTACATCTAAGGATTTGTAGGCTGCATTGTATATTTTTGCTTTTATATTTTAGCTTTTAAATTTGTGTTAATGGAGTTTCAAGGACATTGTTATCTCAAAAAAGAAAAATCTTGGCATGCCAATTAGCTATAAAAAACACAGCAACAAATGTCTGATTAGCTTCCCATCCTAATCATTGTTTACTACAATCTGGTTTTGCAATCAAAAATGCGTGTTTGACCAGCTTTAGGCAACAATACTGACAGTAAAAAACCTTTGACACAGCAAAGGCATCAGTAACTACATGTGTGGTGACCTGTTAGAGTGCTCTGACGAGTCTGGATGCATTGGAACACCATTCCCATAGGCTTAGGACTAACTAGACTGCCAAGCTGTCTAGCAACTTTTTTTTTTTTGGTGAGCTGGCTTCCAAAACTGAACTGCATATTTCATACACAGTTATACTAATTGTTTTTGCAGAAGCAAGATTAGGTATCTACTTTTCTTTTGATACAATAAACTATCAATGTACTTCTAATCCCAAAGCACTGTATGGTTTATAGATAGGTTAAAAGGTAACAGTTCCTGCACTGAACTGTTAAACTGCTTAGCTAACCACTCCCGGGCACTTAATTTCAACTATGTACCCAGAAGGGGTGAGGATGAAGTATAGGCATGCATAAAGGTATCTGCTGAAACGGTCTAGTAAGTGGTTCCAGTTCTCACATGTCACATAGCATAGCATCGCTGCCTTTGGAACACTTTTTAACTCTTGCAACTGCTTGCTAATTTGGCTGGAACGCTTTCCCATTTAATGTATGAAAAACTGGAATAAAGAATGTCTGCAAAAAGGGTTTTCAACTGCTTTAATAAAATGTAGGGCTTTTGATTGGTTTAGTGCTGGTTATAAATGATTAACCACAGGGTGTCACTTTTTATACCTGCCCATTTGAACATAACCTTTGACCATTTCCATTGGTTTCAAGCCAGTCATTAAAGAGTTCCTAAAAAAATGACAAACAATTACTTCAACAGAGCACAATTCGTTAGGCACATGTGGAAGATTTTAATTAGGTTATCCATATATATATGATATCTCCATATTTTATAGTCTGTTTTACTTTTACCAGGGACTTCACCAATACAAATTAGATTTCTAGAAACAATTTTCATAAGTTTGCATTCGTTCAGTGAACCTCAAACAGTTACAGGCATGCAAATAGTGCCTTTAATGCCGATGTATGGTTGAAAATGATAATATATGGCTGCAAATGACAGTGAAATTTGATAGGCAAATGTAGAGAGATTTGCCTTGCTTTGAATACATAAAGCCCAACAGAGTTGTTATACTGTATATTTGTATTTTTCCTGTCTCACCAAGCAATAGCAAATAAAAGCATGTTCAGGACCTAACTCTGCAAACCTCTTCCTTACCATATCTGCCAATTAACATTCTACAGATTTAATATAGTTTGTGTGGTAGTCAGAAAGAGGTACATGGGTATTAAAGGTGTGAAACAGTTTTAGATGGGCCAAGGGATAGTCTGAAATAAAATCTATTTTCTGTGGTTCTGCAGGTCCCCGTTCCCAAAGCAAAGTTTGCTAGAGGTGCACAAAAGGTATCTGGCACTGGTAAAAAGGTTCATTGGGAACTTTAAAATGCAAGAGTAGGTGTTTCCCCCCCCCCCAAAATAGAATAGACAATCGGGGTTTAAAAAATACATTGGCTTATTCACTGCGGATAGTTCTCCTTCTGGGTTTAATTTTGTATGTTTCAACTAATACCTTGCTGGTGGACAATGGCAGTATTTCTTGTTATATCTAGTAGTAGTTAGTCACATTCAACTGGACTTGTTTTTGTAATATTATAATGTTTCCAAGTTATCCAGGAATATCCAATCAGTTCTTCTGCAAATTCTACAGTTTGTAAAGACTGTGAAACATATTCAACATTACATAAACAAGTCCATCTGAATGTGACTAACTTCTACTAGACATACAATGATCTGGATAAATGAAAACCTTCACAAACATGTTTCTTGTTAGGTTTAGCTTTACAAATTAAGGTGTGTTAACTGAGCATGGTACTGTAACACTTGAACAAACCTTACCATAAAACAACAGTGTGTATGGACCGCAATGCATTATACATTATTTTCTGTTTAATAGAGGCCTGGGACCAGACAGGAAGCTCCCAAGGAAACTGGTACTGAGAAAGTATGTAGGAAGCCTTTGCCCTCTTTGGATAATAATAGCAGCCTGGCTGTCATACTAATTCAAAGACTTTATTACTTTGAGTTACAAACCCAGAACAAGTATGCAGATCAAGAGTTCAAACTTTGCTCAGAATTCACAAGTTGCATGTTAAAAAAAACGCAGGCCAAGAGGGTTTAACAAAAGCAATCTATATATTTCTCCCATTACATGTATTCCTTAAAATATTAATAGCACATGACTCTGTTGTCTGGTAAAAGAACTTGTTCACAGTCAGACACTAAACCTGAGCATGGTTTTTGATAATGCACATCTACAATTGTCCTAATCCATGAAAAAGCCAACTTTCCAATTTGAATTTTCAATATACTAGGCTCATACTGATCTTGACACATAAATGATGAACTATACAACACTTTATGGGACAGCTCTGCAACTGGCCATGGCTAATGCAGTTGAACTACATTTCTGAGCCAAGTACAAAAGGAATGTCAGCAGAATACTTCTAAATGTGCTGGAGACTCAATAAAACGTATTAGATTAGTTAATCTATTTTGTAAAACACAATTTTTTTTTTTTGGTAGGAAAAGCAGACATTAAGCTCTCAGCATTGCAGCTAAGTTAAGGAATTGATGAAACCAGTCGTATATTAACCCAACAAATTCAGTTACACATCTTTATTGAAAGTCCGTTATTATAAATCTATGATCAAACTCCATCAGAGGGCAAAACTTGTCTGGGTGTGGCTTGGGAAGGATTTACAGAACCTGTACAATGCCCGCACCAGACTGCTAAAACAAGGGAAGAGGAGATTTAATGGTGTTTGTGCATTGCTAACATACAAAAAAGAAGAAATCCTACCAAAAAAATCCAGAGCTAACTGTACACAGAAACACACATACTAAAATAAGAAATAAAAAACAGGAAATACTTCTTGGTTATATGTCTAATATGGTTATATATGTTAATAATTCTACAACTTTTTAGGCTTTGAAACAATGGGAGCCTTTCACATTGATCATAACTTCAAAGATCCAGAAATCTGAAGTTTTGTAAATGCATTGCCCAAATTTACTCCTAAATTTGCTTGTTTCTTTCTGCGCCAGCATCTTTCTTTTTTTTCTTTAACTTTTTTTTTTATCTTATATACGGAAAATTATCAACTAAAAAACATTCTATGCAGGTGAATCTTTTAGGTCCATGTGTGTTAAATGGTAGTTGATTCACCAACTGGGAATGTTTGCAAAGTATCAGATTTTTCTCTGACACATATACATGCATAAACAAGCGCTTGTTGACAGAGGAGGACAACTAGCCATGCATGCATGATCTGAATGCCCTGTGGTAATAGTGACAGAGAGCTCCATATACAGGAACATTTGTCTTAGAAAATTGTTGGTAGGTCTCACAGAAAATATGTGTGATAATGTGTAATAAAAATTGCATGTATGCATTTATGTGGTGATAATTTCCAAAGCCTTTTTAACAATCACACTTTCAAGAATCACTTGCTTTCATGTTTAAAGCATAACAATACAATACATTCATATTTTGTATATAAACATGTTATAAAAAGCAGCTCCTTTTAGACCCAGGGCATTCTTGTTAAAATTGTCTAGACTTGTGGTGGAAAATGATTCAGCATAACATGCATATAGTACACCTCATTTATGTAACCTCTTATGTGGCTTAGCTTGATTATTGCTTACTTTGGTGGACACATAATACAACTCAAAGCTGCCACCAGCCTAATTCTTACACTGAACCTTCACCCCAAATAAGCGTTTTACCATAGACTGGTCCCAGAGGCTGCCATCTAACACTTAACGATAAATGATGGGACCGAGAATGTGTGCCCACCGGGTGAAACAAGCAACAAGCAGATATATGAAAAAGGGTCAGGCATTTCTTTTACCACATTTACCAAACTCCTAATAATTAACTACTGTAGTTCTAGACTAATTCCATCTAAAAATCTCTTTTTAGGTTAGCATTATTCTTTAGTAATGATGTAAAAAAAATGACATATACAAACTGGTAGGGTGTCTGTTCTTACCTTAGCCATGCTTCAGCCCCCAAAGCCCTATGATAATTCACTTTATGGGGATCAAATCCTGTAGAGGATTCAGTTTCCAGATAATAAAGCTTAACCCAAGAGATACAATTAAACTATCAGGAAAAAACATATATGGTGCTAATAGTTTTTAATTCTAAAAAACAAAAAGATTTTAAATTATGGACTTTCATAAATTGTCCCTCATGATTCCTCATGCATCAGCTGTTTATTTGAAAAACAATAGTGTAAAGACTGCAGCTGGTGTGCTGCCATCAACTAACCAGGTGACAAATTTCACACTTCAAGTCTCCTGTATTGTATCAAAGCCACGCTGAAAGACTTGCAAGGGGTGACAAATAGAGAGTTAATGTTGGCCTGGATTTCCTTTGGTGCACACTTTTTTTGTTGTTGGTTCTATGTCAATCAGTCAAGAGGAGAAGTGGAGTTTAGAGCTGCTAATGTGTATGTAAAGTGGAAAGGCTGTGGACTAGCCAAGGGTCCTAGTATGGGTAAAGAAAGCAGTAAAAGTAGACACCTGTCTAGAAGAAAAAAACTCTAAACAAAGGAACTATCATTTCTCAACACCCAGGCTGCTTTTGGAAAAAATAGTGCTTTCCCTGTTTAATGTACAGCACTGTGTAATATGTTGGTGCTATGTAAAGCCTGTTTATTAATAATAATAATAACAAGCAACAAGCAGATATATGAAAAAGGGTCAGGCATTTCTTTTACCACATTTACCAAACTCCTAATAATTAACTACTGTAGTTCTAGACTAATTCCATCTAAAAATCTCTTTTTAGGTTAGCATTATTCTTTAGTAATGATGTAAAAAAAATGACATATACAAACTGGTAGGGTGTCTGTTCTTACCTTAGCCATGCTTCAGCCCCCAAAGCCCTATGATAATTCACTTTATGGGGATCAAATCCTGTAGAGGATTCAGTTTCCAGATAATAAAGCTTAACCCAAGAGATACAATTAAACTATCAGGAAAAAACATACATGGTGCTAATAGTTTTTAATTCTAAAAAACAAAAAGATTTTAAATTATGGACTTTCATAAATTGTCCCTCATGATTCCTCATGCATCAGCTGTTTATTTGAAAAACAATAGTGTAAAGACTGCAGCTGGTGTGCTGCCATCAACTAACCAGGTGACAAATTTCACACTTCAAGTCTCATGTATTGTATCAAAGCCACGCTGAAAGACTTGCAAGGGGTGACAAATAGAGAGTTAATGTTGGCCTGGATTTCCTTTGGTGCACACTTTTTTTGTTGTTGGTTCTATGTCAATCAGTCAAGAGGAGAAGTGGAGTTTAGAGCTGCTAATGTGTATGTAAAGTGGAAAGGCTGTGGACTAGCCAAGGGTCCTAGTATGGGTAAAGAAAGCAGTAAAAGTAGACACCTGTCTAGAAGAAAAAAACTCTAAACAAAGGAACTATCCTTTCTCAACACCCAGGCTGCTTTTGGAAAAAATAGTGCTTTCCCTGTTTAATGTACAGCACTGTGTAATATGTTGGTGCTATGTAAAGCCTGTTTATTAATAATAATAATAATCCATTACATGCTGGAATTCAATCATAGCAAGTAATGTATTAGTTGTACCTGGGATCAGGCAGCAACACAAAAAAAAATTAATAATGCATTAAAGCAGACCTAAACTGAAATTTTTACTTTACATTTTTACTTTTAAAAGGGTAGACAACCCTTTTATATTAAGTAAAAAATATTGGGTATTTTTTAAAGTGCACCATCCTAAAAAAAGGGTAAAAAATAAAGGTCATGGGTTCAAGAATGGATTGGAGCACAGAGCCTCCCAGGATGGGAGGCCCTTGGCTGCTCCGTCTGCGCATACCGGAGTTCGGCAGAGGGGCAATTTTCTCTTACTTTTCTTTACATGTGCAGTGACATTGGCTCTCTTTTTTTCCCTTTTATAACGGGCTACATCACCTGATCGAAGAAAGCTCCAGCACAATCCAGGAATCTGCGGGATTACGGGTACGTGTGATTTATATATTTTTTTTGGTTTTTCAGTTTATTTCCACTTTAAACAAAGCAAAAATAAAACATTAAAACAGTCTTTTTCTTTACTTAAATTGCCAATAAAGAAAATAACACATTTAGATATAAATTGTGTATTCTGCTTATATTCCTTCTAAGTAGTACACTTTCAGTATGGTAACTTGTACAAATCAGTGCATGTACAACTGAAGAAAACTTAAACATAAAGTACATACACAAATTGCTTTATTTTCTGCTAGGTTTGAATTAAGCCCCAAATTTTACTCATGGGCAGACATTGACTACACTTTCCTATCTGCAGTAAAGTATTCCTTGAGCTTGAATACAAAGTAGAAAACCATAAAATGTTTATATGCAGCGTTTAAATAAACCATGACTGCAGTCAGATTTTCTCCATGTTTACAAACAGAAAAGTCCTTTAACATTAATTTTTATTCTTCTTACTGAAAATTCTGGCTTGTTCAGCAAATAAAAGATATGAAGAACAAGGGTGCAAAAAGTGTGTGTGTGCATGTGTTTGTATGTATGTATATATATATATATA
>NC_092858.1:118015282-118016789 GCF_032062135.1 Pyxicephalus adspersus
TAAATATATATACTGTAATCAAAGGCAGCAGACCTACAGGCTAAAATGTTTGGAATTTTCAAAAAAAGATGGATAATCTACTGTCCACATTACCACCAGGATCCCTGCTCCGATACTATACCTGGTTTATATCCCCCTACTACTAGGGCCTGATTTATTAAAGCTCCCCAAAGCTGGGTAGGATACACTTTCATCAGTGAAGCTGGGTGATCCAGCAAACCTGGAATGGATCTGGTCCAGGATTCAAAACATTTGCTAGCAAAAAGTGAATTACTTTGAAGAAATTCATTCCAGGTTTCCTGGATCACCCAGCTTCACTGATGAAAGTGTATGTTCTCCAGCCGTGGAGAGCTTTAATAAATCGGGTCCTATGTCTCTATGTTCTACCTTGTTTGAACAGCCTACAAAAGGGTCTTTTTTCATCCATGCAGTACCAGTACACGTACAAACCAGTTTAAACAGACATGATCCAGCTAAAATTCAGCAAGTTTTTATAACATCTGACGTCTAAGTGGTACCCATAGCCACTTTTGATTGAGGCTCATTAAGAACCATTTTATGTTAATGGATGGGCAGATAACCTCTAAAAACATAATAATTTAGTCTTAATTTGTCTGACTTCAGCAAAGTGAATTCTGATTGGTTACTATGCAATATTGTTCTTTTCATAGCAAATATATGAAAAGCACACTAACAGGAAAATATATTGTTGCCCAAAGCAAGTGATAAGAATTATGTGTTTTGTACTGAAAAGCATGACAATTGAAAACTGATTGGTTGCTACAAGCAACAAGACAATTTTTGCATAGCAAACGTTTCCTACAGGGTGATGTATGAAAGTGTGGAGACAGTAGAACATATTTCTGTTTATAGCAATCAGTCTGCTTTCAACTGTCATTCAATGCAGACAAATATGAATCAATTTTTTAAATTGGCTCTACAGGCAAAAATACATTTTCTTCTTAGCGATATAAGCCAGTGTTTTGTTTTTTGCACATTTGAATGTGGGCTCTGTGTATTAGGCTTCTCACATTTCTGAGTAGTGCGTGTTACTGGAAATATTTGTTCCTATAACTATGTTTATTAAACAGAACCCAAAGTGGCTGTTGTAGATGGCATTCAATATCAGATCACGTGACCAGTTACATAGGATGATTTGTTTTTATATAATTTTTAGCACTGATTTGCATTGTTGGAAAATTAAGAAATGCAACTGAAATAGAAATGGGGTTGATAGAGCAGTTTACCAGTAACAGCAGTACATCTTCTGAAATATGCCTAAATAAATAAACACACTCAAAACAGAAAGGAATGTCTGCCACATCATTAATATATCACACTGAGGTTTTATGTTTCATTTTCAACATTTTCATTCTGGAACATATACTGTATTTGTCCCTATGTTTGTTGGGTTCTGTCCCTTTCTGATGGAAGTAAAAATAGGATATACATGTAGCAGAGAAAAGAAAATTTCTTACAACTGTAAAATAATGAGGCTGAAGAGTTT
>NC_092858.1:118017513-118030274 GCF_032062135.1 Pyxicephalus adspersus
AAAAAAAAATTTCATGAAAAACAGTGGATCACTTTTGGTACAGAAATCTAGACCTCAGTGTAACGCTCAGGTGGTTAATAAATCAGGCATAATGCATCATATTCACAGAACTTTTACAACCCTAATGGCCCGTTTTTACCTACAATGCAAAGTGGGGCTCAAAACAAATGTTGTGTCACAAAATAAAATGTAATGCATTTGAGCAGTCGATTCATTTTATGGGCCAGCCAACACATTAAAAAATGGCTTCTATTTTTGGAAGGGGGGAGCACCACATGTAGTGCATTGTCATACACTGCTTTAACAAAAGTGTGTCGGTGCATTCATAATGAATTGACCGTGGTGCGATACCATGTATCGCGTATTTCAATAATGTACACAGTCATGCAGGATAATAGTGTGGATCAGCCCTAACAGACATTTCACAAACTTCTTCCTATAATTCAAGGCAATCAACAGGTTTGCTGTATCACCCTTCCTGCCTTTTAGCTCTGTTAGAAGCAGAAGAAAGGAAATGCAGCAACAGCTAGAAGAAAGGAAATACCCGGGACTTATAGGTAGCAATTCCAGACCAGTACCAGAAGCCATCTAAAAATGTAAAATGGCACCTGGACTTAGCAGCTCTGAACTGGAGTCGGTGCTCTGGGCTGCTTGTTTTACAGGTCCGGAAATGCCAAGTTGGTAAACTCTTGGTCTTGTAATTGTATTACAGAATTCTCACTTGAAGGGCTCTATAGCAAAGAACTGCCAAACAAGGTTTTCACATTGTGTTTACAAAGGAAGTGATGTGACATCATAAAACTTCCTATCAGTCCAGAAGCTTGGAAAGAGCTGACTCAGCTTTTAATCCCTCGTTCTGTAGCTACAGTTCAATGCAATAGTGTTCTGTTTTGTGATGATCACAGATCCCTGATCTGACCCAGAATGGCATGTGTGTAATAATACGTTTTTAACATTACCTCTTTATATTATTAACATAACTGACATGTATTTGTTTGGAAGAAATATTTAAACATAGGGTGTGGCAGTGTGATAAAATCACAGCCTCTGGAATTAATTTTACTTTTCTATTTTATGTCAGCTATGTGTGACTTGGTAAGTCACTCTGCCTTCCCTGTGCTTCAGGCCCAAGCTTTGCTATCTTTTGAAAGCAGAAAACTAAAGTCCCATACAAATGTCAGACAGACATTACATTATGATCCCTGAAAACAATCTTTAGTGACAAATAAACAAATGTACACTGGTGACGTCTGTTCTATGGAGAGAGGAATAGGGGGTGAACAAGTAGCACTCCGCCCTGTGCTGTCTTTCAAAGGAAGGCATAGTGGTCATTCCTGATCAATCGCGGTTGGGGGACTGCTGTACTCATGCCAGATTTTCACAACAGAGATGAGCACAACTGTATGTCCCGGGTAACAATCATCTGACCTGTAAAAAATTTTAGACTGCCTTGTAAGTAAGAAAAAGGACATTAATTTTGAGAAAGTACCATTCATTGCTTTCTTGGGCCTAGTCTCTACTGGCTTTTCTTTAATTTAAAAAAACACATAGGGCAACATGGCTGACACAGAACTGAATAAAAAGGACAGCAAAACTGAAGCATTCACAGCATCTATCTAATTGCATTCAATGGAAAGTTTTTGCATTGTCTTTGAGACACAAGAAAAATTGCATCATGTGTGCCTAAAGCAGACTAGATCTATATAATATGAAAAGAATAATTTGATCTGCTGCTTCTCTCCCAGAATGTACAAGCTTATACACTGGGTGCATGGTGTCAAAGTGGGCTTCCCATATCCTCTAACAAACAGGAGGGAGTGACATCAGGGTCACATGATAATATTTCAATGAAACAGTATATGCATTGGATTTGGGATGGCCATATTTACGTATTATATTAATGGCATTGGAGAATATGCTAGGAATCAGTCTTGTACTTTTGTACAATTAACATAGTATTGGTTGCTTTAAAGCGGAGCCAAAATGTTTACTCTTCAATAAAGGGTAGACAAAACCATTTATGTAAAGTAAAAATTATTTTTTTCTTCAAAGTGTAAAGCCTTCTGCATTTACTGCTGGGGCTGTAAAGACAGCATGGGAGTCCAGAGCCTCCCGGGATATCCACGTCACACATCCCAGGAGGCTTCTGACTGCCCCTTTTGTTCATGCCCGAGAACATGAGGTGAGTATGAGTGTTTTTAAAACCCCTTAAAAAAATAAAAATACACCCTGTGGTTGTTACTGTCTAATATCTGATGTCAACACTGACTAATGAATCATTGACACAGAACACCAGTTGAACTTACCTATGCATTTCCTGAAAACTATTTCACTATGTAGTAAAGAATGGCAGTCTTGGAACTCTGAGCTAAAGAAACAAGTCAGCAGTGGAATCTCCCAAGATTTCAATTCTGATAGCATCCCTTCAGCTCCCTAGCATATAATAAAAATGTTATCATTTTTGAAACAAAATGCTTCCAACTTTTTCAGTGGTCTGAACCTCTTGCTTAAAGTTTGTTGATTTAGCCCTGCAAATTCAAATATTTGCATTACAAAGACAAAGTTAAATTATAAAACTTAGTAGCTGAACAGCAGCGCAATACGTCAATAGATGGTGAACAAGATACACTAGGCTTGTAGCAAACTGATAATAATAATAATGAATTTCAATTGAAAATGTCAAGATTGTTTTCTTGACAGTGCATAACATTGAATTCCGGGGCACTGAACAATTTGCATGACAGAGCTTATCACATAATTCTTTAAACAAATTGCCATTTTTACTGTATCCTGGATAATGACCTATACTCTGCCTTATTTGAGTAAATTTGAATGCATTGTGCCATTATCAGGAACTGGAACAATCATGTCTTAGCAGTTATACATAACCACAAATACAGCTGATCTAGAACTGCCAGGCAATGGGTACCTGCAAAAACGAAATCCTATGTATATTTACTACGCACATACATTCCTTACATTATTTTACATTACACACACAAACTACACCCTAGCATTGCAGAGGTATATCAGTATGCAATTTATTGTGATATTGTAATTGACAGGTATACAATGCACAATTGCTTATCAGCAGGTTTGCAGTGGCTGGTAAGAAATGTAAACAGTGGGCAGTATTCCTTTTGGCTTAAGGTTGTCAGGGGTGGTTCTATAGTATTTGAGAGTGGTTCTATAGCACCTGGTTTAGCCACCTGACAAGCAATATAAATTGCACCAAAACTACTTTAAATTCACTTAGGAAATTGCATTTAAATGTTGCAAAAAAACTGCTGTATGCCATTTACAGCCATTTAAAAAAAAATCAATATGAACTAAATATGTAAATATTTTTAGGATAAACTCCATGGAATTAGATAATACCAAAAAAAGAAATACATACATAAAAAGAAAGTAATAAGATAATAGGTACAACCCATCCAGTCCGGTCATTTGCACTATACTGTCTGGTAGGGAAGAGGACCTGACCTCTGTTGCAGTTTCAAAACATGTCTTCTCCAGCCCCCCCACTCTGTGACTAGTAAAAGGAAACTTTCATTAACTTATCTTTGTCATTCTGTTCTCTCTTCCTAATCGTGCACTACAACTCTGACTATCTGCTGCTTCTTTTACCCCGTTTGATCTGTGCTGTACCGAGACTGCAATATTCTGATGTATACCCTGCTGCATTTAAGAATAAAATTACACAGCTAGAATAATTTACGTCTTTTAAATTTGATTAGTGTTCAGATAAATATCAACAGTCTGAGCACAGGGGCACTTTAAATAGGGTAAAAGCTATGTAAAATTATAGTCAAATATGCCAATAGTTCAGAATAGGTAAACACTCTTTTAAATAGAAATGCAAATTACATAGTCAGGTTGGAGCAAAAAAAAAAAAGAAAAAGAATCTATTTAATACAGCCAGCACACTGTTGCCAATGACTTACTGCTTACAAGAACAAGCATTATTACACACCCTATATTATGATAAACAACATTTAGCTCTTGCCTTTTCTGTCCTCCTTCATTCCATACCACTTGGATATCCACCTGTTAAAAACTTCATATTATACTTCTAAATCATGATTTTACTTTACTACCTATCATTTTTTTGGGGTGCATAAAACACTCAAAAGTGTTGTTTTCTGTAGTGTAGCACACTACAATGCACAATAGTACATTACTGTGCCTTACTTCAGCACAATTGTGTAAACAGACCATTAGGCTACCAATTTCCAAAGGTTTTTAATGTTCATTTGGTAAATATCTATTTATAATCCACATACAATTTGAAGCATGTAGTCAGGAAAAAAATAAGCAGAAAACTGTAGGGTAGGTTGCTCGTCCTTTTGACAGGCTGCTTTTTAGTGTATCACCATTGGGGATTGTGCCAAGGCACGAGCCTAATACTTACAGAATTATACATCATTTGTCCTTCCCGAAAGGGGGATCTCTAAACGATGAAATAAGTGTTGAGCTAGCTTCAGTTTCTTCTTTATGTTACTTTTGAAGAAGCATTATCTAAGATCAGACCTCTGGGTAAAAATTCTTTGTTAGCTAAAGCTCATATTAAGTCTGCTTTTAGATAGTTGCTAATTCATACTTAAGCTTTTAACTCTCGAGGATTTCATATGGATGGACATTTTTTATTTTGATAAGCATTCACCCCTGGTATACTCTTCTTTTTGTTTTCTCTTTCTTTTTTATTTAATTGTTTACATATTAGAATGTCTAATTTTTTGAAATTATGTATCTTCTATTATGTAATATAATTTAATCGTTTAATAATTTTCTCCCCCTTTGTCCTTAATTGGAAATCCCATACTAGATTTGGATGACTACTATTAGAATAACACAATGATCAGGACTCTTTTATAACTAAGGTTGTTCTCCTGAGCCAACAACTGTGAGTGACACCAAATAATTTGAAATATTCTTATTATCTTTTTTCTGTAACCCCACAACCCATCAATCCTTTTCCTCCTTTTCCTCCTCCTATACTCTACTACTCCATGATCTGAACCTGTTAGGATCTCTAAAGGATCTCCAAGTAAACAACCATCACCTTTTCAATTCAGTCTCCACCCTCCCTGAGGAAGCCATACGGCAAAGCATGTCATGAAAAAAGGACGATCTAATGTTTTGAACAATGTATTCTGAGAAATAATTGTGCCACACTCAATACATCATGCATTCTTCACTCATGTTCACATGCTGATTGTTAGCTCAGTAGAGATTTGTCTAGCTTACATTGCTAAAGGTCTACATTTCTTCAGTAAAAGATGTTAAGTTGCCATAAAAAGCCGTCCCTATCCTTAATTCGCTGCTCTTTGCCTATACACATTAAGGCTTGGCAACCATCACTAAGGAAAGGAAAAGGTACACCTTTGGGTTTCCCTAACTTACTATTTAGAATGTCTGGTTAATCTAACATTATTCATTAGTTGGATGATTTTTTTGTTCATTAATTCAGCTGACTGATGATTTTTTTTTACATAAAATTATGCCAAAGCACGGAGATGCCAAAACATGGGAATTCTATCACTGCAAGCCATCAGATACAGCTTTCTCTACAGAAAAGATAACAGTGCATTAGTAGCACCATCAAATCACACTTCAAATCTCTTGAGACTAAAGTCCCTTTCATACTTGCTGTCAAAAGCCACACAGTTAGCTGCTTCCAGGCCCACTCTTTAATTACTATTGAATTTTTTTAGTGTCCGTCATAGCATTTGACATCCACTTTGTCAGGCAGTTGAGTGAGGTTGAATGCATTTGTGGTGTGGTTCTCCCTCCAGAGAAAGAAAAGCAACTGAGTGGTCTTTTAAAAGGATAACCAAATCCTCTAAGGCTTTGTAGCTATAAAGGTTCTTAAACTAGTCCACAACAATAAAAATGGTAAGCCAGGACATAGTCTATGCTGTCCTATATAATGATTTGCTAAGCAAAGCAGGGCAACAAATAAAACATCAGTAAGGGTACATGGTTAGGGATTGTAGTTCAGAAATATTATATTCTTGTTACAAAATGTCAGTGCTATTATTTATTGGGAAGATGCTTAAAGTTTATAAGTTTTAGTAATTTGCATTTCTCTCATTTATTAATAGTTCATATTTTTTGTAAAAATTTTTAACCAGAAAATGACAAATGAAGGCAAGGCACATCCACGGCTTTCCCTTAAAGGGAATGGTAATAGAATGGAGAAGCTACAAGAAGGAAAGACTTAATAAACTCCTTCAAAGAGCTCTGTCACCCCCAGGGAATACCAATTGTTTTGCTTAGTATTATTTAAGCATGATTTGCTTTTCTTTGCCTTTCAGTATGAATACATTTGTGGCCAGCATTGTACACAAATCCTCATACTAAGGGCAATGTCAAAAACTAACATTTCCCACTGGCAAAGACTGGAAAGCCAAACAGGCAAAAAGCATAACGCTATATATTGCTAAACAGTAATACTGCCACTGAAATCCAAAGCAATGTATTGCCACAAAGAAGAATTTTGTATCACAATAAACCAGTACTGACTACCTAATGCAATGATACACATTTACATTGTGCATAAAATTTAGAAAGCATGGAATTCTTTTTGACATATTTTGGGGCCATGCACCTAAATATTTCACAACTGTGCAGTACCATAATGCATGTGTGTTACATAATGTAGTGTGATATGGCAGCCCATTTATTAGAAAGAACAAAAATGCAAAAAAAACAAAACAAGCATCATTTTTAACAACTAAGAGAATCATAACACTAATTTTCGATGGTGTACGGGGGTGCCATGCACAATGTACTGTATGCCATACAGAGCACCAATGTCCATATTGTGCATTGTTGTATTTGTGAGCAATAGTGCGGCGAATCCAGGTTTAAAAGAGATATTTGAAATAGCTAAAAAAAATGTATTTTATTTTGACAGTCTACATACAATATCACAAAAACAAGATTAAACAAAAATGTCAAAGCTACAGTTCGCAATGCTTTAATTGTAGGCTAGAAAATGGTTTTGTTTCATATACTGCAGTTTTTTTTCACAACAGACAGGGCTTTATCTCTAAGGAAGAAAAAATCTCTATCACAGTAACCTTTTTCACTTATGTCCAGTGAAGTATTTACATAAATAAAGAAGCCTCAGATTTAACTAAAATATAATCAACAAAGCCTTCTAAATTGAAGTTCAAGTTTAAAAAGATGTTTTCCTCTCCTTACACTGAAATAAAATCAATCTTTTAAGTAAATTGTTTTGTGGCACTAAGATTAGAATCACTTTGATGTGAATACCAAAAAAACCCTATGTTCATTGTAAAGTTTTTTTATTTTTTTAGTATATTAGATTAGGTCAGGGCAAACCAGATTTGGCCATCCCTATCCCCTTGCAACTCTGAAGCAACAGATTACCGATAAACCCTCATACTTTTCTTTAATGTTATTAGGAAAAGATAGAAGAGCAAAACTAGATCAGCTTAGCTCAAACATTGCACTGCAGTCCACAGGAAATCTTGAAGACATATTTACACTGCTACATAGTTGCAAAATTAGTCATCTGCATTAGTAGAGAGCTAAATCCACAGTTGTTGCAGGGGAAATAGAAAAGAATTCGTAAAGGTTGGTCCAATTTGCTGAGTAAAAAACCTGCTAAGACTTTGGAGTAAACCAGGTGCTCCTTTGATCAACACTTGGACGACGGGCGCTGTACACACGCTAGATTCTCGTCCGATATCAGCCCTGAGACAATTACCATTGGACGTGTGTACGTAGCTTTACAGTGCCATTTCTTTTAAGAACTATCTAGATTTTGTGATTTGACAACATACTGTATTTAGCAGGTACGGAGTTGGCTCAAACTAGCTGCAGTGGAAGTCATGTTCACATTTTCACAGCTCTTACTGCAATGAAGTACAATTGTATGCAGTGCATAGGCCTATTTATTAAATAGATCATTTTTGTATTTTGCAAGGTGATCAAACCCCTCCCTGCCTTTCACTTTTTCTCCACGGATAATAAATTCAGTTCATCACATATTTCCTCATAGCCGAGTTTCTCTGTCTCTTAACAGTTTCGTTGCCCTTTTCTACTCTCTTTCCTGTTCCACAACATCCTCATCATTATTTTTTTTGCTAGTGGCAAAAACTAAACTGCAGATGCAAAATTGGTTACCAAAGCCTCAAACAGACACAAACAGAAAACAAAATACTATGATACACTTAACACGTATAAAATATCACAGGCATCATAGAAAAAGTCCTCTCTGTTCTGTTTTGGTGGCAACTCGAAATTTCGTTTCTGTTAACATTAATAATCAGGACGATAAAACAAAAATGTCCTGCTTTGAACAGAATCAGGTTTTACTGGAACGACGTTGGTGTAGAAATGCAGCCCTAAACTTTGACTTGGGAGTGTGGCCAAAATGGCCTTAGGTTCCAATGCAGGTATGCTCAAACAAAGGGGACAAGAGTCGATTAATTCATATAGGCAAAAAAGAATGATTTAGTTACTAGTTACTGGTATACCCCTGTACATGATTATTCTATGCTCTTTTACTTGGGTGCTAATTTCTTGGTTTTTAAGTGTTAAATGTTTTGTTAATGTTTTACCTTCAACTGCTTCCTGGATGTTATTTCTTCCACTTATTAAAAAATGAATCATATGCGGTGGGTGCTGCCATTTTGTCTTTCAGCACAGCAGACAGTGAGCTGACACTTCAGGGACGAGACAGCGAATTTCCAAGCATGTTAGCTAAAGCTCCTGAAGCAGCAGAATTCTATTCATTAACACTTATTGAGTCACTGCTGTGATTGACAAAACATAAAGGAGATTTAACCAATGTCAGCACTGTTTTCCACTACAACTAAATAGAACATTCCTAGACAGTATAGTTATATTGGACCAGAATTGGATTCGGTACATTTTTGCTGAGTCCAAATCCGGGTACACAACAATTGCTACCGAGTGCAAGGGACTTGACTGCTCATAAAATCCCCACTGCATTTCACACCTCATCTTTGTGATAAGGGATGGATGGCCTTACTAGAACAAGAATGGTGGTAGGTAATGTTGAGAATAAAGGTTAAAAGGAAGCTGTGCATCAGCATTTAATGCAAAAATGCAGCTGCAAAGGCAAATACAATCTTTAGAAGTATAATAGGAAAGGTCTTGCTAGAAAAGGAATGGTGGCAGTGTTTTTTTTGCTGAATATACAATATTTATGTTTAAGTATTCAAAGTGGAAAGGATCTGGAAGACTGGCATATTTGCTACTGCTGGAGGACTGAACTAGGCAGAGGTCCAAGGCCTGTGGTTCTATTGGGGCTCATGCCCGCCTGAACACAGTTTGCCCACAGCTTTATTGAAATACAGCAAGTGGAGGCAACCGCAATTATCCTCTACAAGAACTTATGTCCCCTTCAAAACACCTACCCTGCCAATAAAATTATTAGTTAGGCTCAGCTCTGTATTTAGAAGCACTGATAGCAGTTCCTGTGTAAATGCATCCTGTAACCAACATCTGTAGGCCTCACTCTATAATACGTGTTTCTAGTAAGTATTGACATTCAGAAAGAGCATAACATATTACAGAATGGTCTTGACAAAACGGAAACATGGCCAATGAAATGTCACATTAATTTTAATGTAAAAATATGCATCTAGGCTGAGTTTATTGCATTGCCCCTATACAGCTGGGAGAAAAAAACTGAAGGAGTTGGGAATAATGGTTAAGAGGAAGCTGAGCATCAGCATTCAATGCAAAAATCACAGCTGCAAAGGCAAACAAAATCTTTAGAAGTACACAGAGAGAGATAACAATGTGATGTCCTTGTATGAAAACATTTTTAAGGCCACGTCTCAAAAATGGAATTCAGATTTTGGAATTATACTAGAGAGCTAAAAAATGGAAAGACCCCATGTATAAACAACTAAATTAATTAACGAGAAGAGAAGGGTGATCTAATTTATTCTAAAAGGTTAGAAAGACTGAGCCTATTTAATTAAAAAGTGAAAAAACTTCTAATTAAAGTAAATGTAAACTCTTGTAAAGTCCACAGACTTGGTAAACACAACTATTAATTAATGGCTTTATGCCTTATAATGTCTTTTTATGAATCCTTTTATCATGGTTGCATGAGCCGTAGTGTTTTCCTCCTATATTAGCTTTGGGTGGGGTGATGCCTTCCCCACCATGCTAAAGCTCATTGCCGAAGTTGAGGGAAGACAACGCTAATCCAATAATGGCAATAAGGTGTTGTTGATTTGCAAACAGAAGTCAACCTGTGTGCCGAGAACTGGCAACATCAATGGGTACTACAACATACATACGTATTACCAAGCTCAGTATACATAAATGGCAAATTTATAATTAATGCTAGGGGGTTGTACAAAAGGCAGGGGGATATTTTAGTGTGTGTATATATATATATATATATATATATATATAAAATCCTTATGGAGGCTGGACATTCATTAACTTCTGGAGCAAGCTGTGCTTTGATATGCAAAGAGAAACAACTGCAGAGTTTCTCTAAGTCAATAAAGAGTTAAAAGAGGCTGCAGAAGGAGCTCACCCCCCTAAGATCACCCACAATCTCAGATGTGTTTAGCAAAAGATTTCTTCTGCAAGTCATGCAAACCGCCCCCTCTTCCCTTGAAGCCTCTGTCCTGCACACAGTGAGCAGGTGTCTGTATGTCGGATGTCCATAACCCGGGGACTACCTGTATGTATGTGTGTATATATGTATGTGTGTATATATATATATATATATATATATAATTTTATTGATGAGATTTCTTTCTGCTTCCAGAGACACAACTAGAAGTAATAGAACATCTGTACAAAGCCAGGGAATTCTTTTCTCTGTCTCTTTTAGATATTGTCACCACTATAGGTACACTTATTGAAAGATTTCCCTTCTTCTCCTGTTCTTGTGACAATCAAGCAGTTCTTTCTGCTAAATATTATTCTGTCCATTAGATAATGTCTTTTAAAATTATGTCCCCAAAACTATCTCCAAATTTGGTTAATTGCATCTTACTCCCCTTTTTAGAAACGCTGTATGGCAATTAAAAATCTGTGCTGTTACATACCAACTTTATCACAAGTTTCTTACCTATATCATAAAAGCTTATTTGAGTCAAACTTAAGCAATGGTTTTGGTTTAATATTATTTTAGAACAGAGGATCCTTCTTGCTTGGAAGCCTTCTTTGTTTGAATCAAGCTCATACTGAGACCTACGCCCTTATTTTGACTGTCAGGTACCATCACATATTTAACCCAACATTTTGCTGAAAAATCAAAAAAAGAAAACTGAATGGCCAACTTTATCTCAAACTAATATGACCTAAGGTCTTTTATGTTTATGGCATGTAAACTGTGTGAGTAATGCAGAAACTGAGATTTGAAGTGATATACCAAAGGAAAGAAAAATAATGCTGCAAAAGAGCAAACACAGGCTGCAAGAGGGAAGAAATGTTGTGAAGCTCCCAGGAGACCTGACAATAACAAGTGGGACAGATGACATTTTGTGGAGGAGCAGACACAAAAGTTGTTTAATGGAGTAATTTAACAGAGCAGTCAGGAGATTGAACAGCAACAACGGAGGAGGTTTAGGACATTTTCTAGAGAGACGACAGATGATAGGTTGCACTGCAGAGAGGACACTGGTTACGAAAGATGACCAAGTGTAGTGCTGTTTTCAGGAAAGAAAGGAACTGAGGAGGAGTTGCAAGAGGTAAATACTTTGTTGAAACGGCCAGGATTTGTGGTAAGAAAGAACTAAGAGTTGGAGATGTTGCAGGATAAGGAATGGCAGATTGTATTTAGCCCTATACAGACGTGAAATATTTGTTACCTAAAATGATCTTAGGTGATTATTTCCAGCAACAGTAGAACAAACGAGTGCTGTACAGACAGCGCTGTTCTGGTGTATGGTAGTGGAAGGACAGGCAGTAGGCAATCAAGTGATCATGGTCACTCAGGATGGTCATGTACTGATCCAGTAGCACATGATGTTGAGAAACAGCTACAAAGACATGTATGTTCATCTGAGATGAAAAAACAATCACATTTTAGTGCCTGTACACAGGTTTAGGGTGGAAACAGGTTGCAGGTGTCAGTGTAGAAGAACAGGCAGTAAGAATTGTAGGAGGAAATAAGAGATGTTGGAAAAAGAAAAGAGATGGCAGAGCTTGGTAGAGAAAAGAATTGTGTTTGTGGGCTGCAGCTTTAACAACAAAACTGATTTGGTAAAAAAATGAAATAAAAATGGATCTATTGCAGATCCCATTAATGTGTTAGGTCTTCTAATAAAACATGCACTAGGAAAAAATTGAATATTGTGGATCAATCATGCTGTGTTTGGGCAGTCTATCGACCCTTTTTTTTTATGCACTGCACCACAAAGCATGTCATGAACATTATAGTGATTTGCAGTGTGTGTGAAATTCTCACTACTGTGGTAACTTGTAGAGGGTCTATTTAAAATAAATATCACTGTAGGCAACACACCTTGGTGAAGGCGTTATAAAGCCTTGCAGTAGTAATGTGTGATAAGACAAGCATCAGTAACACATCACTGTGAATGGGCCAGAAATGGTAATGGTCTCCCTCTCCTTCGGCTATTCACAATATAATAGATTTCATGATTTTCCAAGACTTTATGTTAAAGCTTGGATTTTCTTCCTCCCCAACAATCCTACCACTATGGATATGCATGTGTTGGCCCCTGAATGACATGGCCGCCACGTGTTGGCCCCTGAATGACATGGCC
>NC_092858.1:118030339-118069173 GCF_032062135.1 Pyxicephalus adspersus
CCACGTGTTGGCCCCTGAATGACATGGCCGCCACGTGTTGGCCCCTGAATGACATGGCCGGCACGTGTTGGCCCCTGAATGATATGCCTTGTGTGTATCTGCACATAAAGAACATGGCTTGTGTGTGTGTTTGTTCATGAACCATCTATTTATATTAAATCTGAGCAATAACAGATTGTAGTGTGTGTTTATATATATATATATATATATATATATATATATATATATATGTGTGTGTGTGCGTGCTATAAAAACAGAAGCAATCTTAACCACATTGTTATTGTATTGACGTAGTTTATGCTATGTTATTTCGAACATCTGATACAAGGTTAGGAGAGACATTGCCTGCATCTAGTTCTATAGTACAAATGGTATTTTCTCTGTATTGCTAAAAAGAATAAAAAAAAACTCAAGAATTTAATCATCAATCTCATATTTCACTCTCAGATTGTCAAAGCAGGATTATCTACAAAAATGCTGTTTTACATGGGATTAACCGGTACCCTATAGAAAACAGATTTCCTTACTACTGTATACAGATGATGGCAACCAGTTTTTTTAATGCCTTACTGTAATGGATGAAAAGAAAATGGCTAAGACTCTCCTATACTCCTTCTGCATTATACATAATTTTAAAGAAAAAAGTAGCACAGGGCTCCGGTACATATTTACATTGATATATGTCAAATTTCCCTGTATATTATTTCATAGCAAATAGCCTTGGCTGAAGATGCTTCTCAAAAACTGTGCAATTATTAAGTTTATATGATGTCCACATTAAATACCCTGTCCAATATATTTCACATTGTGACATGTTGCCAAACCATTTAAAATAAATGGACTGAAAAATGGATGTTCATGGGCAAAATAACCTAAATAAGTATAGTAATGCACTACATCATTGTAAAGAGGTTCTAAAGGGGCCTTAATGAGGCACAGAGCTGGGGCCAGATGTATTCCTTTGGAAAATAAGTGCAAATGTGTTACAGTGTTAAAAACATATATTTAAGTGGTAATATCAGAGGAGTCCAGTGCAATTATTTCAAGGTTAATAATGATATACAAAGTTAAGTAACTGGTAGCAATGTATTACATTTCTGTATACTGAAGTCAGTGAATCTTTTTTTCAAGGATTTGCTGCTCTCTGCACCGTTTTTGTTGGCTAAAACAGGCTTGCTGCTACAATATAAGATCTCCTTATTGCCTCTATAAGAAAGCCTAAATGTTTCAAGGTCTCAGTCGTAACACCTAAATCTTTCATTATTTGCAACCATCAAGCAGTGCATGGCCAACAAAACTTTAAGTATTCATGATCAGTGACTGCTGTGTACAATAATACCTAGCAGAGGCAACTTTGTGATTTCGTGATGGTAGAAATGTTATGTTGCCACTGATATGATTAGAGTCCATTTTAGAAATATTTAGGTATAGCAACAATGTAAACATTTGGCAAACAACATGACCAGTAATCAAGAAAATAATAAATAACGTAATTAAAAAATAGATTTGACTAAAGCCACCACTATACAGCTTTTATAACATAAAAATATAAAACAGCAATTGTAAATACTCAAACCTGAAAATATAATATTAACACTGTACCAGAAATACAAAATATTTTTTTTGTATTTATATTAGTGCTTTTTTTACATGTTTTGTATTTTTGTTATAGGATTTGTATTGTTTTGATGATATATAGTGGTGCTGACATTTTTCATGCCTCACTCAAAAACTAAAAACAAATAAAAAGTTTTGGTTAGACATACACTTTAGCTTCATGCAAAGGATACATCCAACCATGTTCATTTTACCTTATTCTTGTTTTCATATCTATAGAACCTTTTCTGTTTAGTTTTGTAGATGCAACATTTTTTTAACGCTTTTAAACCATAATAGTTCTGTGGACCGGTTTTACTAAAGGGTAAAGAGTACTTGTGTGTACAATCTCTGATGCTTGAAGGTGCATTAACCAGAAACCCCATATGTAAAGACAACCTAAGTGTTCTTGCTTTGATTTCTGGACTACTAGGAAACCTTGAGAGCCTCAAGCAGTTGCAGTCACTTTCTATGTCACATGAAGATTTTTCAATTTGTTTGAGACTCTCCCGGCCAGTGGATCCCAATCCTTTACTCTCCCATGGAGAAGAGTGATGGAACAGATGTACTATATATTCACAGCTGTCGTGGGATTGTTGCACATACCAGTGCTGCAGCAAATTGTGTAATTAAGGATATCTCCTGTCATTCTTGAGGAGGTATCTACTAGTTTATGACCAGCCTAAGCTTTTCTGTATTGTAAAGTAACATCTAAAAGTCACATCTTTTACAAAATGTACCAGCTACAGACTGACTTAGAATATATCATAACAATGGACTCGTAATGTCAACAGGACCACCAACGTTCTTTTTTCAGCAGTAGCAGAATTATAGTTAACCAAGACTTTACACTGAATGGTGTCAAAGCCAAAACAACTTACTGTGTATCTTTAACTGCCGGAAATGGCGTCTGAATGGTAAGTGGTTAACATAATAATGTGGTCTATGGTTTAGCATAAATTGTACTTGAAGAACGTCATGCAAGGGGTTTTCAATTATTCAGGCTAATAAATGGCACATGACACTGAACATTACACATCTCACAGGTTTGTTGTCCAAATATGTCATAAGCATCCAACAAACCAACTCTCTAGGTTCTACAAATGTACAACAAAAGATGCAATCTCTAAAATTTGTAAAGCCTATAACTACTACCTATGGAATGGAATTCCTATGACGTGACACAAGAGAGGAAATTAGCTAAGCATTACATAAAATGCACTCAAATGTAAGACAAGCTTGATCAATTGTGCAGTTTTCTCCTGCTTAAATGACATGCGGTCTGTGACAACAGCAAGGTTATCAGTCTTATGTTACTCTCACAAGCGCTCTGTTTACCTTTTCCCATCACCTAAAAAGTGACAGACTGACACTGCTGGGTGACACCTCACATACACGTTGCTCGCCAAATCCTTTAAGTGCTTACAGGGCCCTGTTTACTTTCTAATTTTTTTCTCCGTCTTGCTTGACTTGCAAATGCAAAGAATTAAGTGAAAGCTTCCCAGAGTGAATGGGTGCAGAGATAAGCAACAGTATGACATTCGTATTCCTACAGCAAATCCCTGAAGTCTCAAAATGCAGCAATTAACTTTAAATCATAGCAGTCCATAAAGAAGAAGTCAGGGTAGTATTAAAAAATAGGCAAAAGAACCATAAGAACATAAATCTGACGTCTTATCACACTCCATCACAGCGTGCCGTAACAGCCATCCACCATATTTGAAAATGGGAACAAAAGTCTTTACCACCGTGCCATTCCATGTCTATTGTTCAATACCAAGCGTAACAGTGTTGAGAATAATACTTCTGAAAACCATGTAAACTCCCTGTAGTATAAGATGACCCCCAGCACATCCAAGCCATTAATGCCAAACTCATTTTACACACATCATTTGGACTTGGCATCAATGAATTCCAAGCTTTGACTTTGAGGGAACACATGAATACTTCTGCGGCACGGCAAGGGTGTTTATTACGTTGATGGATTTCCTTCACTCTAGACACCTTGCATCTATATAAAATAGTATTACATTCGATTTTTTGGGTGTACTTTGCAACTTTTCTATTGCAAACCCCCAAAATCCGTCATATACAAATAACTGGCATCGTCTTCCCTACAATAAAATCTTACACAATAGCGAAACCTAAACATGCCATGTTCACTTAATGGATATTTTACTAGCTGTAGCTCATCAATATTCCTTGTATATAAATCCACATTATAAGCAATTCAACAGTGCGGCTTCTCACTCATCTTTATATTCTAATTGAGATCCCCCCCCCCCCAAAACTTCTGTGCTATATGAACTGTGCAGGGTCCTAATAGATGAGTATCTCACACATCATTTGCACTGAAAATAGGATGCTACATATTAATATTAAACAGAAAAATACAATCACACAACCAAAAGCAATTTGAATATTACTGTAGGTGTGGTTTTCATTTTAACCTCTTCCTTAAATGATGGGGATGTCTGTGTTTAATGACCAATGCTGGGAACTGTGCTGCCATCTCATACCCATAGCAGCTAAAAAAGCCCAATAAGACAATCTCCAACACGAAAGAAGCCGCCAACTCCAAATTCAATAGGCGAAAAAGCAAATGGTGGTATATAAAGAATTCCATGAATAGATATAGAACAAACAGGCCAATAGGTCATTTACCCCATAAAGTAGACATAATGAATGAAACGCGTTGGCTCTTAGGGAACATCTGTCGCTGCGGTGAATGAGTAAACACAACCATTAATAATCATTTGGTAGAAAAATAGTAAATTACATTGTAAAAGCTGTCACCGGTCCCTGCGCCCCCCACACATTTTGCGCATTTTTAAGGTCACAGGAATCAAGTGACAGAGCTCCAGGAGTTAGGTGATCATTTTATATAAAAAGCAGTCAGTGTAATAAAAAAAAAACGGATAATGTTATTGATCTTATTATTGGAAACGTTCAGGCTGATCGCTAGCATAATTGATGATGATAGGGATCGCTGGTTTCCAGTGTGGATGAGCACCTGCAATGCATTACCCGCAGTACAGCAGGATTGGGGTCTATGTATAGGGATGGGGGTCCAGGAGACCATTCCCCCTTCCCTGTCTATACATCATACAGCTGTCCTCACATGGGGACAATTTCCAGCACTGGCTATACAGAAAATGCTCCTAGCTCCGGCTAATGAACGATATGAGCTCTGCAATACAGACCATCCGCCATCTAAGCCAGGAATAGCGCTCCTTACCTCCTCATTTCCTTCCAGTCAGAAGATAGCCGTCATGTGAGGCACAAAGGCAAGCCGATACGATGTGTATTCCTAAGCATGGAAGTGAATGGATGAGGAGCTGGCCGCTGCCACTGTCTGCCCTCCTATTCTTCCTGTGTGCAGCTCTCAGCCCTCGTCCTCTCTGCTTCCCTCTCACACATGCCAAGCCAGAAACTCCCCCTTCCATACACATTAGCAGCAGCCATACTGCCGGCCTCCATTGCCATGCAAATCATTAGCATACTGTCACAGCGAGCCTTAACCCTTCCCGAGCCAGCTCCCACATGACTGCTGGAGAATCACATGGACCATGAACATTCACCGCCAGAGAATGTATTCACCACTTTAGAAAAAGAGCCCAGTGTGTGTATGGCTCTAGCAAATGTAAATGTTTGGGATTATCTCAGGAGAAGGAGAGCCCCCTCCATGGACCAAATGTTTATTAGGGTACATTTTACCACAGCCAGCATCACCATCTTCATATACAACATATATACGTATAGAGCATTTTGTTTTTACCAGACAGGTGCAACACTATATATATTCTTAATGCCATTTTCCCAGGGATTGTTTCAGATAAAATAGGGGACCAGGCAAATATGAAGCCCCAAATATTAGCATTACAGCTCCCTGCACCCCGCCATTTTTGTCAAACTGTGGCCCTAGAGAAGGTAAGACTCTTCTACACCCGGCCCTGTTATACAGAGTCACTTTACTATTTATTTTACACTTACACTACTGTTTTTTTTTTATGTCTTATGATTATTATTATTTGCCATCTATCATATTTGTTTTTCGTTATTTAAACCAGGACATGTACAGTTTGATGGTACTTGTGTTAACCCTTTCAAATCCAGAACATTTTACCTTCCCTGCCCCATCTACACTGGAGTATCATTTCTTCTCCCTTAATTACAACCCTTTTACTGCCAGGGTGTGTTTTCTTATCCATTGGCATAATGACCCTTATTTTAACCTCTTCTTTGACATGGTATTATATATTCGCTGCCCTATTTCTGTCATCTGTCCTTATCCATGTCATCTGCTTCAGTGTGTACACACGCGCTAGGAATTTTTTAACCCTTTAAGTGCTGGTGAAATGTGTATTCCCTTTTCTGTGTTACCTGTTTCACATGTTTTTTACTCTTTAAACCAGTGATTACACCGGCTCACTGCTCCTTCACTGCTTCATGTGTAGACTTTGATTTTCATTTTGCCAGGCATATCTTTGTGCCTGGCTTCCTTGCTGAATAGCCAAGTGCAAGTGCAGATTCAGGCTCAAATAATATGGGAGATAAGTTAGCATGGTAGCCAGTTACAAAGATAGGCCAAACTAACCAGAAAGGTAGCAAGCTTCAGCAGATATATCTATTTGATGGATTTGGATATGGTGATTCTTACTTGAAGTACCTTAACCATTAGCAAGTGTTGGATTGCTGACCCTCCAGACATCATCCCAAAGCTATAACATTCTCACTTTGTTCCCTGAGGAAGCCTAAATGGCAAAACGCGTTGGGAATGTTACAGACATTTATTCCTTTCATTAGATTGTGGGCTCTAGTATATAAAAAAGTATGATAACTGAATACAAGTTTCCAGGTTTGCCAAAAAAAACCCAGCTTTCTCTGTCTCTTTTTTATATATATCTCTCATATCATTGGGCTTAGCGAGTTTAAACAGAACTTAAAAAGAAGGGGATTAGCCTTATATTTTTTATTCTACAATTTTCAATGAATACTGTAAAACCTTATTGTAAGAACAGTATTTAAATAGGCACATTTACTCAGTATATATTTGTAGTCTTTCTGTTAAGAAAGTAGACGTTCTAGAGACCACTATAAAAAATGTATCTGTAAAGAGAGCAACAAGGTCAGACCAGGTATCCTATGGTTACAAAGTCCATTTCCATTCCATTTAATTCAAAGAGATGGATTTCCTAAGGTCAGAGCTGGATGCCAGGCCATATGTATTTTTTCCAAGTGAACTTTTGTTAGTTATGTTATTTTCTATTATCAACAGAACAAACAGGTAGTGATGGAGGAAGAGGGGGTGATTTTTAGCTTCCTGCATACTTTTAACCCTTCCAAACCAGCACCCCTAACTGACTTTAAACCTTTGCCAGAACCCACAGAACACCACTGAGGGTATGGGTCGTGGGTTGGAGTTGTAAACTCAAAAGACAACAAGAAGAACAGATCATGTGCAGTCACTTGTACCTGAGCTGCTAAAAATAAGTAAAAACCTGGCCCATGCTTCACTTAACCCACCACCAACATTATTTTGTCAACCCACTAATATTTACCAACCATCCCAAAATCCCACCCCGCTACCTCTGCCAATAATTTCAACCCACTACAGCTCCAGCCCCACCACCACTGTTTCATTTATGCCACCATACCTTTCTTTCCAACACCTACCACCAACACCTTGATTGCCCCTCTGGAACCTATACCTATTCCCATCCTGGCCCTTACCCCCATAATCCTCCTGTTTGGTCCCATGCACCAACCCTGTTGACCATCCCAGACTCTATTCTTCCCACATCTGAGACACTCACTCCATTTCTTCCTAATTCCCCAGATTTATTTATTTATTTACAGTATTTTTTTTCTTATTCTCATACATCATACCCCTACTCCTTATGTAAAGAATTCTATAGGTTTGTACTAAAATTAATATTGTTATTTATATATCTATTTGATGGATTTGGATATGGTGATTCTTACTTGAAGTACCTTAACCATTAGCAAGTGTTGGATTGCTGACCCTCCAGACATCATCCCAAAGCTATAACATTCTCACTTTGTTCCCTGAGGAAGCCTAAATGGCAAAACGCGTTGGGAATGTTACAGACATTTATTCCTTTCATTAGATTGTGGGCTCTAGTATATAAAAAAGTATGATAACTGAATACAAGTTTCCAGGTTTGCCAAAAAAAACCCAGCTTTCTCTGTCTCTTTTTTATATATATCTCTCATATCATTGGGCTTAGCGAGTTTAAACAGAACTTAAAAAGAAGGGGATTAGCCTTATATTTTTTATTCTACAATTTTCAATGAATACTGTAAAACCTTATTGTAAGAACAGTATTTAAATAGGCACATTTACTCAGTATATATTTGTAGTCTTTCTGTTAAGAAAGTAGACGTTCTAGAGACCACTATAAAAAATGTATCTGTAAAGAGAGCAACAAGGTCAGACCAGGCATCCTATGGTTACAAAGTCCATTTCCATTCCATTTAATTCAAAGAGATGGATTTCCTAAGGTCAGAGCTGGATGCCAGGCCATATGTATTTTTTCCAAGTGAACTTTTGTTAGTTATGTTATTTTCTATTATCAACAGAACAAACAGGTAGTGATGGAGGAAGAGGGGGTGATTGTTAGCTTCCTGCATACTTTTAACCCTTCCAAACCAGCACCCCTAACTGACTTTAAACCTTTGCCAGAACCCACAGAACACCACTGAGGGTATGGGTCGTGGGTTGGAGTTGTAAACTCAAAAGACAACAAGAAGAACAGATCATGTGCAGTCACTTGTACCTGAGCTGCTAAAAATAAGTAAAAACCTGGCCCATGCTTCACTTAACCCACCACCAACATTATTTTGTCAACCCACTAATATTTACCAACCATCCCAAAATCCCACCCCGCTACCTCTGCCAATAATTTCAACCCACTACAGCTCCAGCCCCACCACCACTGTTTCATTTATGCCACCATACCTTTCTTTCCAACACCTACCACCAACACCTTGATTGCCCCTCTGGAACCTATTCCTATTCCCATCCTGGCCCTTACCCCCATAATCCTCCTGTTTGGTCCCATGCACCAACCCTGTTGACTATCCCAGACTCTATTCTTCCCACATCTGAGACACTCACTCCATTTCTTCCTAATTCCCCAGATTTATTTATTTATTTACAGTATTTTTTTTCTTATTCTCATACATCATACCCCTACTCCTTATGTAAAGAATTCTATAGGTTTGTACTAAAATTAATATTGTTATTTATAAAAAAACAAAAGTGTTGGTTTAATAATTTTATATTTACATAATAAAAATTATATTACGTAACAATATATATATTATATGATAATTATACACAAGTGGTTACATGGGTTTCTACTTACACATTAGCATATTGCAGGAATTTTTTTTTTCCTGAGCAGATAGTCCCAAAGTGCCTAACCTAAACTAAAACAAGTTAAACAGTCAAACATTATGCCAGTCTGTCCAGCGTTTCAAATATAATAATTTTAAACATGTCTTATTTATAATAAGGCATGATAAATTACAATTTCTTTAACTAAACCACCAAGCACAAAGTTCAAGAAAAGATTGTGCACTATGGGAGTTTGAGAAAGGCAATACAAAAAGGAACTTCCCAAGGTAATTACCTTAGAATAGCATGGTTCTGCTTGCTGAAATCCAACAGGGACTTTAGGTTTCCTTCAGAATATTATATGTGCAGGATACATCAACTATTATAATACCTGTTATTTTTTAAATATATTTTACTTTTCCCCAATATTAATTATATTACCAATGCAAAAAATGTAAGAAAAGCTGTAAAGAATCTGGGATTGCAGTCTGGAGTCTGAAGGCCTCTTCATCAACAAAAACTTTAGGTAAGACTTCTCCTTCCTCCAGTGGGCACTTGGAGTCCAGAAGGTTAAGGTCTCCTGCATAAAGTTTTTTTTTACCCATTTTAGATGGCATAAACACATAGGCATCACTTGTGCTTTCAAGGGTATCAGCATCAATGGACAGGAACCTATTGGGAGAGCCTGTGAAGTCAAAGCTTGCAAACAACTTTCTGGTGTAAGCAAAGAAATGGGTGTTGGGTGTCTCATAAAGGAAAGTCAAACAACCCTTGTTTGCTCTTTGCCCAGTTACCTAATCCACCCCAGGTCAGTTGCTTGTAGTCACACTCAAGGTGTATTTTCAGCAACAGAAAATCAAGCTGTAACAGTGTACAGTGAATAGTGCATTGGATCCCTTGTCTAATGGAAAAAAACAGCACAAAATACTGCCAATATGCAGATCTGTAGCACAGAAAGAACAAGGCAATGATGAAAATCCACTTCATTTTACAACCTTCATGAAAATAGGAAAAAAAAACAAAAAAATGCCTAAAAACACCCTGAATAAAACAGACATTTTGGACTAAAAATGAACCTCAATGCCTCCTTTGGATCTGCCCACTCTTCCTTCTTCCCAGAAACACTGTTTTCATTAATCAATGTTTTCTCCAAACAATCCAGCAAACCTGGAATAAATTTCTATTTGATAGCAAATGTTTTCAATTCTGGACCAGTTCCATTCCAGGTTTTTTGAATCACCCAGGTTCTCTGATGAAAGTGTATCCTCTCCAGTCTTGGGGATCTATAATAAATCAGGCCCATTGAGTGAGTTTTGACGTGCCTCTAATGAAGACATCATATAGATTAACTTAAAGCAAATAGTGGTAAATTTAGACTTAGAAGATTTAGTATTATGTCCATTTGGGACATGGAATTCTACATACCTAAATGTATACATACATATCAAAAAGGGTACATTTTATTTAGCATAACTAACCTTCAAAAAACAACACTAGAATCAACATAATTACAAACAGCTAAGTCATTGAAACTTTCTTAATACTGACACTAAAATAATTTGATTTTGTTTCTGGCATCTCTGCACTGCTTGTAAATTCAAAGACAGGGAGTTTATGGCATTATTAGGGACTAAGCCCAATAGTTTAGGCAAGTACTGATGTTGGCTTGAAAGACCAGTTATGTTTAAATGACCATGAGGTTGCAGTGCAGTTAGCACTTTCTCATGCCAGTGAACTGCTGCCATGGGGTAGACACTACAAATAGCTTCTCCCTGTTGTCCGTTATGCAATAAAAGTTATTATGTTTGAACAGGCAAAGACAGTTTACCAAAAAATATATATGAATTAATATTCTTGTATATGTAACATAAAGAAAACCAAATTATAAAAAAGCAAATAACTAAGCAGAAAGTGATGGAACCATCAAACTAGAAGTTTAGATAAGACCAGTAAATCCTTTAACAGTCCTGTAAGCTTACAGCTTATTGAGTGGGGCAGCCAGGGCAGAAAATCTTGTTATCCTTATTACACCTCACTTGTAATGGACTCTTCAGCTCCTCAGCAGTAATCTCTTTCCTTTAGTGGGTGGTATTTTTGCAATACCATGGAATCCTGGCAGTCTAGCCAATAAGATTTTTATGGGAAAGGGTGAGAAGATTTTTCACCAACTCTATGGATGTATTTATCTGCATCCTATACTTCACACAATGCTATAATTCACAGCTATCCTTTGAAAGACATATTTTTCATACCAAGTCATTGATCTGCAGGTATTTTATTGTATGCAATTGATATGTTTTGATTATACCACACATGTGTTTATTCTAGTGACATATGTATACATTTAACAGGAGACCTTTTGCTGGACTGTTAGAGTTAACATGAGTTAACAGGTGCACTCTGCACTTAAAAGCATATGTTAAGGCCAGTAACCATTTTTCTGTTTTTCCACAGTCCATTGTTTTGCTGGTAATTCATTGGTAACTGGTCATTTGGTTAACTGAACCACAGACCACCATTAGAGATATTCAAAATTGCAAAAATCTAATTAGATAAAAAATGTGACAAAATTGTATTCAATCTTGATTAGTTTGACTTTGAGGGCAGTTTTTAAGGAATAAACAGTCATAATGGAATTTCTGTTTCTTCAAGTACAATTGAGGTGGAATCAAACCCCTTTTTTTACAGGGACACATACTAAAGCAATGTCAAACTTATTATAGAGTTATGTAGAATTGCACAGTATTACTTCTAATAAACTCACCCATGTACAGAGACACATATATCCAATTTAAACTTAGTAGAATTTACTTTTTTTCTTCAGTAGAATCAAGGCATGTGAGTGCAGGGTTCATACTACAGCAATCTCCAACTTCATCTGTTACAGAAAATTAGGTTTTTGATTGTCCCCAAAAGCAAAGATAATTAGATTTGCCTTATGCCAAATGTTTGACTGAGTCAGGTTCGACTAGGTCGAATTTCTATGCCCATTTTAGTCATAATTTGACATCTGTCTTTTACAGTACTTGAGGTGGGAATTTATATAAAACATCAACTTTACCTGTGACAACAAATTTTCTAATATATAATTATATAATGATTTTCTGAACATTTGGGAGCAACTCTGAACTTCCTCTTTTTGTACAAATCCTTTTTACTTTCATGCAGACTTTCACAGAGCTTGTAAAATGTAATCCCAATGGGGGGGGGGGGGTCACTTGCTTGGGACGAACTGGCGAAACACAACTCTTTGAACAACAATATTACTCATCAGTTGTAGAAGAGTATACTTTAGGAAAGTGGTCTGCTAGGCTGTTCTGGCTGTTCATAGGGGGCTATGACCAGGTTGACTGGGGGGGGTTTACAGCTGTGTCATTGTCATTAATGATTTCTGGTCATAACAGCTGCAAACAAGGACATAAAAAACTGTGTGCCCCAGTAGAGTGGAATGCTTTTTTTTGGTTCTGGTACTTTAATAGTCAGCAACTTTGAGCTTGACAGGGTGATACAATCCAAAAAAATTTTTCAGAATCTGTCTTACTTGCTCTTGCCCATTTTGTTGATTGTGTTTAGGCTGTGACTCATCCATAGAAGAGTCATTGTCAGACTCAGAAGCTGAATTTCTATACTGCAATGACAATACATTTATACTCCTATCTTTGATTCTACATCTATACACATTTTAATCTTCTATTAAATTAAGTTGATTCCTAGCCATTTTTATAGCAAACACAAAAGTAACACTTGGTATAAAATGATTGTAATAATAAAATATGAAATTAACTTTTGTTATCAGAACCAGTTATGCAACTGTGGCAGGGGATCGGTATGTGCAAAATATTATTGAGGGATCAAAATAAACATCCTATGCACAGGGGATTAGTAGGCAAACATTATACAGAGGTAATCAGAAAGTACAATCTAATAACCAAGGATAATAATAAACACATTATACACTAAATATTAGGAGATGTAGACCACATATAACAAAAAATGTATGTATAGAGAATGTACAATAACAAGAAAAAGTTAACTCTTTTTTAAGGTTTTACGTATCAATACTTAATAATAATGAAAAAAAAATGTGGTCAATTTAGCAGAGAGAGAGAGAGGGAGTAAGAGAGATTAAGACCTATGGTAAATGCTGTGGAGGTTAACTACAAGCTGTTGATGTGGTGGTACTTGGTGCTAGTCACTCCACAAATTTGTCCCCTCAACTTAAGATATTGTTTTTAGGGCTGCCAAGCTAAGGTGGCTTTTTCATATTCATGGCTTTGCAAACCTAAAGAATGCTATCATGTTCTTTTGGAGAGAAATTCTTTCACTTGAAAAGACTTCAAAACAAACTATACTTTTTTAGTCTTCTAATTGAATTGTCAAACGTTCAAAAAAACTTTAACATTTAACATGCTAACTGAGAAAATTTTGGTGGTCCATGGTCCCCCGAGCAGAGTCAGGAGAAGTACCCCACTTGGGGGGGGGGGGGCACACCAGCCACAGACCATGTCCCTTATTACACCTCTTTGGACACAACCTGCCCACTCTCCCATCGTAGGCTCAGACTTGCGATGGGAGAGTGGGCAGGTTCTGGCATCAGGACGTCACTAAAGGGGAAGTTTCAGCAGGGTTCCGCTCCGTTGTTATCACCCTCCTCTCTGCGTAGAGCAGAACGGTGCTGTATGTACAGGACTCGTTCATGCATCGTGCAGTCCTTGGAAAGGATTGTGAAAGATCCTTTCCAACGATTATAATTGCACATGTTTATGCCGCTTAAGGCCCACTGTGCAGGAGTCAGGAAGCTGTGGAGGCGCTTACATGTTGCGCTGAGCCTCCTTATTTGAAAGGCCTAAAATCTAATGATTGCAAGGGGTCCACCAGGGGCAACTATGCCTAGGGAACAAAGAACTTGATAATGCTGGATGTACTTTGGATGTACTATATGAGATTTAATGCATATTTTTGGAGCAATAAAATGTAATAAAACAAGAGTGAGTATATTCAAATCAGGGGATTTCAGGGGAAGTCTTAGTATGGAAAATATTGTTTGACCAAGGCAAACCAGCTGAAAAATACCAGATCTGTAGTTTGACAATGGGTGAAATTATTTCACAAAAATTCTGTAGTATGAACAATTAGAAAACAAACTCCAAACTAGCTGTTTCTTCAGACCACTATCTAATGTTTATTGTAAACCTCAGATAACTAAAGAACACACATTTTATGTCTTGCCACAGACATCTTGGAATCATTAGGTCAGTAAGCATTTCTTTAAGACACTCCATTTCTGGTGGTTCTACCTTGAAAATGAAAAGATTTGGTGTCAACACCTTGTTGCTTTCACACTTTATTCATCTGTACCTAGAGAACCTACACATTTCTATATGACGGAGGTAAATTTCCTTTCTGATGTCATTGACAGAAGATTATTTTAGGAAAATAAAAGGGTCAAACTGATTTGCTGTGATGTGATGAGATAAGCTCTAGCACATTGTTAGCAAATGTTTTATCAGAAAAGTGGATTTTTTACTCAAGTGTGTAAAGACAAGGCATAGTTTTTCTTTGCAAGTCACACAATCTCAGCATTCTTGATGCAATGCCTTTGGCTTCTTTCAAGGCAAGCCTGTTACGGTGCTTTTGTTTGTAGAGGAAGGAATTCTGTGCTTTTTATTTTTCGTGACGGGACCATTGTCATGTAGAATAACAGTGGCTATTTATGACATGTTTTTCTTAATTTCCAGACAGTCCTGCTGGCAGTGAGAAATTGATTACAAAAAGTAGCTGTAGAATTAGATTTATCATAGTCTACCCTATTGCCCAAAGGTACCTTTTGTCAGACAGTTTTTTTTTTTACTTGATTTTTAAAAGACCTCATGTCATGATGCCAGAATGCTGAGCAATATGTTCAGGGGATATACGCCATGAAATTCAAGTGATTTCATCAGGTTTGAGTGGCACTTATGAACAGATCACAAACATGTTGATACAATCCCAAGCCATAGGTGTGGTAAAAAAAAGACTTTTTCTACTGCAAACAGTTCTTTATTACCTGCACATGTGTTGTGTATAGAGTTGCAGGAATTAGAAAAGACAGCTGGGGCAACTAGTAGTATTTGGTGATTGTTGACAAAGAAAGATGCTATAAAGAATATTTTTAAATATGATATCTTTTGCCATTATATTACATTTCAGTTGTTTGTTTTAAAGACTAATTTTTTTATCATCAAACACGAAAAGACAAATTCCTTTTTAGTGGTCCTATCCTATAATTCTGCTTTCCCTCTCAGTTCAGCCTGCCATGTAAAGCAGACCTTTTACCAATTATGTAAACTGCTATTTCTGATCTGGTTTAAATGCATGTACCTTACCTAGTTATTGCTCTGATCCTCTTCCTTTATTACCTACTGAATCACTGACCAAGAGTTTGTAGCTTAGTTATTTAACTAGTTGGCACACAACTTGTGCTGTGGTTACCTGCATGCTTGTTTCAGGTGTGACAAACTAAAAGATAAGCATTACATCCAGATAATTAGCATTCTTAAGAAAGAGTTCAGCAATGCCAGTTTACTTAATTCCCAAGTAGGTAGGTTCACTTTAAATACTTACTTATCTCTTCATTCCAACAATGTGCTGCATCTTTCTGGGAGAAAAATCTATTCAATACAGGGTGATGTGATTTGACCTTCTGCTCTCCCTCTTTTTCTTTTTCATAAGTCCAACCACATGTACTTATATTCAGTGATTAAAGTGTACCCCTTTATAGAAAGATCATGCATGCACGCCCAACTGCAGTCTAATGTATGTTAGTAACTTTATTGCTTTTGTTTGTGTCTGCTGTGTAGAAATAGTGTCTAGCAATAGGCAATACTAGACATGTTTAAACAATTCTTTTGTCAGTTACGACAAACAATTTAACAAATGTTCATTCTCCTGAACATGAAAATCACCCCTACTGAGTTCAACTCCTATGCAAACTATATGGTGTCTCGGTTATGATTGATGTTGTCTGTTTATTAACTTTACCCATTTATTTACATATGTATGGAAAAAAGAACTTATGTATGTTTTACCTAACTTGCAAATTAACCACATTAACCATCATGTCACTTAGGACGAGAAATGGGGGAAAAAAATCCCCCATTAGTAGGAACAAAGTTGGTGGTTAAAAAGGTGAATTTCCAACCCTTCTCCAATAAAATGTTATGTTTACTATTTTTCTATATAATGTGTCTTACAAAATAGGCATAGCTCTTGAATGTTTATCTAATAACCAACTATTACACTAACTATCATTACTTATCACTAGATTCATTGCTCCTAATTTGATACTGTTATGGCTACAACTGATAGAACAAACTTTATGATTGACTTTTTTGCAATATCACAAAATCTCAGAGGATGTTGGCATGTTAATATATTTAAGAGCTATTTAGCAAAATAGCTGCTATTTCTGCCAAACACTGGGAAATATCTGCTAAAAAATTCCCACATTTTTACCACTGGCTTGCTGATATGATGTTTGCTTCCTCTTAAGGATAGTGTTCATTTAATCAGTACTGGAGCATGAATGCCTTATGTCAGTAGACATTTAGGATGGCCCCATCTTTTTTAAGCATTAACCTTTTTATTGCTTTAAGATAGGAAAGCATGCCTTTGTGTGTCCACCTATCAGGTAAGCCACAGCCCCCAGGGTATTTATAGCTGAGCTTACCAATCACACTTGCAAATCAACAGGAAGACCTGTAAGGTAAGATACCAAAAATCCTCAATGACTTGGAGGTATTACAAAGTACCAGAATCTTCAAGTGGAAGTGAGAAACCCTTATTTTCCCATCAAACCGAGCCCAACGAGTCCTGTGCTGTCTCATGTTCCCTCTTTCCAGTGAAGGATGAAATGATGAACACAATCATCTTCTTGCTTTCTTCTTCTGGTTTCTTCTTCATGTTACGGGAACTCACACTGCGCAGAAAGCCCCTGATGACCCATGCCCAAACTCAGGAATGCACAGGAGGAGCAGGCAACAGCCTTATGGGATATGTCGTGGAAATATCCCAGAAGGCTGCAGGTTTCTCTTTAAGTCTTTACCACCGCGGCTAGCCCTCCTTTTATATAATATAAGGGATACTTTCCACTTTCAGTTGTCATGTTTCAAGGTTTGGAGTACCTGGGTTTACCACATTAAAGTAAAAAAATCTAATTTATCTCAGTCATAATATACCTAGCAGTTTAATGTGGCCAATAGGTATACCCAAATGCACTGAACAATATAAAGGTGTAAAATTTGTGAATCTACCCTGCTTTAATTGAATAATCCAATCATTATGGTGCCATAAGGTGTGGTGCAAATGTCAATTTGTTGAGTTACATGGCTGAAAGTTTGAATTGTTGTCATTTGCCCTAGGACTAAACTAGTCATCTCATATGTGGCTAGGATGTAAGAAAAACTTAGAAGCATCTATAACAATCATGTTTTGACACATTCCATGTTGACTGGATTAAGGTGATTAGCCAATTGTACTTGAAATACAGGGGAATGTTGCTGACAATCAGGACTAAGGAAGTTGCTTTATAAGTAGTGAGTGAGCTTTAGCTTTACAGAACAAATACAGTTAAATGTGACTGACTACTACACAGTCTTTCAGAAAAGAATGCAATTACTTTGTTTCTAAAAGGTATTTACAACAAGCCACTCAAATAATATTTGATAAAACAAACACATAAATAACACTGTAGAACACAAGACTAGTACATTAGGAGAATAACAAAATTATTTAAAGTGGAATTAAAGTTAAAAAAAACAAAAACTTGTGAGCAGTCAGGTTCTTTATCAAAGTAGGGGGCACTAGGCAATCTCCCTTCTACAACAAAAAAAACATATGTGCCTGATTACAATTATTTAAGCAAATTTACCCCTCCCTGCTCCCTCGCTGGCATCTTAACTCGGTCCCCTTTTGGGGTTCCGAATCTTCATCCATCATGATTGTCTAGGTAAAGATAATATAACCTATGGTAAATGCCTTGTATATATGTGGCCAGTTTGATAGTTAGCAGGTTGTAGACTGTACCAAGGAACTTTTAAAGCACTGTTAAGAAAGTTGGACTGCTGCACATCCCAAAGATTCTTAACAGGGTTAAAGTCTGGAAGTCTGGCCAATTCATTTGGGAAGATGATGTCTCTTACTCCCTGAATCACTCTTAAAATTTGAGCCCAAAGAATCCTGGCACTGCCACCTAGAAGGGGTTGCATCGGGGATGGGTGGGGGGGAGAGGGACTGCTGCACTGGGCCCTGTGAGAGCAGGGTCCCCACAAATTCTGTGCATAATCTCCTTTCCTGCCTGGCTGTCTTTACACAGCAGTTCAGCCCAGGCTTTGTGCAGACATGTATACATTTGTATCCTTTCCTAATTTTGTAACTTTCTCCTTCAGAACCAGAGCAGAACTAAGGCTTCGGGGTAACTGAATATTCAGATATATGTAGCATATTCTTATAGCAAGACAGCAGTTCACCAAACCGTACCTGCTCTGCAACCTCAAAGCAACTTCATCGCTAATGTAAACATAGTAATTTAAATAACATTTAGGCAGTTTTACTGCTTACAATTTGTGTATAATTAGTTAACATAGGCTTTACACAGGCTGTTTTAAGCGTTCCCCTTTTTTTCCAAACAGTTTTAATAAAAAATTAGTTCAATTAGTCATCAAGAAGGGGGTTTGGGGTTACAATTAGTCAGCACTATGTATTTTAGCACTGGAGGTGGCAATAATAGTTAGACCAGTGTCCCTCTCCTCTACATGCAGCCTGATTCAGTACACAGGTTTATCCCTAAATGCTAATGTAACCAGTAGCAACCTATGCAAAGTTCTGTTCATTGCTGACTGATTTCAGATGAATTTTGTCTGACACATGCAGTACCCCTATCTCTTGTTGGCCATCAGCAAGAGGGATCCTAGTGCTGGTGCTGAAACTGGGCAGGGAGCAAGGAAGCCAGGTAGAAGTAGAGGGTCTGGTAGCCAGCAAGGGAGCCAGTTGCAAGTGAACCCTTCTTGGGTAATACAGACCTCGCATCTGTACCTGGTTTCCTTGCTGCATATCCCAGACCCAACAGTTGCATCTGGCTCCTTTGCCTAGACCATGTGAACCTTGAAATGCTGAAAGTAGAGGTCTAGGTAAAAAATCTAGACTGCAAATCTTTTGGAAGTGTTCAAGAAATCTGACTGGATTCAGAATTTTTATTTTTCAGTGATTCATACTATTCCTTTCCATTGATATAGTATGGCTCAGCTGTCATCATCCAAGGCCTACTAAACTTATCAATGTCTGGCAGCAGGATTAGCCAAATCCCACAATGCTTGACAGTGTAATGTCAAATCAAAATTTAGATTGCTTATTTTCCATAATAATTCTAATCTGGGTCAAAGTTAACTCTGATCAGAACTTTATAACCACCATTAGCTGAAAATGTTCATAGTATGGGTCCCAGAAACTTCTGACTGTGGCCCCGTCTATAAATATGCTCCTGCTATCAGGAAAGCAAAAATATCTATTGATGGAAAAACCTGGTCATTCAGTATATTCAGGTAATCAACTCTAATTATTGTTTGGGCACATAATATTGGTGAACCCAGACCTGGCCAAATAAAGCAACCCCAGATTTCAAAATTTCAATACAGGTTGAACTTTAGGGATGCACTGCTTTAGCCGTCCCCAGTAAATCTGTACAGCATTATCCTAAATGTAAGTGGATGCTTTTTGGCATGCAACCATGTATGATGTGTTATTGATTATATGTATATACAAGGTTATGACCTTACCCTTGTTTATGTTTAGATATATTTCTGTCTGTAATGGTCCCCTGAGGAAGCCTAAAGGCGAAACGCGTCGGGATCTATTTGTATCCTTCTTCTGAATATTATTAGGATTACCTTGTCTAGATTGGAGATAACAAACCACACCCCTTGTTTTGGGTTACGATAAGGTGGTTTGTTTCTACTGTATATTTGATGTATTGTTTATAAAATATTATTATGTATTTGTACTTATAGTTTCACTGTATTTAGGTCCCCTGACACCTGAGGGAACATTAGTGAATTTTATGACTAAACATTTTGCTACAACAAACAAATACCCTGTCTTTTTTCTTCTCTTTACCACATTTTGAACTACATTACTATAAGGGTATGTGGCCTTCTTTTGATTAGCAGTGATTGATCAACATTTTTCCTCCTTTTGTTTCAATTTCAGGTATATACAACATTTAGATAAAGTAATATTTAGCTTAAATGCTTATCCGTTTCTTTTAGCTAGGATTAAATAAGTACTTTGCCCCAACTCCTAGCAAAATTCATCTACTGATTCTCATAATCTTTCACAAACCTAGCATCTGAAAGCCTGTACATCATACCATCATGCATCATATTCTTTTGGTCCATCTAAACAGGGAATATTTGTGAGCTATATGGGTGTGATCTGTGCTTTAAAAAAGTATATATATATATAGTAAAAGAAAATGAGAGTAGATGTCCTTCCCTTCTGGCCATTCAAGGTTTTGAATCTTCTATGCCTAAATAAGCTACCACAATGGGTATTCTTTTTAATAGAGGCCTTCTTCTCTAAATCAGTCAATCTTTGGGAAATAAACCCACCTAGATTGGCTACAAGAAGAATATCATGGTAGTACTGTATGAAAAAGCTTTGGGATTGTGTAGCTGGACATGGACACTCCTTGTCAGAAAGGGATTTGAGCTATGTGGTAATTGCCTGGCTAGGCTACTATTTATTTGTAGGTAATTTGTGGAAACACCGGGGATGTTTGTTTGATGATGCAAACGTAATGACACTGGCTGGACCAGTTTGGAACCTGTACTGCTGTGTGGACCTGCTACCTGTGGACCTGCTACCTCTATAAAACCTCATACACAGCAAAAACAATTGGTAATGGTAACTAAGAAGACCTACTATAAAGAAAAACATCCCATAGGCATGGGAGGGACTAGTAAAGGAGTGGTGGAATTCAGATTGTTTAGCAAAATTTTAACAATGCAAGAATGTACTGGCAACATGCTCACAATGCCCAGGTACAGGAAAGGTCCATGTGCATGGCAACCAGCTGTTCATATATTGAGTATTTCCAATATGACCTAATAAAAGCAAAATAGCAGCAAACTAAAAAAGACAATAAAGTAGCACATCAGACTAGAAGTGGTAATAAAGCTTAAAATTGTGGCAAAATCTCTTTGGATTCACTGGATTCTGAACAAAGCAGAGTGGTTTTCCACGCCGAGGATGATTTTCTCTTAATATCATTTTCCATTCATATTTTCATCAATATTACAGTTGCTCCTTTCATTTGACTACAAGTATTTGATCATCCATTTGTTTGAGAACTGCTGTGAATTACAATTGATTTTCCTGTTATAACTAATTGAAATATTGATTGTAACACCAAAAGGGGTTTTACTTTCAGCACAGAAAAAAAAAATACCCACACACTCACAAAAAAATCCTTACTTGTTTATTTTTCAAACTTCCTTCTGGCTAAGTATCATTCAAAAGCACATTTGAAAATGGAATTGTTTTGATTGATTTAACATTTTCATCTAATCGAAAATTATGCATACTGTATGGCTGGCTGAAAAAGACTCATGTCTACTGGGATCAACCAAAAGACAATGACAACAACTGGCATCTTCAGAACCCTAACCCCACAGCTAGTCCATAAAAAAAATCTCTTACAGGGCAACAATTTCCTAATACAAAAAGGCATCAGAGTGCTTCTGGATAAACATTTCACAGTGTTAATTCATATAAAATATTAATAGCCACTTATATTTTGTGCATTTAATTGGTTAGAACAAGCCCCCGCAGGGAACTATTCTAAAGTTTCATAGCTTTTAATTTAAAAAGCTCTTTTTGTATAAGGGAAATAAACATGAATCCAGAAAGCAATTACTGCAGTTGTGTGTGTATTTTTTTTGTTAATACACATATTTTCTAATGCAACTTGTATGAGAATCTGAATCCACTTTCATCATCTTGGAATCCATTGGAATTGTAACTTTAAACTTGGATAGAGAGAAACAATACTGTGCCAGTCAGATTTTGTTGCATGAACATATGCTGACAATGAACATGCTGATAGGAGGAGAGAGCAGAGAAATGTACTCTCACAGAAATGTAGTTTTCTTCTGCCTCCTAACTCTTCACAGGTTGGGGCTGAGAAAGTAACCAACTGTATTTATTTAATACTGCAGAAATACATTTTGGCAGGGTTGTCTAGCTGTTAGAACTAAATAAACAGAAATAAAACAACCAATAGGCATACTTTCCAATATTTATTTCAACATTCTTTTTAGCTTTTTGCCAGAGTTGAGTTTATTTGAATGATTTAATTCCCAAGTACCAAGTTAAAAAAACAGCGTGTTTTGTCCCAAGCAGTGAGTGTTGGGGTTTTGCTGACAAGTATGTGATCTTGCTTTCACTTGACTTCAGAATTTACAGGCAAACACCTATAAGCTAATTAACCTGCTTCCAGTTACTTGATTGCTGTGTTTTAGATGTGAATATTGCTTTTAGCTGCCTCAGCAGTCACAGCCAGTCTAGTGCTGCGAGAAAGTAGCAGCTACCTTCAGTGTCTCTGCAGTAAAAAAAAGAAATCTAGCATGCAGCATAATATATATAAACAGAAGAAAATATAAAAATCAAGTGGACCATTAGGACCTATGTTTATCTCAAGCATGTTTATTTCACTAACTATTAATTTACTCCTTACCTTTACTGGAAGTTTTTTTCCAAGCATTCACTACTGCTTTAAAATTATGCTTTCCAGCTTTATCATGAAAGTGCATCTATGCCAGACTATGGACATTAAACTCTTATATTCCTTACAAGTAGATGATGAGAATTCAAACAGGCCACTTCTGACCTATCTGCATTAAGGACCAATTTCTACTAAGGTTGCAATGTTACTTGTTGCGTTTAACCAAACATACCACATTGCATATGCCACATAGGCACCTCTCTGTTTGTCTGTTCATACTTCTGCCCGTCCATCTGTCAGTTCATAAAAAAAAGGGTTTAATATGGTTAGGATTAAGGCTATGCATATGTCTGTTCCTAGGTCTATTCATCCATCAATGACAAATACATTAAAAAGTGATTAGGTTAAAGTTTCTTTTTTAATTATTTTTTAGGACTAAGGCTTGGGGTCTGGCTTTACATCCTTTTTGTCTAATACCAAATGCTAAAGTAAGAAACCTTTAACATTGGGTATGTTATCTGTCTGTTTTTTGGTAATTTATATTTTTGGGCAGGGCTGGTTTTCGAGTAGGGTAACTTAGTTCTAGACTTTTTTTAAATGTTGTGTATTTTGTTTATTTCTCTATACTGCAGCCTCTACCAAATACATTGTTGCTTGTCTGCCCCCTGGATAGGCGGGTGACCTCTTTAGGTCATGGTGATCCATTCTCTCCAATAGTCACCCAAATGTAGAGCAATCCAAAGCAAGTATTGAGGGCCCCAATGCTACCAGTTGCGGTAGTTAGGAAGTACAGAGCTTGTAACAATTAGTCCTTAGTTAGTCTTATTGAATATTATTGATTTGAGATAACTTGAGTCTGCCTTGATTGCAGTCTCTTACTTACTACATTGTTGTTTTATACTGACCCTCTCATGAGTGATACTGGGAAATTAAATGCCCACTTGTATTCTGTCTGCATGATATTGGATTGTTTAGGTGTAACCAAACTGTTTGCCAGAAGAAATTGCAATTCTCTGAAAATCACATTTCTTTCAGGGCCTGTGTGTGTCAGTAAAAAAAAATAGAATTTGTTGGTTGTGGAGTATCTGTGGTTTGGAGGGTACAATGCCTAAAATGAACACTACTGGTACAGAAGGAGAATTCAAACAAACCAGCAATGCTTGTAATGCTACATTACACTGGTAGTATCAAAATGTTTCATTATATATGGTTTAATATTGGGATAAAATGTATGCTTATTAAATACAGCAAGCACTAACTTTGGTTACAAATAAATTGATAAATGTGCACTTTTTGAGCTTTTTCACATATTTTGTCTATTGACAAAATTAAAAGAGACAGCATAAGTGGTTAAATGTGACCCCTTTTCAACAACGATGAACCTTTAGACATATACGCACTTGGCTAGTTCATAGGGATTGTAAATCACTATTATACTGGCAGGCTAAGTATAAAACAATATATTCCTAGAAAATGTGTCATGTTCATTTTTAAATACGGTGTGACTGGTTATTATTTTTTTTATGTTTGAATCCAGAATCCCCCAAGGTGGCCATCTAACATGGGCATAAATAAAAAAAAAATGTGATGGACCCCTTTTTAAAATTTAGGGCATCTTATTTGCCTGAATAGTATAAATCTATTCCAATATTTTAAATATCATTATTAAAAAACAAACCGGGGTGTGTGGTATCATTTTAGCAAACAGAAAATGCATTTTAAAATAACTGTAGAACCATTACATTAAAAAGGACAAAACAGTCTGTCTCCTCAACAATGAATTGCTTCCAGTAAGGTCTGTGGAAAATAACACAGTGTGCATGCTCAGCACAATACGCACAGAGGCTACCATTACTGTGACAGGCTTTAGCTTCAGGGAACATACAGAAAAGCTTGCGTCTATAATAGATTACCATACATTACAGGCACAGAAAACTAAACAAATGCTTAAGCCATACTTTGTACTGAAGAAATTTGTATGTAGTACAGAAAGTTGGGTATTTATTTACTGCAGGTGGCCAGGCTTAATTTTTTATACATGCAAGCAGACAATAGGACCATTTTTTAAAAAATACATTAAAGCAGATATTATATATATTATTTGTTAGAAACAGAACCTTAGCACTTAAGGTCACAAATAGAGTTTGCCAGTAAATGATAGGCACTTTGCATTTCTTTTGCCACCCAGAGATACTTAACAAAAACCAGCTATTCTTTAAAAAAGAAATTGCATTTAAATGTGTCTTTTTTCTTCCAGTAAATTCAGTTAAAGTTCCATGTTCTATTAGGTGTGAACAATCTTGAAGGGGCAGTTACTATAAATGAAGTCACTATAGGGTAGTTTTTAGGGGTTCTACAATGTCTGGGCCTCTAAATGCAGTATATTGTCAAAACTCATGAGAACCAGAATGTGCTCCTTTGTTTATGCACCATGTCATGTTTCTACAAAGTAAATAGAGCCAACCAATGTGGTATCCCCATTCCGTGACAGTATCAAATGCTGCAAACCACTACTACCCTAATTGGCAGAGAAAGCGAAGGGATCCAAATTTGAAGTGACTTACGGTCAAATTTATCTCCAGTTCCAGTAGATTTGCCATACCACTATTAATTCTAGGGACAGAATCAGTTTTAAAATACATACCAGAAATAATTAAGATGACCTAATTTCACTTTCTTTTGGAGCTTGTCCTAACTATAAATGTACTTTTCTTAGTCTCACTATATTTTTAACAGCTGTTATTTAGCATTTTGTGCTGTGCTTTTGATCTGTTTTGTTGTTATTTTTTGCTGAGCGTGACATTCAATAATTATTTCTTTTAGTACCTCATTGTGTTGGTCCATTGCCATTCATTATATTCTATTTTGTTTGAATTGGCCTTAATGCAACCCATAAGAACATAACAAAAGAATGTGTGTTATGTAGCACACTTGAAACATATAAACCCCGCCTCAACCTTTGCTGTTACATTTCAGCAGCAAACCATGGTTTTTCTTGTTTTCAGTAACACTAGTCAGTTTTGCCTTTGGGAGAGACAGCTGACTCACCAACGCCCATTAATAACCTAGCATGACTGGATCACCAAAAGGTCAGTTGACTGAGAGAGGTGATTCTACCAAGTGGCCCCAGTTAAACCAGTATGTCAAGGAATTAAACAGCAAGCATTGGCTACTTCGGAGGACCCCTCGGGCCAACAGAAAGGTCAAGAAAAGAAAGCCAGTTTTGTTGAAACTGTCCAGATATTACATTCACCAATGGTATCAGATAAAGTAAAAACCTAAAGCTGTTTTGATCAGCTGATTTCCAGCAGTGATAAAGTCCATAAACAACATTGCGAAATACAGGTGTTCAATGAAAGCAGATTAACATAAAATATGACTCCCTTAATCAGTTATTTGCTACAAAGCTAACAGCTGTACAGAGCTTTAAAAAAGAAATTACAACTATTAAAAATGAAATTACCCATTATAATTTAGAAAATCGAGTGTAAAGACCTGGTCAGCAGAAAAGTCAGCCAGTGATGTTTTTTGAGGAATTTATAATGGCTATAATGCATGCAAACATATTTGTAAAAAGGCTCAGTTGTATTTTGCACTGAATCATTGGAGAGCCTTTTAGTTCCTGTAAGCCCATCTCACTATAACCTGTCTTGGTATATTTTCCGCTATGATATATGTATTGAAATATGTGTTTAACTTCTAATTTACTAAGCACTTACCCACACAGGCATATGGCTTTGTTTAATTTTATTACATGCCTTGACCTTGTCTAGCCCTAGCTGCAAGTGCTTGAATAAGCCTTAAGCCTTAAAATACACAGTTTTTTTTGTTCAACTATTAAGAGAACAGGAACATAACATATGACGATCAGTGTCAACTTCTTGTTCTGTCCAAGGACTGTGTGGGCAAGGGATGCAGTGGCAACTTAATTACCCTCTGCAATAAAACCTACTCTGTTAATATACGGTAAATTTTGGCTAACCATTCAGTGTAGAAATAGTCCATTGAGTGTATGAACTGGAGACTTGAATAAATAAAATCTCATGATGACATTGAAAAATAGTGTGATCCAGCAAGTAATGTTTAGACCAGTGTCTAAAGCAGCTTTAGGGAACCCCTGCTATGATTACTATATCAACAACTTACAGTACAAGAGTGTGGGGATCAGTAGAAAGAATGCCTTCTACATTACTGGAAAGTAGGAAGGCTGCTAATATCCAAAAAGATCACCACTATATTTTAAACTGACCTGAGACCCAAAAACTGTCAAAAAGAACACCTTGCATTATTTGGAATAACCCTATTTGAAAACATAGGTCTAGATAATGTACTATCCCAAAAACATGCAGTTAGGTTCATTGGCTTCTCTCTAACAATTGACCTATATTAATCACATATGACTATAGTAGGGACATTAGATTGTGAGCTCCTTTGAGGGACAGTTAGTGACACGACTATGGACTTTGTACAGCGCTGTATAATATGATGGTGCTATATAAATACTGTGTAATATTAATAATAATACTGTACAAGCACTTTGAAAAGAAATGAACCTCATACAGCATGTAGCTATGTTTGATAAAGGTAGTGGTAATACTACACTTTTATGACAACCACAACTTGTTCAAAGCCACATTTTGTGGCAGATCATCAGATAACTTTCTGGAGTAGATCAATTTTTTATATTAAGACAGAAAAGCATGAGATTCATGCCAACCCAAAGAGCTGCTCCCGAGCTTAGAACTAGTACCAATTTACCTGGGCTAAAAGTATGTGACTTTACATCAATACATCATCAGTATCAGATCTGTTTTTCAGCACACCATTGTCACTGGTCGTCGCGTTGTTTGAGCAGTGCATTTAAAATTCCATCCTGCACACTTGCTTCAAGAAACAGTCTAAAACTATGTGCACAGTATTCATGGGAGGAAATGTATATATAGCCAGAACATCACATGTTCAGTAACCGGTCTTTTTGTTTAATATTACATTTGCATACATGTACACTTCAAACTTGATTCTACTGATATGGTAAGTGACCAAATGCTTAAATTTTCTACATGGAATTAAAGGATTTGTCAGTTAGAAATGATAACCTAAATATATTATTGGTATAATTATATACTGCTTGCCCCCCCAAAAAAAGCCCCAAAGCCTGTGGGAGCACTGTTATGGTCTGGAGTTGTGGTTGCTCAGTTCTAAGTTCAACAATGATATGTGCCCACAAAATGAAGTCTGCTTACTACCTGAAAATGCTGATTGACCAGGTTTTTCCATCATTTGATTCTTTCTTCCCTGGTGCCCAGATCTTTCTTCCCAAGATGACAATGACAATCCATTGGACTCAAATTGAAAAAAGAGGATTTCAAGGAGCACAAGGCACAATTTTCTTGCTTTTTTGTCATAATATGGATCAGTGCCTAATCCCATGTGCAAAATAATACTAGGTATAATAGGTGTTTTGCATGTGGGTTTATCAATCAAAAAACAAATACTACATACCTCAGTGGGTAGCCTGGTCAGACCTTATGTCAGCATATTAGGCTTTGGAATGTGTTAAAGCATATGTGTTGATGTGCACACCATGTTGCAATAAGTGCATTACAAAAGACAAAAAAGGCACCTTTTTTCTAACACAGAGCAAATTTTCTGTAAAGATGTTGAGAATTTAATTTGAGATAATGTTGGTGCAAAATAAACATTTTTTATTGGCCAATTCCTTAAAAACTGTGAGAATGTGAACAAATGTCCTGATATAAATATATATTTTTTTACATTATTAACATAATATTGGGGCAGCATTGTTGGCTCAGGGGTAAGCACTCTCTTCTTTGCAGCGCTAGGTCACCGGTGTGAACCCCAGCCCCACTATCTGCAATGAGCTTGTTCACCCCCTTTGTTTGTGTGGGTCCTCTCAGGACTCTTCCAACATCCCAAAAACATACAGTTCGGTGTTTTGGCTTTCTCTCAAAATTTACCCTAGACTGTGGTAATGACATATGACCTTGGTAAGGACGCTAAATCTTGAATCCTTTTGAGAGAGTGATATGAATATGGATCTTGTAAATTGCTGCATAATATTTCAGTGCTATATAAAAACAAGGGTATACAAAACATTTGTTATACCAGAAAGATGAGGTACATTGCAGATATTGCTTTAGAAACCACTGTTGCATGTTGGATACTCCTGAAATAAATGTGGTGATTTTACCTCACGTATTGTGGTGAGCTGCCTCATTAGGTATGCAAAACAGTTTGATGAATGTTTATTTACTATTTATTCTGAAGAATTGATAAAGAAAGACAAAGTTAGGAAACATTTAATTCTTTCTTTTTAAGACTGCAATCCACCATTAAATATTCAATACATGCTCTGTGTTGTTCTTTAATCACATCCATTCTAACCTCTTAAACCTTAGTTCAAACACCTATGCATCAAATCTTTTCATAAATGGAGTATCAGTTAAACACATGCTCCTTCTCCCTTTTGAGACACTCATGTATCCATCCTTTATTCATCATGACTTTTATGCATCATGCTATTTTTTCTTTTACCTCCGTACTTGATACCTGTCTACTACAATTCTGCATGCTCGTAAACATTTTTCTTTGTAATGGTATTGACATAAAAGTACAGTTCAAGTGCTATACATTTGTTTTTTTTTTTTCAAGCTTGTGTTACATGTTTCCCTTTGTATTGGAAAGTAAGTGAGTTCAGACACATAACAGTACCATCTATGCTTCTAATAACAAAGAAGTAAAGAAAATGCAGTTACAGTAGACAGAATAAGCAAACTATATAGTAGCAGCAATGGTGGGGTAAGAAGGAAATATTTTGCAGCATATTCCCCAATTTAGTGGTCAGAAATTCATGAACTCCCAAAGGAAAGTATCTAGTTGGCAAAACCATGTACAAAAAAAGTCTACATATCATCACTGGGTTTTTCATAAGCTGCTGTCTCCTGCAAAGTCAGGCTTCTTGTAATATAATAGTTTGCTATGCGTAGCATGTAGAAAACAGTTCTGACCCCATCAAGCAAAGCAAAAAATGATCGAAATATATAAATCTTTGAGTAGCTTCAATCCAATCATTCCATCTTTCCATAAGTAAAAGGAAAACAGAATACATGGAACATGTGATTTTTCCTATAAACTTAATTGTAAAGAGTACCAAGGTAGAAATTGAGGAAATTTCAATGTACATTCTTTATTGTTTCCCTGTTTTAGTATGCCTGTAGTATTGTTGGGTTTAATTAATTTACAGCAAGAAAAATACATTGTTATCAGGTTCTTAACTTGAGAATATTTATAATTTAGAGTTTCTGTATTAAAAAGCCAGATACTTAGGTCATGTCATATAGTATTTCAATTGACCATTTGCAACATTTAAGAGTTGTTATAAAAGGTTTGTTGGATCTCTCAACACTAAGGACTTATGTTACCAGTCTCTATTGCAAGTCATCATGGATCTGAAGAGATGATCCTACTTATGTACTATGCCAGTGTTTCTCCACCAGGATGTCCTGGAACACCAGGGTTCCTCCAAGGGCTGCTAAGGGTTTCTTGAGCAATGAGCAGTTTGTGACTCTTGGGTCCATTTAACTGATACTAATGATCTTTTTGGCTATCTGTAGGGGTTGCATATCTTCCAATAAAGGCCTGAAAGTTTCATGTCAAAAAAAGGTCATGAAACACTGTGCGATACTAATAATGGTGCTTTTAAAATACAGTTTTTTTTGTCGCTATTTGTTGTAAACATGTCATTTATCTTGTAATTATTGTTCATTTTTACAGTTGTCCTTGCAGCAATATTAGTCACTGGCTGTTTTAATCCCTTAGGCACTACCATGTATTTTTTTACACCACCTCACTTTTTGAAATACAAGGTTTATCAAGGTAGCCAATACCAGAATAGTTTTAATTAAAAACAGGATAATGCAATTCCTCTCCACATCCTCTCATTTCTGTCCTGCTGTCATCATCTTCACCTTCCCTTTGGGTATCAATGACAGTTTACCAAAAATTTGGTATCCACTGCTATCTTCTATACCCAAGATCCTTTCCATCACGTTTGCCAAATTCTATTTAGATTAATTATAACTTTTTGTTAAAACTAGTAAATGGGTTGAGTTTTATATTTTTTGGGTGATAGAAATATACCAATACATGTGAATTTCAAGGATAACTGATCTCTATACAAAAAGAAAAATCCTATAGGGTTTATATGCTATTTTCACAATTTCTGCATATTTCCTTTCCCTGTAGGGTAGAATATAGTCCTGAAAAAACTGCTCCCGAAAGGGGCAAATACAAACTTTTTTTTCTTACAGTTGCTAGCAGAAATAGTGTATTTTAATACATTATTTTTATTTAGGCTGTGGGTCATTCTTATATTTTTCTAAAAAGTGTTTCTTCTTTTTTTAAAACAGATATAAAATATCTGACAGAAATTATTTTTTCATTTTTGGAATATATATTTCTATTTTTTTTAAATGTAAATACCACATTTAAAATATAAAAATAAGTAGAAAATAGCATATTTTACATTCTAGAATTCAACTTTAAAACTTTATAGTGTAAAATAAATAGTTAAAGCAAAAAACAACTCAGACCTGCCTTGATAAAATCTATATCACTCTAAATTATATGCAGCAATGAAGTATATCCGAACCTGTCATCCTAGTTCTTTGCAATTTCGTAGGATGTTTGATTGATACATTGAAAGCAAGCTGTAAATTTGAATGCACTTTATCTAGTAGTACAGTGAAAATAAATGGATTTTGTGTGTCTACTGACCTGTGCTGAAATTTAGCCTTAAGAAACATTTTAAGAGTGCAGAGACTTCCACAGCACTACCCTCTAGTGGCTACAAATTAAGACTGGACGAGTAAAATCAAAATCAGAACTGCAAAAGTAATTGAGTAAGTTGCTTAAACTGAAAAAACATGCAGTAGCTAAGTTTTTCTTCATATTTTAAAGCAGCAAGTATTTGTAGAAAAGTAGAAAAAGAAAGTAAAAAAAAAAAAGTAGAAGTATTTGTTAAAATATAATTTTTTTTATATAATTCCTAACATTTCAGACTTTTTAATGCATTATCCTTTATTATTATTAGGCACTTTATATTGCTAGACTCACTACATACTATGTCTGTTTCCTTAAAATTACATGCTTTTTATCATATATCTTTTTGTGATTTTAAATATACATGAGCAACTTCAGCCATGTGACATTATTTTTGTAACAAATACCTGTTCTAGTCCCCTACCTTCAATTTTTTTTTCTCTCAGTACTAACTTGTCTGTTCTTTATTACATACATAGGTCTAAAGTTTTTCACACATAAATGAATAAATTAGGAAGGAAGAAGTTGAGGTATTTGGGATATAGCATGTCACACTTATCTCTTCCTCACTAAAGCGCAGACGTCTCTCTCCTGCGCATGCGGGAAGATCTGAAGCTGGGCGTGCCTCTGTTTCCAAACTTTATCAAGTTCGTCCAATCCGCTGTCCAATCAGAAAAAAGCCTCTTGACCAGCCCTGGCTATGTAGCTAGCTCACAGACTGCACTCTGTGCTCGTGCAACATGTCTCCATTGTACCGAGCCCCTAGTTCTGTTGAGCTAGTTCCTGTTCACCTGGCACTTAATTCAGTGTTTCCTCTGTCCAGCTTCTGCGTTAACTTCCATTGTCCAGTCTGTTGTTTCCCAGCCAACTTCCCTGTGCTTCCAGTGTTTCGGTCTGTCTGTGGATATCCCTGTATCTCCTGTGCCTCCTGTTGCTTCCAGTGTCTCCTGTGTTCTCTGTGCCCCAAGTGGCCCCTGTTTCACTAGTGCCTGTCTCCTGGATCCCTGGCTATTGACCCCTGGCGTGTGACCTGACCTCTTTTGCTTGCTGACTGCCTCAACCCTGGACTTCCTTGACTATTCTCCTGCTTTGTGATTTGGTACCATGTTTTGCCCACCTTGGTGTGCCTAAGGACCGCAACCTGGCAGTAACCAGCGACACAACATCCTCACCATCAGTGGTCTGGAGAAAACCTGGTTACTGCTTGGACTCTGCGCCTTGGCCCTTTTCAGGGCTCACACCACCTCCGTGCAAGCTGTAGTGACCCCTAGTGGTCCTGCCTCTCCGCGCGGTACATACCATACTAAAATATCATTTTATTTGCACTCAACTCATTAAATTATTACAGTTATCACTACACATTTGATATAAAGCAATCATTTGCTAAGTATTATTGAAACCTGTAATTTCCCTTAATATAAGTATTAGGTGTATTTTTCCTATTGTGTGCCAGTGGGCACAATAATTTATAAACCAGATAAGGCTTTACAAAATATAAAATGAATAAAAATGTTGTAGCCAAATGAACTCTATTGGATTAACATACTTGCTTTATACTAGGTATTTTTCAAAATTAATTTCAAATTCATTCAGTGGGTGGGTCTCTCATTTCAAAACTCTATATCTAAGCAATGTAGAACACTGGTAATACCATGTTTGAAAAAATGTATTGTACTCTGTCTCTTCGCCTGGGTCTCTTATGTTTTTTTAGTAGAATAATTCCTGAATACACACAGGAACTAACCATAGTACATACCAATAAGCTAGGGTGGTATCTTTTCTAATACAGTATTCTAAAGAGGCTGTGTATTTATGGAAGACCTCAGATACTATCCTTTCATTTTTAACAACTTCAAATATGTAAACTTCAAACTACAATGCCCCCATGCTGATGTTAAAGATTCACCCACAAAGTTATAATGAAAAAAATCAAAGATATGAGTATAGTAATTTATCATCAAAACCATGTGGCATACTTCCTTTAGCATCTTATGGTTAATTGTGCCATATGCTCCCCTTTGTATATTTTATTATTAGCTACAAAAGTGTCTGGATGTTTAATCAAAAATGTATTAAAGTCTTCATCTAAGGATTCTGAATTTAGGAGTGTTCAACGCTTTATTGGATTAATAGCCATTTTATTTGCAACATGCAGATTAACATACTCTATTTAAGTTTAGAAGCAGAATATGGTGATTTGGGACGGATGTTGCCATTGGTTAACACAGTGCAATCTTCCTTACCTCTCTATATAAAATTTTAATATAAAGAATCTTTGTTTACAAATGTATTAGTCTAACCCTAACATTAAATAGCTTTGTATAATCTTAGTTATCTACTCACATTTTTAGTGTACTTGATTCTCCAGGCTGGTTGTGATAAAAAAATTACAATAAAACATGCCTGTTCTTTTATTAATAAAATGAATGAAAATTAAGTCAACATAGCAATATATTAAAGTTTCTGAACATGTTTGATGATCCTTGGTGGGGTCATCTAAAATATTGTTTTATGTTTTTTTTTTTTTTTTTTTTTACATTTTGTTTTATGTTAAAATAGTGATGAGAAACCCAACAATGGAAGGCAGTCAACTTTGAAAGAGAAGACAACATGCCAGAGTCAGTTTTCACATTGAATCTGAATTTAGGGAGGCAAATTAAAGAGATGTTATTCAAAGTGAGGTTTTTATTTAGATGAATATCAACCTAAAATATCATGATCAAGAGATTAACATCTCTTAAAATGAATAACACATTGCATTTGTCTTAAAGAATAATTGGTCGTGTCTGAGAATGTCATGTTACTAGTCTATCTGGCAAGCCTGCTGACAGTGCATTTTAGTATTAGAGTTGTCAGGCTGTGGTGAAGATTGCTGCAAAATGTATAAATTGCACCAAAGTGGACCAGCGCACTGTCATACCCTTTTTGTGGGCATAAGGTATGCCGGGAGCCCACATATTGGAAACCCTAAGACAGTTAAAGTGGGAGGTTATAAAACACCCTACTTATTGTCTGGATTTAACGGCATCTGATTTCCATCTCTTTGGACTGCTCAAAGAAGCTTTTTAATGTAAACATTTTTTAATGTGATGATGAGGTGAAAGCAGCAGTGCATCAGTGGCTACGTTTTCAACCAAAACATTTTTTACTGATGGCAATAAAAATGATGGCGTCGTCCTGGGATTCCTCTCCATCCACCTGCAAAAGAAGCAGCCATTATCTGCCTTCTCTACTTGCTCCGTCACCCGATCTGGCACCATGCAGGTACAGGATCGGATGACGTAGCCGCTGTTAAGGGGGAAAAAAAGAGAGCCAATCTCACTGCGCATGCGTGAGATCAGCCCCTTCGAGATCTCAGGCATGTACTGAAGGAGCAGCCAAAGCCTCCCAGGATGCATTACATAGGTATCCCAGGAGGCTCTGTTCTCCCAATAACCCCCCTAGCAGTAATCCTGAGTGTGACTCAGGGTGGATTTTACTTGCAAAAAGCGGTAATCCTGAGTAATCGGGGTAGCTTTAAGCTAAGAAAAACCCCACAGTTGTCGACCCCCTTCGTCCTTCTGGTCCCCCCAGGTCCTGGGGACACGTCTTCTCCCTCCGATCTCCAGGCACAAAGTGAGGAGTCAAGATCTATGGGGTTACCCATGAGGTCGGTGCAGGCACCGATTCGGGCGAAGCGGCCGGAAATTCTAATAATTTTGTATTGGATTCAATACAAAATAGCTGTATTGAGTCCAATACAAAGAAATCTTCATATAATATATCTATAATTATATTATGTAGATATTATATATGCTACTGTACAGTTATATTACATTTTAAACTATTTTGTTAACAGATTTTTTAAGTTTAATATTAAATAATTTAATTTATTAACAATTGGACATATTTTGGATAGTTATGCCTAAGAAGTATAGCCTACAGTGTAAAATAAATTTTGCGCTTTTTGCATGTAAATTTGGACAGAATTAGACTGCTAGGGGGGTTAAGTCTTGAGGGGTGGTGCTTCACAGTGTTGCACTTAAATTAAAAATGTTTTTTTGTTTTTTTATTTAGAAGGGTTGTCTACCCTTCCATGTAAAGTAAAAATGTTGAGTTTACGAACACTTTAATAATATATGATACAATAAGGATAACTTGGGATTCATTTGGTGAATGAAGACTGAAGACCGGTTGTTCACTTAGCCATATGATATTTCACCTCAGCCAGGAAATTTTTATTAGGTTAGTGAACCTTGGTTTGGAACGCTGCAGCTGACTCGCTCTTACTAACCAATTTATAACAGCAACATTACCCCCTGCATCTTTGCGTAGACAAGGCAACTGAATTCACGTGAATCACACCAAATTTCTTAAGTGTTCTACATCTACACAAAGTGAAGAATAAGTGACAGGTCTAACTTCAGTTATAAGAACTGAATGTTGTAGATTGATGAATAACTCCGCAAATTCCCAATTGAAGCGTAATAACCAGTATTAATCATAAGACTACAACATAACAATTCAATGATACATACCAGGAACCACTCATTCAAAAAGGGTATTCTACATCCAGTAACAGCATCACTGACACTGACACTTTAGTTAAGCCTTCTAATAGTCTGTGCAAACTATTTCAGTACTATCATCAGGGGCTCTTTGCCATTAGAAATTAACTGTCATTATGTTTCCATAGTCCGTGCATCAGCACCAAGTCTCCAAGGAAGCCCAACAGGGCAAAAGGCGTCGGGCCGAGACATGCTATATTTGAAACAATGGACAATCTTTATTAAAATATATCATGAATTCTGTACTCTGTAACAATACTACATTATAAGTAAACTGTATGTAAAATGTGCCAAAAAAGCCTCTCTTTTCTGTTTTTTTTTTGAATTGCTTCATATATACATAGGCTTTGGCATAAACTGTGAAAAATACTTCCCCCCCTTTCTTTTTTTTCTTTTATAAACAAATACTTTTACTGACTTCAACCATCCAAATATGTTCAAGGAAAAAAAATATATATATTATTTTTCTTTGCACATAATTTGACATTCTTTGCAAAGTTAGGCAGGGTGATCATTTGCTTTGCCAAGTGAACATCCTAAACCCTTAAGATTCCAGATGGATATCAGATTAATGTTGCTGGAAACTATCATTTCGTTTTAACTATTGTGATCGTTTTCAGTGACAGATGAATGCCATGTGTAAGTGTGTGGCACCCAACTTTCTTCTCTTCTAGGCCACAGCAGATTGATGAACAACATGGTAGGACCGTTGTATAGATGTCAGATTTTTGCCTGACACAAGCACAACAATTATGTGATATGTGTATGTAGCTTAAAGCAGAACTAAACCAAAAACAGAAAGAACTACATTTACCTTTAATCCCGCAGGTCCTTCGATGTCGCTGGTCCTTCCTATGATCTGGTCCCACATCGTTCTTGAATTCCTCCTCGCCCTGGCGTAGAGGAAGCTCTGGGCGCTGCCATTTTCAATCTTCTCTCCTGTCTTCTTTTTTCATCACTGTGTGGGTGCAAGATTGGGTGACATAGCCGCTGTGAAAGAGGAGGAAAAATGCCACCTCTGACATTCCCTAGATCAGGACATGTGTAGAAAGAGCAGCCAGACTCTCCCTGGATGCGTGACGTAGGTATCCTGGGAGGCTCTGCGCTCTGATTAGGTCTTAATCACCGAGTCACTGGGGCGACGCCGCCCCCCTTTTTTTTTTTTACAACATTTTTACCTTTCATAGAAGGGTTGTCTACCGTTCTATGTAAAGTAAAAATGTTGAGTTTAGGTACGCTTTAGGTCAGCTCCCTTGTTGACTACCCAGCACTGCCTCCTTGTTTCTCTTTTCAGCTGCAATCTTTCAGCACACTGAGCTTCAATTTAAAAGCCCTATAAGATATTGTGGTCTATATTTACTCTTATAATCTCACTTACATTAAAAAGAGGTTCCAAGCAGAAAAGTAAATATTGCTTTTGTGTGGATTGTCAATTTTCCACACAAAATATAGACTGTCGAAAGCCTTATTATCTATTGAAGTGATATTTTATCTCAGAGAAATGGTATTCTGTGCCTACTTCAAATAGAAATCTTTTCTGTCTTCCTCAATAGGCATCCAACTGAAACGCACAGTTATTTCCAACTTAAGGATAGTCAGCACAGCAAAAACTGTAAAAACATGCACAGTGTCCCTTGTAAATTAGTGTTTACCAATAAAATGCATAAAATAATAGGAAAACACACAAAGAAAAACACAAATAATTTCAAAGCTTAAAAATAAACATCATACTTTTGTAACACGACACGTCGGTGCCTTGTGTATACACACTTTTGACAGGGGTACAAAACTGCACACTGGCACCTCACTGCAGCTCCTAATACACTGAGCTCAATAACTGTTTACAGCTGTCCAGAGCAGAAGAAAATGAACCAAGAATGAATGCTGCATCAGTTGTTGACACACTGCATTTACAGCTTTTGGTTGCTTGGCAACTGCTGTTAAGTCTCTGATTCTACTCTCTATACAAATGGCGTTTAAAACTGTCAGGCAAAGCACTACTGCACCTGCAATGCCAAGTTCAATACATGCCTAAATTAACACACACACAAATATATATATATATATATATATGTAGTATTACATATAATGTGCTGTACAAAATATGGTATATTTAACCCTGCGTCTTCTTTTTTGTTATATTACATTAAACAGTGATGATGAAAGGTACACCTGGACCAAACCACACTCTGGTATAGCTGTAATGGTATAGTCCATCCCAATAGGTGATTCCCTACATTAGTTTCTTTTTTTTTGGCTCAGAGTCCTTATTAAAAGCTGCTATATGTACAAAGTGCAGGTCATTTTTCAAGGATAAAACCATCCTTGCCACAGTCTTAAAACAGCTAAATAGAGTTTAAGAGAGCTTTCTTTTATTTCTAATTTTGTGTGCTTTCACCTTTGCTGCATCCAGTAGCTAGTTTGTATTTAGGTATATAATGTTGAGAGACTGTATAGGCAGAATGCAGCTTCCACCTGTTCTATAGTGTTTTCATTAGTGACAACATAGCCAACATTATACCCCTGTGCAGAACTGACTGACTGCAAGCTTTTTGCCCCATCTGAGCCGATAAGTCTTTAACCTCCTTGCAGTTAAGCCCGACCTTCGCTCGGGCAAAAAAAAATTGCAAGGATGGTTAAGCCCGAGATTTTTCACATGCTTACTTACCTGGTCCCCCTGTGCTCATCCAGCGTCGTCCTCCATCGATCATCGTCCGCCGATCTCTCCAGC
>NC_092858.1:118070054-118120642 GCF_032062135.1 Pyxicephalus adspersus
CAAACATTTTTTATATTCATATTATCTACTAGAACCCCTGTTCGGACATATTTCTGTAAGTTACAGGTCTACAATTTAAAAAAAAATTTCATGAAAAACAGTGGATCACTTTTGGTACAGAAATCTAGACCTCAGTGTAACGCTTAGGTGGTTAAGCAACCAAAAATATTGTTGCATGCAAGCATTAGAAATTATGAAAAAAACAGCTAACATACATACATAAAAAAGATGATCAACACTATTTCCCATGATTAATACTTATATTTTATAATACGTATTGGGACCACTTCATCCTAATTTACCTATGAATAATTTACTTATATTTGGGTTTAGTTTTCTTTTGGCAAAGAAATACCAACAGGCAGAAACAGATGAGCCAAATGTAAAATCCTAAACATTGTATTGTTCAGAAGGTTTGCAATAAAACAAATTAGTGCATGGCAATAGCTGGCATTAAAAAATGACTATCCCTACCCATCTATTTTTGACAAAATACATTTTTTTTTTATTTTGTATTGTGGACATGATTCCCTTGGTCGTCACCCAGCAGTTTTGGTGACAATTTAACCCCAAAAACTACAAAAGTATGTCTTTCATATTGACTGCAATGTAAAAAGTTTTGTGAAATTTGAAATTTAAGTCTAATATTTTTTATTTCAGAAAATCATAATTTAGTTACATTTGGAACTCTTATCATCCCCTACTGAAAACCTTCAAATAAATTGAGAAATCTCCAAACCTTGAATAACCTAATTGATCATTTGGATCACCACCAGTTTACTCCAACCTAATATATCTCTATCACACTATCTGGCCTCTTTAGGAATTATAGACTGTACATTGACATGGGAATATTTTACTAATAGAACACCTTTACCCTATAAAACAGCCTTACCTATCCTTTTTAACATGGAGGACCCTTAAAATATTTTTCAGGTCTTCAGGAACCCCTTCTATAATGACTTTATTCACAAATTATAAGACATAGGCTTGGTTTTCAGTAGGAAGAATGCTTCCTGCAATTTAAGAGGAATGTCATCCTTAAAGATAACCAAAAAGATCATTGCTGCCAGTTTAATTGACTTGAGAGGTCCAAATTGCTCATGACTAAGGAACCCCTAATATCTTTGGCAGAAACTCTGGTTGAGAGACACTGATATAAAATGATATTACCCTCACCATGTCAGATTTCTTATTGCTAATGGTTAAACTTGCCTTTGTTGTTTTAGAAAAAGTAAAACTGATCTGGCAATTGCTTTAGGTCAAATTTTCATAGCGCTGAAAAAGTTTTGTTTTTTGTTTATAACTTAAATACATTAGCTAGTCGTGATAATTTTGTTATCTAAATGTTAAACGATGTACAGGCTACAGGGAAGTACATAGGAAAGCATAGGAACACATCATTTCAGAGAAGCAGTTGCTCTTGTATTGCTGGAACCTTTGTGGGAGTCAATAGCCAACTTCAGATACTAGGAAATCAAATGCAATTTGCATTCATAACATTTACCGTACTCTTTTTGCTTCCTGGCCATTTCCCTATTTTTCACACACATGTTAAAAGGCACAATACTGACTAAAAATGTACTGAAAATGTTTCATCCAGTGTTTATTTAGGTGATACAACTTACTTTTGGCTATTAACCCTGCCTCTAAAAGGACAGACACTAATTAAAATCAAAAGACATATCTCTTCCTAGTGGCTATAAAAACAACACACCCTGGTATAATGTTCATACACAGCTCAGCAATTATGACAAATGAAGAAAGGGATCAGGCAGAATGCTTATTGCCTACGCTAATCAAGCAGATTGCATATTGCGGGTCCTTTTCTGCAATAGTCCTGACTGGCTGCAAATTATTTTTCCAGCTTAAAAAGGTGTCTCAATAAAAACCACATAAATGTCACACATAAAACAAAAAGAAACAATATTTACCAAGTTAGTGTGAGGTTACCAAATGCATACTGAGACTGCTTAAGTTGGCCAGCACATCCTGGTTTAAACAAAAAAGGGTAAAACATTACTTTTATCAGCACCTACAACTTTTTATTTACCTCATTACTATTCTCATTACCCAAGAATAACACTGGGGAACGCATTTTTTGTTGAGTTACACTTGGTTTTTTAATCATTTATGGGTGGTGAATCCAGAAATGACCCGTTTTTTGCTATCACATCCAGTGTTTACGATAACGGGTACCCAACGTTTTTGTCAAAAAACATACAAATTTGACATACAATGAAAAAATAATTAAATCATACCTTGAATGTACTGTTTATTTAAATTTCATTTGTTCATACAAAGGATTTATTGTTACTCTATGACATTTTTTTTTTTACAGTAAAACATGAAAGTTTTGAAAGTTATTCGGGTAAGCAGTTAGGGTAAAAATGTATGCTTAAAGCTTTTCCTGGAGTGTTAAGACAATCTCGTCGGATGCTCCTACAATAGTCAGCCATCATATATACATCCCATCTACCCTGATACCATCCTTCCATGACTTTCAAATCTTGGTGGAATCGTTCACCTTGCTCATCAATGACTGCACCAAGGTTTTTCGGGAAGTTAGAAGATGGTTATGCAGAAAATGCACCTTGATGCTCATTGCAACCAGGCATTTTGTAGCTCTCCAAGAGTTTCTGGACAAATTCTGTGGGATTATTTGCGCGTGTGTTTTCAAGAAAGTCCTTGACAATGGCTTTGAATGACAACCAAGCATTCTTTTCAACTTCTGACATTGGCCCTAATTCATCAATGAAATCCTCACTCGCTGGTCGCGCGTACTTTCGCGCTTCCAGCGAGCCGGTTTTCCGCGGTCCAGAGTCGAGTGCGCTGCCTGCCTTCATAATAATGAGCAATAGGGGTCGCGAATCTGCCAATTAAGGCGATTAGATTTCAGCTGCGCGATTAAGGAGGGCGCAAACATTTTTTTTAGGGCTAAGGGTAATATGTGTGCCATTAGAAAGAATGATTTTTTAGGGGAACAGTGACTTTTAATGCAAGCTCACCAGTGTAAAGCTGCTGGAGATGCGTCAGTTGCTGAATTGCGCGACGGCGTACGATTTCGGATCGCGAATACGAATGCGCGAGCGAGCATCCGATTCTGCTTGATGAATTAGGGCCATTGTTTTGATGAAATGGTCATGTTTGATGCGCTGCCGAATCTGTGGACCATCAAACACAACGGCCTTTATTTTTTCAAATGACAGGCTAGGAAATGCTTAAATTAGGTACTTGAAATAGTCTCCTGCAGTTGGCAAAGCTTTAACGAACTCCTTCATCAGATCCACTTTCATATGAAGAGGTGGAAATATAATATTCTTTCTAGGAACATGTGGCTCATGTAGAATGTTTGAATCACCTGGTTTTAGGGCAGATCTTAAAGGCCAATTCGTTTCCACCCAATGCCGCTCACAAGCTCTGCTGTCCCACATGCACAGATAACAGGGACACTTTGTGTATCCACGTTGCTGACCAAGAAGGAAGCATACCATTTTAACGTCAACACAGATGACCCAATTGTGTTGGTGATATTGCAATAACTCAATGACTCTCTTTATGTCTGCATATTATTCACAAAGAAAAACTGAATGGCCAATTGGGACTGACCAAAATATGTTGCCATTGTGAAGGAGGACAGACTTTAAGCTCTGCTTTGAGCTACCAATGAATAGTCACCATTCGGTTGAGTTAAAGATTGGAACTCCCAATTCCTCCATTAAACCAAGTATGTTATGGCAATACACAAAGCCACTGTCAGTTCTAAAGTACTGCAGGAATGCAATTTCTCTGGCTCAAAAGTATGATACCTTCGTTCCTTTTTCAAGTAAGTTTTTCTCATGCAGTCTTGATGCTAGGAGTTCTGAAGCCTTCTTCGATAATCCTAAATCACCTGCCAAATCACTCAACTCATGCTGATCTCATTTTCAAACTCTTCATCATTGTTGTCACCTAGTTCATCATCATAATCATGTTCTTCAAGAGAGGGTAGTGTAACGAAAATGGGCACTAGGATTTCATATGAATGGAAGTCTACCGATGGTAGACTAGGATACTCTTATGTTACATTTATTTTTCTTGTTATAGCCTGACGTTTTAACTATACAAATGTAACAGTCACTGAAATGATCTCCTGGCTCTCGCTAAACTATAGGTATACGAAATTACATTTTATCACGTGTTCCCTTTGTCCACATCCGTAAACCCTCGACACACTGTTTGCACATCTTATGAGGGGCCCAAAGCTTATCTTGATCACTAAGTTTAACTTTGAAATATGCCAAATAGGCTGATGTTTGCCCTTTGACTGGGAATGGTGACACTGTCACAAAAATAACAATAAGAATCGGGGTTGTTTAGGCACTTACAATGAGAAACAGCAGAGCCAGACATGATCTGAAAAAAAAGAAAATGTGTAAGTAGAAAAATACATTTTGCTTATTTACAACCTCTGACCACACTGTCTTGCGTGTAAATGAATAGCTTATACAAATCCATGCTCTAGTAATCGCATTAATATTAGCGGTAGAGATAAAACCTGACGTGATAAAAGAAATCTAACTGCACTTTCAGAATCGGCACACCTATTTTAGCGTAAATAAGCCTAAAAATTCAAGTCAACAAAAAATTTGTTCAAAATTGTTCCCCAGTGTAATATACACAATTACAAGGTAACTTTTTCAGGTAAGGTATATAAAATTAAGAACTACAGTGGTGGTTAAGAAGATAAAAGCAAAAAGTGTAAGGAAGGTTTCTTTTGAAAGGTTGCTTTTCCTCCCCATGGAGGAAGAACCTCACTGCATATGCAACAACATTAATCTGCAGTTCATATTGTTTTTTGTCTGGTCCTGACACTGTTTAAAGTTGAACTAAACTGAAAAAAAAATCAAACTTACCTTAATTCTGCAGATCCCTCAATCCTGTCAGAGATGTCCTTGATTGGGCCCCATGCCATCCTAGAATCCTCCTTCATCCGGCGGAAAAGGAAGCCATCCTTGTCGGTATTCTTCCTTCTTCTGGCTATGTCTCCCAATCTCACACTGCTCAGGTGCAAGATCAGGTGACATAGCGTGCTGTAAAGAGAAAAAAATACTGATCTCACTGCTTATGGGTGAGATCAGTATTTTTCCCCCAATGCAGGAAAAAAAACCCATTCTGCGTATGTCCGATCTCACCAGAAGCCTCCTGGGATGCATGACATAGGTATTCTAGGAAGCTCTGCACTCTCATTCTGTCTTTATGGCCATGGTGATAAATGAAAAAGAGGGGTTTAACTTTTTTCTTTTTAAAAAGAGTGTTAAGAAAAAAAAGAATATTTTTTACTTTACATAAATGGGTTGTCTATTCTTTTATGTAAAGTAAAAATGTTGGTGATTGGAGGTCTGCTTTATGAAGTCGTATACATGTGATGATTGTTGATTGCATTTCCCTTCCTGTAGTCTAATGATATTTGTGTCTATCGTACTGGTGTCTAATAGTTTTGTGCACATGGTGTCTACTGATATTATAATGCTATACCTTGGTGTCTAGTGGTTTTGTTTTCATATTCTCAAAGCATTTTGTGTTCTTATCAAGCAACCTCTACTTGTTTTGTTTCTGTATCCTATGACATCTGTTTTCTTCTGATACTTGTTGGTTTTGTATGTATATCTACAATGTCCCATCTTCCTGGAGCATCAGGTGGTTTTCTATCTTTTCTTGTGTTTTAGAAGGTTTGTGCTCATAGTATTATTAACTCTTTTTTTTTTGCTAGCAAACTGTCTTTTGGCCGACATGCATCTTCAAATTTGCTGTCTTTTTTTTGGTTTAGCAAAGGATAGAACTAAAAGAAAGGTTCACTGTGAAAGAAGGATTTTTCAGGTACCATAATATATACCATTAAAATCACCAAATGTATTCATGTAAGTTTAAAACCATCTAAATTATATACGCATATACATATAAATTATATCAAGACATTTAATACAATTGTTCATTAAAAGACAAGAACACAGCCACTCATGCGTTTCACAGAGCTGCTCTGCTTCTGCAGGAGTGTTACAATGCACTGGCATAGTACATAAATTGATCTTAATAAAAATGTGCAAATAATGAATATCCATATGAGAATGCATCTACATAATGGCTATAGATATAAATAATACAAATATCCGGTAATAAAGGAAAGGAGAGGGAGAAAGGGGGGAAGGAGGGGTGATGGGGATGTTCCCTGTTCTCCCCAAGATAATAGGAGTCTATGCAGTTGGGCCTCCCTCTTTAGTATATCAAATTACAGAAAAACCATGGAGTGCAAGGAGAAAGCAAAGATGGAGGTTTCGAGTCTCAAGAGTTTTAAGTCAAGCTATGAATGTAATATTATATATTTACTTCATATATAACAAGGTCATAAAAATACATGGTTCACAAACATATAAGATAAAGTACATTGTCTTGCCTGGTTATGTTATACAAGAAACACAGAAGTAAGAGTATTATTGCAGGTTAACATATACCATTATTCTAATATTTCAACTCTATGAATGTTACATACTATTACGTCTGCAATCTAAACAGATCAACTAAGCTATATATTATTAAATACAATATTTCAGTGTATCAACACTACTCTAAGAACTATTGTCCTGAATATATCACTCAGAACTGATCGCTATACCATCTGTAAGTACTATTTTTTATACTATCTTATAATTTTTCTATTCATATGAGAATTAAGTAGGACCCCATACCAGACATAGTTGTATCTCTTCTTACTATATCTGAAAATTTAAACATCAATTTGCAATATAACCATCATTGCATATAACAATTTACTATGTATAGTTATGTGTGATTTCCAACTGTCATTGATATATATTCCTTCTGTGCACACAGACCATAAATCGTATAAAATCATATCCCCCTGAGGAAGCCCAATCTGGGCGAACCGCATCGAGGACTTGTATACAGAATATATATATTTCTTATTATATTAATACTTTTTCTCATTTTTCTTTGCTGTCTACTGTTCATGCTAGCAACAATTTGTTTAGTAAAACACCCCATTTCTGTGACTCAGAACAGAAATGGGTGTAACTAACAGAACATGTTATGTTAACCTGCAATTATACTATTACTTCTGTGTTTCTTGTATACCATAACCAGACAAGACAATGTACTACATCTAGGTTTGTGAACTATGTATTTTTATGACCTTGTTATGTATGAAGTAAATATATAATATTACATTCAAAGCTTGACTTAAAACTCTTGAGCCTCGAAACCTCTTTCTTTGCTTTCTCCTTGCACTCCATGTTTTTTCTATATAGATATAAATAGCAAAAGGTCTGTATTATTTATGGAGAAAACAAATCTGAAGCAAACAATCAGTTATAATCAATGAAAGCAAATACATTTTTTAAAAATATATATTCACCTTGTCTATATTGTGTTGAACGCAAAGAAAGCCCTGGAAGAGTCCAAACAACCACCAGTCAGTAAACAGGTAAATATACCACTAGAGACAATTAATAAAGCCATTTAAATATCTAAAAAGGATTAAAAAGGGGTTCTAAGAAAAAGAAGAAAAGTCTGTAGCTACCACATAAAAAGTAGTGTAACCAGCAAAATAACCAAAGAATCTCATGTATATTTAGTCAAACAAGTAGTTGAATCCAAAATGTACTTAGAGATATCTTTCCTCTAAGTTAAACCAAAGGCGGGTCAAATTTCAAAGGGCCTCAGTTAACAAAAAGTGATTAAAGCCAAAGAAGGTAAATAAATGATCAAATCCGAAATTGAGGCTTCAGACACCAGGCGCTGTTATGGGGCCAGTTGTAGCTAATCCATTACTGGGTTAATTTGGTTAGTTGGGGACTAGTTGGAGTCCCCCTCGGCCAACTTTAGTACTGGCTCTAGGCTGGAAATGACATATTAACATACTAACATTTTAACATGAAAGTAATTGGCGCACAAGGGAGACAGAATGCAAACAGTGCGCCTCCAGCTCGGTTATGCAAGCAGACAGATACATCCCAGTGTCGAGCTAGAGCACCAAAGGAGAAGGTGGATGTACTCACTAAAGGGTCCCAATGGGTCCCCACTAAAGGATGTGCACAACAAAAACAAGATTAACCAAAATTAGTAAAAGAAAAAAAGTATACTACAAAAAAGGGGGAATATGCAAACCAAAAATAAAAATACATACATGAATAAATAATTTGAATTAGACAATGTAATTAAAATATAATTGAGTTTGAAATTATATATATGCAAAAAGATATGGCTTAGAATTTACATAAGGATTTTGTTCTTAAACAGAAAAAAATGCAATACATTAGTTTACCATAATACAGGCAACAGTTGATAGACATAAATATATACATATGTTTAGCCACAAATAGCTGTTCAAAACCCAATTGGAGAGGGAAATTTTACTAACCTCTATAGAAAGGAATGAAAGGTGAAAACATAATTTAAAGCTGGTAGGTTTTTGTAGCTTTCAAATTATATATCCACCTTGTTTCGTTTTGCAAAATTTGTTTATCCCAGTCACCACCTCGAGAATTGAGGACTACATGTTCTAATGCTTTCTATTGAATCCAGACGATTAGGACTGAAATTGTGTTAAAGGCGTACATGTCTACTTAAAGGGGTAGTGATTTTACCATTGGTAATATAGTAAATGTGTTCATAAATACGTTTTAGCAACAATTGTTTAGTTTTGCCCTTATAGTAACATTCAAATATGCAGATGGCCAAATAAATGATGCCTGTGTAATTACAAACAATCTGATAAAGAACTGCAGGGATGAGTAGCATATTGTTTGGGCAATGTATCATGATTCAGAGTAAAATAACTTCCTACAGTTTTGTTATATACAGAGGGTGCTTTCCTGTATACAATTTGTGGTTTGTCTGTAACAAGTTGCTCAATTTTGAGTAATGGCCAACGTTTTTGATATATTAGTGTCATGCTTGTGTGGACCACTAGGGGGCACTATGCTATGGCTTGCACAAAGCTGGTGTAAACCCTGAGAAGGGCCAAGGTGCAACTAGGTCCTATTCAGAGCCTCTAGTGGTGAGGTTGTTGCTCTGCCAGGTTGCAGTCCTTGGGCACGCCAGGGTGGGCAAGATGATACATGGTACCAAATCACTAAGCAGAAGAATGATCAAGGAAGGCCAGAGTCCAGGCAAGCAGCAAGCAAGAGAGGTCGTGTCACAAGCCAGGGGTCAAATACCAGGGATCCAGGAAATAGACACCAGTGACACAGGGGCCTCCGCAGACACAGGGGGCACAGGAGACACTGGTAGCTACAGGGGGCACAGGTGACACAGGGATATCCACAGACAGAGAGGAACACTGGAACAGCACAGGGAATTGACTGGAAACAACAGACTGGGCGACAAGGGGGTAACACAGGAACTGGACAATGATACAAGCACCAGGTGTACAGAAACTAGCTCAACAGAACTAGGGGCTTGGCACTAGTGTAGACACGTTGCACGAACACTGACTGCTGTGTCTGAGCTAAAAAGCCAAGGGTGATTTAGAGCCTATTTTCTGATTGGCCAGCGGTAAGGGCGATACTAATATAATCTGGAAGAGCAAGCACGCCCGGGCTCAGAACTGTATGCATGCGCAGGAGAGAGGTGCCTGTGCTTTAGTGAGGAAGAGGTATGTGTGACTTTCTGGCTCCAGTGGTATATTTGGACTCTCCCTGGGCATTTTTTGTAATCAACACAATATAGACAGGTTGAATATATTTGTAAAGAAATGTATTTGCTTTAATTGATTATCACTGGTTGTTTGCTTTAGATTAGTTTTCTCTATATGTGATATAGACCATTGCTATTTATATCTATGGCAATTATGTAGATGCATTCATATATGGATATTCAATGTTTACACGTTTTTCTTTCGATCAATTTATGTACCATATCAGTGTATTGTAACACTCCTAAAAAAGACCAGCTCTGTGAAACTAATTAAATGGCAAAGTTTGTTCTAGTTTTTTAATGAACGGTTGTATTAAATGTCCTTGTATCATTTATATGTATATAATTTAGATGGTTTTAAACTTAAATAAATGCATTTAGTGATTTTAATGTTATATACTATGGTACCTGAAAAATCCTTCTTTATTAATAAACCTCTATTTTAGTTCTATCGTTTCCTATTGTATTTTTGGGATGTGGTACCTTTTTGATATATGATACAACATTGGGGGCAACTTTCTTTACTCAAAAATACATGTGTATGGTTCCCATCCACCTACTTTTCCTTCTTTCTAGCATATATAATAGTATGGGAAACTCCTAAGCACTATTGAAAAGATTTACACCTATAGTTCAGCAGCTAAAAAGGCTTGACACTTTTGTCTGTATTATGGCAGTATAAAGATTTCCTGATTATCTTCATATTTTGATACACAGCAGCTATATGCACTTTAATCCCACTGGCATTCTAATTCCCTCCAAATTTCCATGCAAATAGCGTTATATTTTTTTTTTTGCATGGAAATATATTTTACATTGTAGGCTATAATTCTTAGGCACAACTCACCAAAGTATATATAATATTTAATACATTTAATAATAAACTTTAAATAAACATAAAACACAAAAATGTGTAAAAAAATAGTTAAACAAGTAATGTAAGTAAAATAAAATAATAAAATAATTATATGGATATTATATGAAAATGTCTTTGTATTGGACTCAACACAGCTTTTTTGTATTGAATCCAAAACAAAATTATTTGAATTTCCCGACGATCCGCCCGTTCGCACCAACGCATGCAACGACGTCACTGAGAAACCCCGGAGAACGTCTCTGCATTGCGCGGCTGGAGATAGGAGGAGAAGGACGTGTTCCCAGGACCTGTGGGGACAAGCAGGATGACGGAGGACGACAACAGAGCAAGGTAATTGGTTTTTTCTTTAGGTTAAAGCTACCCCGAGTGTATTACCGCTAGGCGGGTTAAGCAAAGAAAGCTGGGCATCAGTTATCACAGCAACTACCTAATGCACACTCACCTGTATCATTTTAAACAGGATACAAATTACATGTTTTCCTTCAAAGGATGCTTAAACCAAACTCTGTTGTTCTAAATGAATAAAAGGAATGGGGGAGCTCAGTTTAGGGGAAATCAGCTATTCTCTTTTGAGAAGAGGCAATTAATGGGGGAAATGATAATCCTGTATAAATATATTAATAGTCCATATAGAGAACCCCTTCCCAATTATTCACTTTAAGGTCATTACAAAGGAAAAGAGGGCACTCTTTGCATCTGGAGAAAAAGAAATGTAATCTTCATATAAGGAAGGGATTCTTCTATGTAAGGTCTGTAAAAATGTGGAATCGACTCTCTCAGAAAATAGGTATTAAAGTTTTAAAATAAAGATACCAGAGGCTATTGATCCAGGCAATATCTAATAACCTCACAGAATCAGGAAGGCATTTTTTATTCCCATTTTAGCAAATTGTACCAGGGTATTTTTGCCCTCCTCTTGATCAACTATGTCCATAGGGTTTTTATCTGGGATTTGCTTATTTCCCTAGTGGTTGAACTTGATGGACTTCTTTTCTAAATCTGACTGACTATGTAACTATGTATTCTACCACAAGCAGCATTCCTTTTCCCTCACCTTTTTATTACATCTATAATGGCAGATATATATGCAATATGTGCAAAGATTCCAAGCAGGGGGAAAGAAGCAGAAGAAAAGGAATTAGTGAGGAAAAAAGAGACTTTATTGAGTGAGATTAAATAAAGTAGGGGTTTGATAAATTAATAGAAACATTTAATGTGTGATAAATATATCACATAAGCAAACTTGTATCTCACAGCTGCTGTGTTCCTGGAAAATAAGTGGTTTAGTGACAAGGGCTAGTCAGCAAGGGAAGCAAATCAGAATCCGAAAAATATGTTTGACTAAATTCAGCACTTTTTATCTAATGAGCTGTGCTTCAGGGCCCATTCACTTTTGCCTGAAATCAGTGGAAATGCATCCAAACACATGTTAATACACTTGTATGTGTTTTGACCTGCATTTACATACACTAGACCTGATTAATTGATGCCCCCCAAACATAGACTCTTTTAGGTGAACCTTTCTATTTGTTGGCAAGTGTTTTTTTATCCTAGTTCAAATCCATTCCAGGTTTGCTGAATCATCCAGGTTCATCCATTATATTCTATCTTCTCTAGTATTGGAGAGCTTTAAAAGAATCAGGCCCAATGGATTAAGCATTGCAGTTTAAAACACGTTTGCATGTTGGCGCATGTTGACATGCATTTGATTAATGTCCATTGATTTCATTGGAAAAATGCATCAGACAAATTTGTGAATAGGCCCTGTTACTTTGTACTTAGGAATAAGTCTGCTTGTAATAAATAATTCCAATAATTTTAAACTTGAGATGTTGGAAAGTTATATTCATTAGGAAAGGTCAGCAAAATATTTTAAAGTTGTTAAAAAAGACCTTTTTGCATTATACCATAGTTTAATTGAAGCTCTTAATTTTGAATGCTGACAATGTTAAGAACAACTCCTCCAAAGATCTTTACTGGCAAAATATTCAAAACTATTGGCCAGGCAGATGACTTAGGGAAATCTTACAAAAGGTTAACATTTTATCACTTAAAAATCTGGTAAAAAGTAATGGTCTCGGCAAATGTCATAGAGTACCAATAAATCCTTTGTATGAACCAAAGACATTTAAATAAACAGTACATTCAAGTTATTATTTCATTATTTTTTCATTGTATGTAAAATTTGTATGTTTTTTGACAAAAATGTTGGGTACCCTGTATCGTAAAAACTGGATGTGACATTTCTGGATTCACCACTAAAAATTAGTAAAAAATAAGTGTAAGATGTAACTTAACAAAAAATGCATTCCCCAAGGTAATATTCATCTAAATACTTTTAACATTTCACACACAATTTCTACTTTTAAAAATGTGTCCTTTCCTGTTCTTCTTTAAGAACACTGGAAACATCCCACGCACCCAGAAAGAAATACAGTTCAATATATCACTGACGTTTTCAGTCATAATAATCACAATATTAGGATCTACGTTGACTTGTTTTTGATCGTTAGTGTAGACTCTGTCAGTGACAAATGGACCTCACTCAAGAAGGGCAACATTAATCTATATAATGTAAATTTAAGGGAACTAACCAATTTTTTTTAAATAGTGTGAGGAAACATTTGAAATACTTTTGAAAAGTTTAAGCATTCAATTCCTAAAAAAAATGCAGTTTACTTTACAACATCTTCATACATTTATGCTATCTTATTAAAGGAACTCCTCCTCACCTCACTTATATTATTCGTATATTGGAGCCACCTCTAGATAAAAGACATAAAATGTGTAAATGAGAGGAAAGAAGGAGATTTGAGGCTCACTACTTTTTAGTGCAAAGGTAATTATGTATTTTTACATATTCGATCAATACATAATTATAATACAGATATATACAGTATTTTACCTCTGTCCTGTTAACACTTCACGAGACAGGGGTTTCTCATACTTTACAATATTGCTTCTATCAATATGTAGGTTCGGAAATGATCATTTGGTGTCGCATAAGCTCCAACGTGTTTCACCTCGATCGGCTTCCTCAGGGATAAGTTTAGTAAGTGTGCTTTATATATATATATATATATATATATATATATATATATATTTATGCAGGTGAACTAATTTACAAATAAAAAAATAAATGACAATTGTTCAATTATTGCAAACGTTTTAGATATATCCTACAGTTTTAAATTATGACCGTACCATCATTTTTCATAGGGAGTTGAAAAGGACTAAGTATACCACAGTTTAACTGTAAATTGTGGATGCAGGGGTATGCTTATTGTTAACATTAACATATAGAAGGATAGTCTAATGGCTACATTTCAAATGCAAAAATACTTTTTTTTAGTTTTTAGATATATAACCTTATAATTACCAGTATGAGACAGAAGTATTTAGGTTACTTACGTCCCAGTCACTAGAATAGCCAAAATGAAGATAAGACTAGATAGGTAGATTTTGATAGGATCATAGCTGTGGATGTTGCCGTATGTAAAAAAATAATATAATCAACCCTATTGCGTTATGGACTTATTGTATTTGTACTATGTAATATCTATGAGCTATCCCAGGGAAGTACATGATTCAAATACATACCAGGTAGGTGCTCTTGCTTTAGATCACAATATATAGATGATTGCTGAAAACTCCATAGAACCAATCTAGTATTTTAGTACATTCATCCATCAAAGTATAATAATGTATGTATCACTTATACTATGCATTCTTATATTTACAATATGTACAGACTGTAAAGCACGCTTATTAAACTTATCCCTGAGGAAGCCTATCGAGGTGCAACGCGTCAGAGTTTATGCCACACGATACGGTAATTTCCCGAACCTATTTATTGATAGAAACAATATTGTATAGTATAAAAAACGCCTGTCCTGTGAAGTGTTAACAGGACAGAGGTAAAACACTGTATATATCTGTACTATAATTATGTATTGATCGAATATGTAAAAATACATAATTACCTTGGCACTAAAAAGTAGTGAGCCTCTTTCTCTCAAACCTCTTTCTTTCCTCTCATTTACACATTTTATACATTTATGCTAACCAATATTCATCATTATATGCTTCATTATCAATATTAGGTGGAATTTAACCAAATATTGGTTTGTCTGAGGCAGTTTGTTTTCAACTAGGGTACCTCCAGAGGTTGCTAGGGGTTCCTTGAGCAATGAGCAGTTTGCGACTCTCAAGTAAGTTTTACTGATTCCAATTACTTTTTTTTTAGCTATCTGTAAGGGTAATAGCCTTTCTAATGGCCAGCAGTAGAGGGGACATTCTTCCTACTGACCACTACACTAATGTACTGTGAGTTGTGGATATAGTAATTATGGTGAAGACCTGAAAGCTATGTTAGAGTTAAAAAAAACAGTGGGTCTAAGGGTTGTAGTTCATTTAAAATAATATGAAGTGTATAAGTAAATGTGATGATGTTATATGGTCATTTGTGGTCATTTCAGATATAAACATTAATTTTTCTTCATCTAAAAAATTAATGTAAAATTTGTTCAGTTTTGTGTGTATTATATATTTTGTGTTTTACATTAAAAACTTCTTTAAAATTATATAACATTCATGTAGAACTTTATAAAAGTTGGCAGTTTCACTTTGGCAACCTGCAATATTTATTAGAATTAACAAACTAATTACTTTTATTATGTCCTGGACATTACAGGCTTTATAATGGCTGCAGAGTGCCAGTAATAATGACATGAATGTAATAATTCTGTAATAATTGTCTGTAGTACAGCTATTACAGTGATTAATACCCAATAATTATCAGCATGGCTGAATAGAAAAGGTCTCTGTTGGCATTTTAATGGGAACCATCCCTCTGCCCTACGTCTTTGCCTTAGAATCACCAACAGAACAAAAATATTACATCCAGTATTACTAATGTTGCTCAGTTTTGCTTTGTATCCAGAGTTGTTTGGCTTAACTGGTCCAAATCCACTGTGTATGAGATATCTGAAATCTAAACACCATCAAATTCAGTTGAAAACATTTTTTTTCTATAAATAAAAGTAGAGGACCCAGCAAATGATCGTTAATAAATAACACTTGTATGCATTCATTTTTTAGGGGGGAAATTTACAACATTGACATGGAAATTGATTTGTCCCAATAACAGAGGCAAAATGACTTGGAGGGGTCTTCCTACAAAATTAGAGCTTTTGCTATTGCTGTTTACTTTTTTTTTTTTTTTTTTATTGAGTGGGAGGTAAAGCTGAAGGAGGAGGAGAAGAAAGTAAGGATGGCAGGTGTAAAGGAGGTGCAGGATACTTTTTAGCCCAGGACCAATAAATTAGTAATAAGAATTATTGCAGACTGCAGATATGTCGTAGTGAGAGGAATATGGAAGCAGCAGATAAAACCTAGATTTCACCTATAACACTGTGCAAAAGGCAGTTGTGAAAAAAATGTTGTAAAGTAAGACTGATTTTGAATTCTTTTTCCTATTAAATTCCAAAATGCAAAGTGAGCTAACAGAGGAAAAATCAAAATCAAAACAATATTTAGAGACACTTGCACAAAGTTGGGGATTTTGTAGGATTATAATTAGGTGTATGATTTAACCAGTTAAACCAAACAAGTGATAATGATCACCATTTCCATATGTGGTTTGTAACACAGTCATTATCTGTGGGTGAGCAACAGCAAACACTGCTACTAAGGTGAAGAAGACCGTATCATGTCAACAGGTCATACACCATGGCAGGGCTGAGCACAGCAACAAGAAACAGAATATTTATACTACATCTGCAAGGTGTCGCCAAGACAAAGATTTCAAGGTGTGCTGTTTAAGCTTTTTTGAAGAAGCATGAAGAAACGAGCAACACTGTGGACTGTAGATCCAGTGATCGACTATAGAAACAGTCCAAAAGATGCTTACTTTCCTTTGAGGATTGGAAGATGTTCAGCAGAGCCATCAACTCAGAAGTGGCAGAAACCTGTGGGACCCAGGTACACCAATCTATTGTCCAGTGAAGTCTGGCCAGAGTAGGTCTTCATGGAAGAACTGCAGCCAAAAAAACATGCCTTACCATGGAAACAAGGCCAAGTGATTTAACCATGCATGGAAACATAATAACTGGGGTGCAGAAAAAAGGTAGCAGATGCTCTATAGTGATGAGTCAACATTTAAAATGTTTGGCTGTAGCAAAAGGCAGTTTGTTCACCAAAGGGCCAGATTGTAGTACAATATTAGTGGTCTGCAGGCAACAGTGAAACATCGTGAAGGATCCTTGCAAGTTTGGGGCTACATTTCTGCAAATAGAGTTGGGGATTTGGTCAGGAATAATAGTGTCCTCAATGCTGAGAAATAGAAGCAAATACTTATCCATTATGCAGCACTTTCAGGGCGGCGTCTGGTCCCAGGTTTACTCTGCCGCAGAACAACAACCCCAAACATGCAGCCGATATCATTAAGAACTATCTTCAGCGTAAAGAACATCATGAAGAGTCATGGCCTGCACAGAGTAGAAGTAGACTGCACAGACTACTAGACTGTATAGTCTACTAGTCTGTTTATCAGGGCAGTTTGCAGGACCAGAAGTACTGCTTACTTCCTTCAAATAGGGGGAGGGTACAGGCTGAAAGTGTGGTCACATTCAAAATGTGGTGAGGGAGTTGAACTTTCAGGGCACTATTGATGAATAATTGAAATTAAAAGTAAATGACCGTAAGCAGTCAGGCAATGTCCATTCTCCAATAAAATAAATTTAATTGCCTGTATAACAATTTTATAATTGCACCTACCTGTCCCCATTCTGTCACATGTACCACCATCTTCATGCGGTCCTCTTCCAGGTTCTAGATTTTCAGCAATTTTGGTTGGTCAGGCCAGAATGATGTAACTAGTTAATAATCTCAAATAGAATATTCAGTATCATGCACTAAGGCTATCATACACTAACACTAATGAACAACCAGCCCACTCTCCCCTTCGCAGGCTCAGATCTGTGATGGGAGATTGGGCGGGGTTATGCCATCATGACGTCACGTTCAGTGGCTCCCGTCTCAGTGCTGCATCCATCTGATTCTGGCCTGGCCCCAAATTTTTGAACCCATTGTAGCCCCTGAGTTAAAAAGTTTGCCCACCCCTGGTCTCGTCTTCCTGGGGTTCAGAACAATGACAGAAATTGTTATTTTTACAGCATGACCTGCAACCGAGAAATAAAATTTCTAGTAAAAAACAGTGTGAAAGTGTGAAAATGCAAGTTGATGACAAAGCCAGAGTATGACCAGTTAATAGTGGACCAGTGCAATTTCTAACAAGGGTTACCTCTTGACAGAGCACTACCATGGTTTCTAAGTGCTACATCCTTTTTTATTGATTATTAAAAATGCACAGCCTGAAGCTTGTCTGCAGTAAACTATAACTTCCAGTCTCCATGCAAATCCCCTCTTTACCCACCCAGTCATACCACAAGTTCCAGTGCCCTTTCTGTAGAAGAAAACTGCACTATTGGTATTCTAATAAAACTTTATCAGATGCCTGCCTAAGAGTACAAATGTCCACACTGAAATGGTAGCTGGAGCCTGCCATTTGCTTTTTATAGCAGCGGTCCCCAACCTATGGTACACCCCCCAGCAGGGTCAGGAGAAGGACCCCACTTGGGGGGGCCACTGGCCAGAGCCACGGACCACTTCTCCCATATGCATCGCAGGCTCAAGGCGGTGGGCGGGTTGTGTCTGGACACAACCCACCTATTTTCCCATTGCAGGCTCAGACCTGCTATGGGAGAGTGGGAGGGTGCTGGCATTGTGACGTCACTCTGGGGAAAGTTTCTTCCCCTTTGAGTGACACACGTCTCCCCCTGCATGCACGGTCTGGAGTCCGTAAATTTAGTGGTCCACGACGTGCAAAAGATTGGGGATCACTGTTTTATAGGGTCTAGGTGGGGCCCTTTTCCATTTTGATACAAGCATTCATTATTTCTGCTCTGAAAATAAAGACATACATGTTGAAACATTGTTAGCAGCCAATGCCATTGTTTTTTTCTAGCCAAACCAAACAAGATATGCAGCCTTTGCCTAAATTAATTCATTAATGCTGAATTGTCTCTGCAATAATTAATGTAATTAGAATATATATATATATATATATATATATATATATATATATATATATTATATTTTTGTGATTTATTATGTACACCACTATAATTATCTGCATTTTAACATTACATTAAAAAACTCCAGTTTACAAGCTACTATTTCCAATGTCATAAAATATTATTTTTGTGTATTCTTATATTGTTTAACATTGTTTATAACAGGGGTGTCTAACTCTAAATTTATATGAAAATCCTAGTCCATATGCAGCCTTCAAAACCTGGAGTTGGATACCCTTGTTTTGTATTATCATTAGCAGGTGCTCTTCCAACATGAACAGATATATACAACTAATTTTGCAAGATACTATTATTAGTCACTTTAAAGATGTAAACTTCTAAAAAATTTTAATCAGTTGGGCTTTAGCTGAACCTTGACATTTGATGTCTGAACCAGTAGACCCATTGAAGTCAACTGTAATTCAAAACATGCTTCAAAAAAGTGTGTATTACAGAGCATAAATTTATTAAAATTGTGGTACAATGATTTAGGAGGTATTGTTAGCCCTGCCTGACAACATGACAGTGTCTAAAATAAAAACCCTACCAAGAAGAGAGAAGGGTGGAACCCATGGCAGAAAAGCTATGGGTACGTTTTGGAGAATCCAACTACTAAAAATATCACTTAAATTCAGGTTTGGCTATCTGAATTTATGGAAATGTTTTATTTGAAGTCATCTGATATTTAGAATTGACTCTAAAGGCTAATATTTTATAAGATTTTCAATGTGGAGCATACCAAGGATATTCCTCAATAGTTTTCACATTCCAAGTCATTTGCTTAAAAAATTCAATATGCTTCTCACTGCCTACCTCATCAAAATGAAACATATAAAACAGACTTTATGTGCAGTTCTGTAGAGTTTTCCCCTGACATGTATTGCAGATAAAATATAACTCAAGTACAAATAGGTAGAATTAAAAGGAAGCTACTTATGTGCTCTTCTCCCACAGAGGAAGTATACATTATCTGGTAGAATCAAAGATTTATTTAAGTAAAGATTGAACAATCTAAAGTTCCACTAGCAGCCCATGAAATTTTACAAGTATTCTGCCTAAAAGCTTTTTTTTTAATTTGTAATATAAGAAACAATTCTCACATAAGTATGATTTATGTAATTAAAGATATTAGCTAAAGTATTACTTTCAAACCTAAATAGGAGTAATCCTCTAATAGACATATATCCACTTTGTACATGTAATGTAGATCTTTGCAAATCTGGACAATCATTAGTGTCTTGACAGCTGCTGTTGGGGATAGTAAAAACCAAAAGATAATTTTAAAAGCAAAATCAACAGAATGTTGGAGCCTTGCCAATTAGAGGCCAGTATATTGTTTTCCCCAAGGGGGGAAAAGTGGTTTCATTAAACAAGGTGCCTCTGAAGAAAATGTATACTCTTTCAGAGATTTTAAAGGAGACATTAATTAGGAGAGACATCTAGAAACAGTTGTAGGGTTATGGTTACACAACCAACAATTAGGTAAATTCAAGTCCCTTTAAATTTATTTTACAGCTTAATTAATCAGTCAATCCATGCTTCAGTCCATGCAGCTTGGCTTGAAACAGTAAGGCTGCTAAAATACAACAAATTAAGGGCAACAAACAGGCAATATGGGAGGGTTTGAGGCACAATTATGACAATACATGGGCACCAAATGGGCAATTATGACTAAACTACAAAGAAATAATCCATACAGTATGCTAGCAACAATACCTATAGTTTTTATAGTGGGAAATAAAGTGGTAATCCATGCAATATGCAGGTAATCAAAATGGTATTGTTACAATACATGCCAGATAAAATGGCTTTCCTGACAATAAGGCAAGAAATTGAGTCAATACACAGGTAATAAAAAGCAAAGACCTGATATATTAATCCTTTCCCTGTTGATTACAATGTATACGTGATTTTGCAAGAACTCCATTGTTGGGCAATGATGCTCATTACTGTTTGTGGGTAAGAATTTGACCATAATGGCAATACAACATATTTCTTACAATTGTTTCCCTCTAAGGGTCTGATGCATCACCCGGAAGATGTCACACATCTTGCCGGTTGATGCGGTGGGGATGTCCCCGTCCTGCTCACTCTCCTGCTGATCTCCGGGTGATGCAGTGGGGATGTCCCCGTCCTGCTCACTCTCCTGCTCGCATGACCTGGAGATCAGCCTCCAGGTGATGCGAGCAGGAGAGCAGCTGCAGTAGATTCAGGGGGTGCTGCCGGCGGGAAATCTTCGCTGGCATCACCCCCTGGATTTACTATTGGTGATCACATCTGCAGTTAGATGCGATGCACCATGCAGAAATCCTGCATGGTGCATCGCATCTAACTGCAGATGCGTGCAGCGGGGTGGTGGATACCTGGGCGGTATTTAAAAGCAGATTACTCGGTAATCTGCTTTTAAATTTCCCGCCCGGCCACGCCCCAACGAAGAAGCGCCCCACCATCACAGCTGGAGCGCGGGCTAAGGTAAGGGGGACCCCCAAAGTTACCCCGAGTGTGACTCGGGGGTTACCACTTTTTGCATTGTTTTCCCACCCCGAGTCACACTCGGGATTACAGCTAGGGGGGTTAAGGACTTTTTTAGGGCTGCCCCAACTTTCTGGGAAGGTCTTCCTCATCCTTCTGAGCTTGCTCCTATTTTCTACTATTTTAAAAGAGCACTCAAAACCGCTTTTCAAACTTGTGCCTTGTCTTCTTCTGTCACCTAATCACCCTGTTGGTCTAACTATGTCCGTATTTTCATGTCAAAAGTGGTATATTGTTTTGCGTGGAAATTTGTTGTTTAATAATTCTTAAGAATACCTCCTAAGAATTATGATAAAGTTTCAAACACAAATCATAAATGATATAATAATAAATAATTATAAAAATTTTTATAAATAAATCTATAAATAAAATAAACTTTTTTTAAAAATGTAATTTTTTTTTTATTTTGTCCACACAAGGGTACAATAATAGAATAAACTTTTGGATTTATTTTTTTTTTTTTTTAACCTTAGCACTGTGATCAATGGTTTAAAAGCAGATTAGAATGTAATCTGCTTTTAAATTTCCTGCCAAGCCACACCTCCCTGGCGTACCGACCCTTCGCGCATCACATCGATCACACCGGGGATGTGATGCACAAGCTGGCTGGGGATCGCTGAGGAGGCTGCTGGATCAAGGGGTAGGAGCAGGTAGGATCCTACCCCGAGTGTGGCCCAAGTTACCGCTTTTGGTATTTAAATTTTACCCTGAGCCACGCTCCGAAATACCGCCAAGGTGGGTAAAACCCTCACTACTTCCTACCATTTCATATACCCCCCAATGTGTGCTGCTTCCTCCACCTCTTAGATTGTAAGCTCTTCTTCTCCTGTGTCTGTATCTGTCCCTTATTTGCAACCCCCATTTAATGTACAGTGATGCCCAATATGTTGGCAATATGTAAATACAGTATATTAATAACAATAATAATAATAATCAAGTATGTGTGGATTACTGAAAACATTAGCTCTTTTCTATTGTCCATATAATATTTTGGGCATGCACAAATGTTATACCAGAAAAGTGCAGGTAGGACAGTGAAAAAAAGAATTTGTTATTATTAGGTAACTTAATTATTAGGGGAAAAGTTGGTGCGTCTTATACAAATGTGTTATAAAATAATTAAAATAAGATACTCAGCCGATACACGATCCTGCGTGTGTCTCCTCTCCTCGCTGGCTGCAGCGTGTGTCTCCTCTCCGCTGCAGTGCAGAGCGAAAGAAGCCGGCACAGCGCCCCCTGCTAATCCCTGCCCTAACTGCCGTACAGTGGAAAAAAAGGTAAGAACGGCACAGAGTGATCAGAAGGGGAATTTGAATGACACAGAGTGATCAGAAGGGGAATTTGAATGGCACAGAGTGATCAGAAGAGGAATTTGAATGACATAGAGTGATCAGAAAGGGAATTTGAATAGCACATGAGTGATCAGAAGGGGAATACCGGTATAAATGGCACATGAGTGATCAGAAGGGGAATAATCTTTCAGAATCTTTTTTTTCTAGATTTTCCTCCTTTAAAATTGGGTGCGTCTTATATTCCGGAGCGTCTTATACGGCGAAAAATACGGTACTTCTACGTTTTTGCCTCACAAAATGGTCCTGCACCTTGCCTCTCTGGTTTCTGATGCCAACTTTTTGTTCTGACCATCCCTAATAACCACCTATCCTGATCTCAGCCTGTTTTGACAACTCTACTGCCTACATTCCTGTACCACACATTGATTCATGTCAGGTGTTAACAGCTTCAGCGTGTTGGAGGAATGCAACATGGGTGCTGCCTCTCAAGTTCATGAACCTTAGTGGGGTGCGCTGGTAAAGGTAAAGGTTGGTGTCTCTTACACACATTCATGCACCAGTATCCTGCCAGGGGGTCCAATATCCTGCCAGTGGGTACTGTGGCAGTCTGACTGTATCTGACTTAACAAAAATGCTTTTGCTTTGAAAATACTATTTAAATAAAGAATACTAAAAATACTGGAGACATTAAGTCACATTAATAAGTGGAGACATTTTGTGATAATTATGCCAACATTTACCATGTGGTAAAATTACTCACAGTGGGGGAAATAGGTATTGAACATATCAAAGTTTCTCTCAGTAAATATATTTCTAGTTGGGCTTTTGACATTTACACCAGATGTCGATAACAACCCAAGTACCTCACACATACAAAGATATCACTTCTCAAATTCCACTTTGTTTCCCATAACCTATTTCACGGACATATTTGTTTTGATTTCATTGTATGTGTGGATTACTTGGGTTGTTACCAACATCTGGTGTAAATTTCATGTCAATAGCTCTATTAGAAATATATATACTTATTGACATGTTCAATACTTATTTCCTCGCTGTACTTGAAATTTGTAGGTAAATTGCAAAGGCCCCTCACATAATATTATCACTAAAGTTGAGGGGGGGGGGGGGTTTATGTGATGTAGACACCTTTCATTGGCTATTTGGCAGTCTGGGTCCTTTCAGATTCAGAGCAGGATTTTAAAGCAAATACAAAAACCGGTAAGACTGTTCATGATCAGCTGACATGTGTAAATATTCAGTGCTGGATTTGCATCTCCCAGCACCTGGAATCAGCACTGTCAAAAGACCTAGGTGGATTTTTGTCAGTATACCTTTGCTTTAAAAAGTTTAGAAAAATATGCAGGGGTGGAATTTTAGGGGCAGTGGATGTATGTGGGGCAGGGTAATTTTTTCCAGAGATAGGTTAAATGAGATGAGGTATACACACTATCACTCAAGGTAGCTTGACATTACAACCTTTGGAAAATTGTTCATGTTGTCCTGGTGGATCAATGAACATTTATGCAGTGATGACTACTGTACTTTGCAATGAGGGGCCACACATGTGTTCAAAGCCTTACACTTTGAAGGTTCAACATAATTTTTATTGTGGCCTAAACAAAATTTAACACAAAAAAATAGTGAGTGTGCATAGATATTCACTCCCATCCCCCCTTTCAAGTCTAAACTATTAGAACTATCTTTTGCTGCAAATACAGCTGCAAGGTATGGGGTATGTCTCTATTAGCTTCAAACATCTAACCACTAGGATTTTTGTCCATTTATCAGGGCAAAGTTACTTTAAATTCTTCAAGTTAGATGGGTTGTATTGTTGTGCAATCTTCAAGTCATGATTTAAAAATTTCCCTTTAAACCACCCCAGTGTAACTTTAGCAATATGTTTAGGATCAATATGTTTAACATTCATCCTAAAAAAAAAAAAAAAAACATATCATTTGATTGACCCAATGCTGTAAAAAAAAAAAATCACATTTTAATGCGAATTTGGTCTGTTTTAATTTACAGTTTTCTCGGTTTGGTACAAATTTGGGATTGGCATGTCCTATATGCAACCCTCCATACCAGGAGTGCCCACACTTTTTTGACTTGTGAGCTACTTTTAAAAGTCAAAATAATCTACCAACAATAAAAATGCTAAACATATATTTATTTACATATATACTGAGTATGAAACAGAAGCGGCTGAAGCTAATGAGATAATAAATGGTAGAACATTGCACAGACACTGCACTACAAGACTATAGTAGCAGGAAAGCTACAGGTTATCTGTCATATGAGAATGGCTTGCTGCACAAGAAAAAGAACTGCTAATCTGTGGTGTATCTCGTTAATTGAACCCTGACCCCGAGCATTATCCGATTTGGCTGCCCAGCACTGCTCACCTTCACCTCAGACTGCCCTCCCGCCCTCTCTGCCTTCCTCCCCACTCCCCACTTTTACAGGAGCCTTCTCACACACTGCAAGACTTCCCCAGCATCCCTATAGATGTACAGCAGAGCTGCTGGTTAACAGCAAGGATTAGTAGGGCAGGGCTCCGCGATCAACTTGCGTTGCCTTTGCGATCGACTAGTAAATCACGATCGACGTTTTGGGCACCCCTGCCCTATACTGTCTCAGATTTTTATTCATTCTAGTTGCAAATTTTGGCAGACTTAACCAGCTTTCCCTCAGAAACTGAGGAAACTACTATGGTTGTTTTCAGACCCATTTGTTCCTCCTAAGCATCTTGTAGTAATCTCTCTTTGATTTACTAGGATTTTTAAAATCAGTTTTTATGGAATATTCTTTAATAGTATGATAATAATATAATAATATAATATATATATATATATAAATATATATATATATATATATATATATATATAAGTTTTAAATTGTAGGATGTTCTCTATCTAGACCTTTTATTTGTTCTGTTCTCTATTCTTTAGGTAAATGTTTTACAAAATTTGTTTAATTAAAAATTAGTTTTTTTTATCATGTTGATTCTGTAGATGACTGAAACTGTGAAAATGTTATTTTGTTTTTCTTTATTTTTATTAACAAACACATACACAGATATGGCAAAGAACGAAGTATAACAAGGTTACAATTAACAGAAAAAAACAAACAAACTCATAGATCAAAAAAACACACAGAGATGTGTATATAAAGTTCCACAAACAATAAGGTATATTAGTAAACAAGAGCTGAGAACAACAACAAAAATTAAATAATCACAGAAAGCAAAAAAAAGTCAAGATGGGGCCTCCTCCAATACTACCTTAGGTAACATTAAAAAATTCAGTGCAATGGTATGAGAAATTCTCAAACCTATTGACGTCACCTCAAAACTAGATTGAAAAATAAAATCAAAACAGGGAGAGGGACAGGTATAAAAGCAGCAAAAAAGTGAGGAAAAAGAGAAGGGTAATGTAAATGTGAATTCCCAGGTGAGGGATACTATTCAGTAGGGATGAGCGAGCGAGTTTTTAAAACTCGATCTTGCAGCCAATTCAGCCGATCAAGCTCGAATTTAAAAAAAAAAAAAAAATTCGTAGGCTGCGCTGATTATTGAATTGATCAGCTCAGTGTGCGATGGCCGGCACTAAAGGTTGAATGGGTTACAAGTTTCCCCATTCAAAACCTCTATTGCTCTCTGATTGGCTGAGGAAAGCTTTCCTCAGCCAATTAGGGAGCACTAGAGGTTTTGACCGGCGATACTTGTCCCATTTAACCTCTAGTGCTAGGGATCACAAACAGGATTCCCAGGGCTGCAAGAATGATTGCAGCTCTGAGAATCCACTGCTATCCTGGGGCACTAGAGGATAATTAACCTCTTGTTCCCGGAGATCGCAGTGGAACTGCAGAAGAACTCTTAATGGAGTTTCTCCATTGGGAGTTCTTCTGCAGTTCCACTGCGATCCCCGGGAACTAGAGGTTAATTATCCTAGAGGTTAGTTAACCTCTAGAGGTACATTAACAGTGTGTGATCCCCGGCACTAGAGGTTAATTAATTACCCTCTAGTGCCCCGGGCATTGCAAACAGGAGGATTCCCAGGGAATCCTGTAAATCCCCTGTGAATTCTCCTGTTATAACTTCCTTGATCTTCCGATGGTTTCACAAAATCGGTTCGCCGAAATTTCGCAGAACCATCGGAAATTTTTGATAGAATGCCAGAGGCATTTTCACTCATCCCTACTATTCAGCTCTCAACAGTGCTAAACTGATAGTCCTCCTTGTAAAATAATCAATCCATGGGGACCAAACAGAGAGAAACTTGGCATGTCTGTCCAAAGCATTTGAGGGCAACTTTCTATTCATCATATTACTACTAAAACTCTGAAGCAACGCATGAACACTTAGAGAAGGGGTCTGTTATGAGCATGCAGTTATCAATCTAGTGGCACAAAACATAAAGCCTATTAATGTCTTCTGAAACAAAATTTTATGTTAATTTTTAAAAAATAAACTATTAAAAATTACATACAACAGCAACTCGTAGCCAAATGGTTTTCTTTAGGTTGTAGTAATATTACTCCTGTTCTAAAAAAAAAAAAAAAAAAAAAAATTGATTTGAAAAATGTAACTGTTTTCGAGGGTTTAAACTAGGAATGTATGAATTTTGCAAAAACAACTGAAAGTCCCCATCCTTCCCTTTCTACATGAACAAATTGTTATCCATGGAACCCATCCAAAGTAAAACGTTTGTGCCAAGACATGCCCCTGGCTAAATTAATTGGCATTCCCAAATGGCTAAATTAGCAAATATTAGCATGAACCTATACCCAAAGTGCTACCAATAGGATGTGAATACCAGACTTTATCAAAACTCAAATATTATTACAGATAAAACATATCATCTCTATAGTAAAGTCTATGTGTTTGATAAATTATTCCCAGAAACTGTTTAACTTACAAACTTTTTGTGTAGTGTCTTTAATATTGTAAACATATATCAACATATTGTTTATATTATTAAACAGCTAATACAATTGGATTCTTGTAGACCTAGTAAATCTATGTTGATCTTAGTTGAATCTGACATCTAACATTCTGTTAAATTTTTTTTAAATGTTAATTCAAAGCTTTGTTTTTCTGTCTGCTATAATTTTCTAATACCTCAAACAATTTAGTATTCTCATGCAGATCTCAGAACTGCAATTAATGCAATTGGGTTATAACATTAGTGGCCAAGCGAAAACTGTAAGAAGATAGCAGTGACAAGGAGGCGTACAGAAGTTGCATCTCTTGAAGATGGAACTCGGCAAGGTAAGTCTGCCATAATGTGCAAATACTGCTGTTCATACTTGCATGATGTGGCAAAAATCCGGGACCAATAGGTTTAATAGGTATTTTATTAGTTTTAATAGAAAACAAAAATCTGTGCTGCATTCCTAAAAACTAACGTTTACATTCAGGAAAACAGACAGTTGTAGTTATAAAATACAAATTTTTAGTAACAGCAAATGCCAGAAAACAATATATATATATATATATATATATATATATATATATACAGTATTTTTTATTTTTTTTTTGTTTTGTGTGCAAGTACGTTAAAGAAAGGTACACCAAAGGACAAAAATGTATGATTATTCTGTTTAAAAAGTATCCAATAAAGGGTCTTTTAACATCTAAGAGGAAAGATACAATATACTTTTGTCTTTATGTGTCCATGTAATAGCAGTGTATGGAGTGTGTTCAAAGTTCATATGAGGAAACCTGTTATATATGATTGAAGGGAAGACTATGCATTAAATCAATATTTTCGGCAACTGTAGTGTAAAGGTTATATATTTTGAGGCAATAATAAAGGCTGGACCTGATAAAAAAGAGAGCACCATCTTGGCTCAATTTTTTATGTGAAAACCAGATACTTTCATTTCAATCATATTTATTTATTTTTTAAAATAGGAACAAGTAAAATATACTATAAGAAACAATCAAAACTGTTACACATGGGAAATAGCAAACGGAAAAGGAATAAAAAGACTTTTAGGTCATGTCAGGTAAATACATTTCATAATAATGTATATCAGTTTAAAGTGAAAGAATTTCTATTTGTAAAGTTGGAAGTGAATACTGAATCCAAGGGTCCTGAATATGCAGAATGTTTGAGTTTGTGTCTAGAAGGATACTGGTTATTTTTTTTATTTATGAAAAATAGGCGCTAAACTTGGCTCCATGGCCAGCAATTTAACACTACAAAGCCTAAACTAATATTTATCCCTACACGGTTTAGGATGTAATAATGTGAACCATGGATCTCTAGGCCTGTGGTCGCCAACCTTTCAGACCTAGCAGACCACTAAATTCATAATTTTTAATTTTTAATCCTGAATTAAAATAAATTCATTAGTATGAATTTTTTTGAAAAAAATAAATACACTTGAAAAATAATGATCTTCCTAATGGTGCCTGACAAGGACTGTGTAGGTTCTGATTCATTGATCAACTCATGGTTAAGTGAAGTATTACTATTGTTACTATTATCATTAGTTGCACTATCTTTGGTATTACTAAAGAAATGCAAAATACTTGTTTGCCTTTTCTCACTCATTACGGATTTATTTCATTCAAATCTAAGACCAAACAAGAAATGATAGTTATCAAAGTCAAACTATTTGATGCCATTAAATATAACAGTTAAAGAAAATACACAGTTAAGGTCATACTTACCTAAAAAATCATCTGAGAAATAAACAAATAAAATGAAACAATCAGATTAATATTGGTATTCGCAGAGCAGTCTGACTGTTGTAATGGTGGAAACAATACTGAAACGTACGGCTCAGCATTAGTTGTCTCATACAACCTAATACTACACTGACGTCACGCTGCACCTCCTGTTTTTCCGTCTCTAGTACTTGTAATGAATTTAGTGCAATATAAAGGAGAAAATTGTCATTCAAAATATAAAAAATTATTAGAATATTATTTTGAATGAAACATAAAAATTGCAAATAATGTCCAAATTTTTCTGTGGACCACCAAAATTTTCGGACCACCTGTTGGTGACCATTGCTCTAGGCAAACAAATTCTGAACAAAATTTAAAATAAATTGAATATCTTTGCCCAAAATCTAATTATAAGTGGGCAAGACCACCAGATACAGAGAAAGTTTGACATCCTCTAAAACAACGTCCTGTATGTGTAGAATGTATATGTGCTAATTGTGTGGGTAGAAAATACCATCTAGTAAGAACCTTAAAAGCTGATTGCAAAGAAAGAACAATAATAAAACATTTAGAGATATAAAGCCATAATCAACGCCTCCTCCAGTCCTCCTCTGATTTCTTAACCCCAAGATCTCTTTCCCACTGAGAACATAATAATGCCTATTGAGTGTGTGGGTTAGACAAATGAATAATTTCTGAATATATACTAGAAATAAGTATGAAGACAAATATGCACAAATAAAGTTGAAGTATTCAATTTAATTTAGGAATCTCTATCACAAATGAGTGACAAAACCCAATGTGGTAATTGCATATATCTAAAAAATGGAGGTGCAGTGTGTTTTTCTCAAATGACAGCCCAACTAAGCATAGATTCTTTAATTCTACTTTCTGGAAACACAATCCTAAATGTCTTTGTGTGTTAAAGAATAGTAATACATGTGCCTGGTAAAATATTTTTTGGCGTATATTTTTCTGTGTAAATTTTTGATGTATTTGTTGTGTCTATATTTATATTGTTGTAATATACAATTATTACCTATAATGTCCTGGACCCATTGATTTTAGTGCCCACTGGGGCAAAGCAGAGGTGACTGAATTCCCAGCATAGTCCCATGGTCATGTACTTCCCTTGTTGGGACTATGTATTACCTCTAAGGCCTTCATCAAGCTCCATCTAAAACAGTGTATGCATGCAATCAATCTTCAGTTTCAGTCATATACTCTGCTGTAGACCTAATGCAAAAGCGTGCATGCAAGATAAGCTACAACAGGACTCCTGGAGAACCTACTAGACAGCTGTGGTTACAGAAAAATAAGGAAGATTTACTCACCTCCAGCAATTTTTCTGAAGAAGCAGACTCTGAAATGCATGGAGACAGATGATAATGATTTTTTAAGGTAAATATATGAAACTGTATATATGCATTAGATGGAACAAATTGTATGGAATTGCACATATACTGTAATGTAATAAAATTTCAACATGGTTTTATGATGGTTTATCCTGGTTTATATTTTCTACCAGAAAAGTCCCACTTTTGTGCTTGGTATGAGCTTTGGGGCCTGATTTATTAAAGCTCGCCAAGCCTTGAGAGGATGCACTTTCATACGTGAAGCTGGGTGATTGAGCAAACCTAGAATGGATCTGGTCCAGGATTGGATTTTAGTATTAATAGGATTGGATTTTAGTATTAATAGGATTGGATTTGCTAACAAATAGCAAGTAATTTTTAAGAAATCCATTCCAAGGTTTTTGGATCACCCAGCTTCCTGGATAAAAGTGTATCCTCTCCAGCCTTTGGGAACTTTATTAAATCAGGACCTTGATGTCCATGCTTTTTGGAAATAAGGAATGTGATTGGGAATATGAAATATTTGGGGAAAAGTTGACAACACATTGAGCCTGATTTATTAAAGCTCTCCAAGGCTGGAGATACACTTTCATCAATGAAGCTGGGTGATACAGCAAAACTGGAATGGAACTGGTTTTGGATTTAAAACATTTGTTAGCAATTAGCAAATTACTTTGAAGAAACCTATTCCAGGTTTGCTGGATCACACAGCTTCACTGATGAAAGTGTTTCCTCTCCAGCCTTGAAGAGCCTTAATAAATCAGACCCAATAGGTGAATACATTTTTCACAATTTTGGTCCATTTCATTCTACCTAGATTTATACCTTCAAAATCAATAAAAATACATTTAAATACATGTCAACATGTGCATAAAGACAAATGTCAATGCATCACAACTTGTGTCAAACACATCACAGCATGTGTCAACACCCATCACAACATGTGCCAATGAGCATCCCATGTGTGATATGCCTTATAATGCATATTGAAATTCAACACAAAGTAGATTGGAACACATTTTAAAAACAGAATGTAATGCATGTTGACATGTGTTTGATGCATTTATAATTATTTTATTTGGAAAAATGCATTAAAAATAAAATTACATAGGTAGGAATAGACCCTCATTGATAATATATACAGTTAAATGAGTATTTGCCTATGAGTAAATACTATTTTGGTACTTTAAAAAAGTGATTTTTCAGTATGAATAGCAGTTTTACCATAGGTTTTTTAATTTGTTGCAAATTTGCTGGCACGAAGAATTTTTAATTGTTTGTGTATAGATTATATTAATAAATGTTTATGTAATTAGTTGAAAGGCAAGTGCTTTAGTTTTTTTCATTCTATAGCTTTATAGCTCTTTGGGGAAGAGCTTTGTTCTGCTTATATCAATTGCCAAGAATTCTTAAGAGTATTAATGCTATAGTACAGAATATTCTTATTAGTTTATATTTAGACACAGTCACACAGCTTCCAAAGACATACGTTTTTAAAATAGATTTACATAGAAATCTTAGTACTGTTACAGCTTTACATTAGTGCAATATGGTATAGATTTAATAGGGTTATTAATATGATTTAGAGTTCTCATATGAGCTTTACTAAATTAGCCATGTGACTGAAGATGTTGGAAAAAAATGAAAGTATACTATAAGTAAGCATAAGTGTTAGGATTTTACTATTGAAACCATATAATATTTGAGATGGAAATGTTCACTTCTGTATCCAGAGCGAGTTCAGTAATATACTCCTCAGGTATGTAGAAATAAGGTATGCAGTTTGAGTTTCTGTAAGGAGTTTGTATACATTTCAAACTACTAGGATCAACTGTAAGCTGTGCCATGGCAGCAATATCAGCTGGAAAAGTCACTGACTCCCAGCTGGTTGCTAACATACATAGTAGAAAGCATCCCAATGTCTGGGAATTGAAATGCTCCCCTGTGTTTACTTTAGTAATGGGCTCCCATCCTGGTTCAAAGTTTTCTGAGCCTGCTTATAGCAAACAGGTTCAGCAAAATTTGAATGTGATTATGCATAAATTACATAATCTCTTTAAAATGATAAAAATCTATATATTATTTATTTACAGTCAGACAGGTCCATGCAGTACATAGTTGTTGGAAAACAAAAAGGAGATTGATTGCACACAGATTGTAAAGTTCATGGCCACTTTAGGGGAATTGTTTTCTTTTTTTTTTTTTTGTTTAGATAGGTAATTTTTTGAACCCAAAAACAAATGTTAGCAGTTAAAGCTTTAAGTAAGTTTAATAACCCTAAAGAAAGTAGGTGACCTTTTATGCCAAGGCATGCCCTGGCCATGTACCAGTACCCTTCCTGTCTTAAATACATGAGGCAGGGCACTGTAGAGATAGTCCCTATTTTAATACAGTAAATAAGGATTATTAAATCATAACTGAGTTGTAAAAAACTGATTTGTTTTTTTTTAAACTACATTGTAATATGCTGTCAAAACCAAAAAAGTAAAAACGTCCTTTTTCCCATGGCTTGGAAAAGCCATCTGATTTTGCAATGAATCAGAAAGGGATAAATAAGTCCCATCATATTTATTGTTATATATTTAAAATGCTGTGATCAGGGTTTATATTCAGTGTTAGCTATGCAGTTCAGAGGTAGGAGGGTGGAAAATCAGAGGACTTGAAATCTTAAAAGCATCTTTAAAAAACCTTTAAAAATCCGTTCCTTCAGGGATCAACTAAAATATGACTGGCATGATGTTTTAAGAAACACTTTATCACCTCAATCTCTTTCAAACTTTTTTTTTAACGTGATAGTGACTTTGATATTCCACTCAAAAGGATTGACAGGCTCAGTATGTCAACAGGCTTGGTTCTTCTCCAAAACAAAGAGATAGTTGACTCATACATGTTGCAGTTTAAGGCATGTATTGTCTGTCCAATAGAAGAGCAGAAAATGATACACTAGGAGATTATCAACTTGTATAATCTCTAAAGAGATCCAAATTGTGCCAAGCCTTAAACTAAATCATAGATCAAAGGATAGACAGAGGAAGAGAAGAACAAAGCAAGCTCTTTTTAAGGCACCCAATTGTGTATGTTTAAAAAAATAAAAATAAAAAAAAAATTCAACTTTATTATCGATTTCAAAACATTAAAATCAAATACAAGAATTCATTTTTTGTTTCTTGAATATAAAACCAAATTTAGGAGGTTTTACCTAATTAGAAGGTCCCACTTATTTATGAAGTTTGGCATAGATGTTATAATGAGTTTCTTTACCGACACCTTTCACCCACGAGGGGCTTCATCAGGGAAATTTGTAACAGCACCACAGGGAATATACAACCTCTAACATTTTTGAAATGATAAGATGAAGTGGGTAAGTTATAGTACAGGTTGCAGCAAGAGATAGTTATCTGGATAATGTAAGACACTAACAATGTCAAGGTGTTATAAATGGTTTTGTAGTGACCAAGAGTGGATAGGTCCAAAGGTTGGTTAGAGTTAAACAGCTAAGGTTGAAAGGTTAGATAATGCCTTCGAAATAATAATGCTAATGTTTACAGCAACGGTATGCTTGCCCAAAAGATTGTTTCAAGAGGTTTCTATGGTATATAAAGGCAGCCTGCCAGCAGTCACCCACATAAATGAGGCCTCTGTATTGCTGTGAATATTAGTATCTTAGAGGTTGTATATTCCCTGTGGTGTTGTTACAAAATCTCCTGATAAAGCCCCTCGTGGGTGAAACGCGCCGGGGAAGCCCCTCGTGGGTGAAACTCATTATAACATCTATGCAAAACTTCATAAACAAGTGGGAGCTTCTAAATAAATATAACCTCTTAAGTTTGGTTTTATATTCAATAAACAAAAAAATAAATCTTGTATTTGATTTTAATGTTTTAATATCGTCAATAGAGTTGATATTTTTTTTTTTAAACATACACAATTGGGTGCCTTACAAAGAGCCTTTATTGTTCTTCTCTTCCTCTGTCTATCCTTACATTTGATCATGTATTGTCTGTCCAAAATGTTGGCTCTATATTCGAGATTTCTTGAATGAGGCAAGGTCACCACAGTCTTCTCTTTAGCACACGTAATCTTCATTAAAAACCCTAATGGGCAAAAATAGATTGTTCCTCATCATAGTAGGGTAGAAATTAATGGTTTTGACTGAATTCAACATGGCACCTCCCAACTGGGTAATTGGTAATTTTCTGGTCAGTAACATCCATTCTTGTTTGGTTTGTAGTCTTTTCTTTCAGGTTTTATCTCCTATTCATTCTATGCAGGCTCTAAGGGATTATGAATAAAAACTACCATATGTCCCTGCTAGGATTTTCACATAAATAAATCTGACTTCCTCTGAACTTAATCTTTTGCTTTTTGAGTTTTCCCTGTTCTGTACTGTACAACTGTCCAACTTTACTGTGAACTTCTTTTTTATTATGTGGACACTGAAAAACTTTGTTGCCTTCTAGTCCCTATTGTATGATGCTAATGAAAGGCAATGCTTAGAGCTAGACATTTTGATATTAGAAGATAGAGCTTGGGGCTGCAGTAACCTACTGGGCTGTTTTGGCTGTTTGGTTTTTGCCAACAGTCTCCCTTTCCACGTCTGTCAAAGATTTAACTTAAATAAGGGCCTATGGGACGAGCCCTTGTCACAACTTGCCACTGCTTAGTTTTGAAAAGTTCTGATTTGTTTCAATGTTACGCAAAGTGGGGCAGCCTCTGGCAAGTTTTGCAACTGCCATGAAACCACAGTAAACCACCCACATTAACTTGCCCTTTTAGCAAAATCAAAGTCTACCTCCTAAAATACTTAATAGGACAGATTACCTAGGGTAATGTGACACCAATACTTATAATTTTAGCAGTCCTTAAAAAAAACATTTGCAGGAAAGCAATGTCTGGAAGCACTTCTATCTTTCTTATAAACACATAAATAACCTCTGTTTCATGTTTTCTTTGCATAAATTCAGCAAACATCGGACCAAGGTCATGATGCAACCCATAAGCATCTGCCAAAATATCACAATAGCCCTGAGCAGTCGTGCTTACACAAGTGTCCTTATAAGCTCTGGCGATAGAAAAAAATGCTAGGAGTCTAAAGCTACGTACACACGTCCAATGCTTCTCGTCCAATAATCGTCTCAGGGCCGATATCGGACAAGGTTCTGGCTTGTGCACAATTACAGCTGGGTGCCGTTCCGTCATATTTTCAGCAGGTGACTTTCAGCAGCACTATTTTTTTTTCTAGCTGTATCAATCTGTCCTGAAAAGTCACAAAACACTTGAATTTAATAGATCAAATAATAAAGGCAGAGCTGATAGCTTTCACTTTGCTTGAGGTATATTACTGGAAAAAATATTACTGGAAAAAAACATACCATAGCCAGTTCATTCTGCCTCTTTAGGATACATGCACGTTCTGCAAACATCACTAATGTGGTAGTACTTTAGTGTTTTTCTTTAAGATTTCTCACCATTGTCTCTAAAATGAAGTTGACTTTTACACACTTTTTTGAAACTACGCTGATCGTGCACAGTATACTTGCTGATTATGGCACATATCTTCCCTGTGCAGTCATCCTGCATGACCTGTCCAAGACCTGTCATTGCTGTATGCATGGAAGGCAAAAGTAGACAAACTGACAGTATAAGAGATAGAATAAGGGTATACCCTGACTAGTTCAAGTATTATTATAAATCTAGTTGACCAAACCCTATTAGTGAACCTTATAAAACTTAGAAATAAAAAGGCTGAAAGCAGTGTTTTTTTCCTGGTCAAAAATACATAAATACTGTATGTTTTCAAATGAAAGGTGTAATTATTAGAGGCATAATTCACAATTCACAAAACATACATACATTTTGTACAAAATAAGTTCTAATTCCTCATCCCTTTGAAAATTCACAATCATGCTTGCTGTTGTTGAGTGTGTAAGAGTGCATGGAAGGCTCCATGTTCACCTTCCATTCCGCATCAAACTTCTTTGAAGGTGGTGATCCTCTAAAACAGCACCAGATCAAGTTTCTGGAACAGAATGAAAATGAGTGCCATCATGTAGGAGTCTACATCCTCTTCCAAAGTCTACCTCCTCCCAAAAAAGAAGGTGATTTTTACCTTCCATAAAAGGGTTGCCTACCCTTTTTTTTTTAAACTAAAAATTTTAGAGATAGGTCCACTTTACTTTGTGACCTACTTCTAACTGCGTTAACCGTCAGAATCTCCCTCCTCAAAAAGCTGAATGTGTTCTACTAGACATTTCTGTGGTGGCATAGGGTGTGTGTGTGTGTCCTTCAGGGTGGTCAAATTCTTGTTTGTTTGCGAAAGAAAGAAAAGGATGCAAGCCAAGGAATGTGTTTAAGCAGCAAGTATTGAACAAAAAAAATGGTTATCCATATCTGAGCATCTTCGAGTTTAAAGCGTACCTAAACTCAGAATTTTAACTTTACATAAAAAGGTTGACAACTTTTAAAAAAAGAAAAGGGTGCAGCACCGCCCCTTAGGCTATCAAGAATGAAAGTAAGCGCAGAGTCTTCTGGGATACCTACTTTACAAATTGAGCATATCGGGTATGTGCAGAAGAAGCCCTTTCATCAATAGGGGGAAAAAAATGCCGATCTCACACATGCGCAGTAAGAATTTTTTTTCCAATCAACGTCACTTGATCTCGCCCCTGTGCAGTGCGAGATCAGGTGAAGCAGGAAGAAGAACGCCGAAGAGAGAAGAAAGTGGTGGCACCTGACGCTCCTTCTGCGCCGGGCCGAAGACGGATATGGGAACGATGCGGGACCTGATGGAAAAAACTTCCCGACAGAAAGACTGATCTACGGGATTGAAGGTAAGTTGGTTGAGGGTTGGATATCAATAGAGTAAACAAATAATTAAAAAACAGCAAGGACAGTATGTGTGTTTCTCAGTAAATAGGATAGTACAACTAAAGTAGGTAAACAAAAATAGAAAAGTACAGTGTACAATCTTGCATTAAGGTTCCATTGCATTGAACAGTGATACCAATCTAGTACTTATGTTTTCTGATAGAAAGAAAGTTAGAGAAAATGGGCAGATTACCCTTACTAGTGTTACTGGTCATTCATTACAGGGAGCTTTTTTTTAAAAAAAAAAATCCATGTCCTTTTTTTATTCTGCAGTTATCAGTAAAATAATCAATTCAGATTTGGCAATTTTTTGACAATGTTTAAACCGTACTGATTTTTGTTTTGGCTTATTAATTTCAAGACAGAAAAGGATAAAAATCTGATCATGAATGCAGCTTCAATATTTTCTACTGGCCCCAATATGTTCAGCTGTGGGAGACAAAAGCAAAACAGTATCTTTTATTGGCAGAACAAGTGGAAGAACCTTTTACAAATTCTGTCAAGAGATGCTAATTAGGATTCTGTGATTATGCTACTGTTGGCAGAAGCCTCCGAAATGGGGCTATTTTTATGGAGTAAGATTGTTCTTTTATTTGCTATCAATAAGCAGAAGAGAATTTGCAGCTTGGCTAAAGGCAGTTATAAAGTGATGTTTATATAACAAAATAGCAGACTGCACACATACAAATATGTTTATATCTGCCCATATATTCATGATAACAATATAGTGACTAAGAAGCCAATGCTCATGGGTCTCCCTTCACAGTATGTATGTATGCTCCAAACTCATATTTCTGAGGCTTTTTAATTTTTTGGATAAAGTTCAAAACAACAAAAAGCAGTGGTAAATATGTATTTTTATAATGCAATAAACTGTCTGGCAGGTGTACAAATTATGTACAAATTATTATGTACAAATTAATTATGTACAAATCATGTAAAAATTTTACAAATCTAAAGACTTAATCCAAAGACTTGATATCTTATGGATACATCTAGGTATATTAGTTGTTCATGAGTTCATGAGACATGAACTTTTTGTCTTGAATTCCATCTAAAAGGTAGCAATGAACGTGTTCTTAGCAACTTATGTACTTTGAGCTGCAAATCTTTATAGCTTAAGTGTGTCTGTACCTGCTAACATTGCAGTATTTAGAGTTAATTTTTCACATATTTTCTACTTCTGAAGCAGATATGTTTTTTGGAACTGTTCTTGTATCCATTATTATTGGTCACACTTGAAGATTTTAGCACCCTTTCTAGATGTGATTCCAGGCACACATGGGTCTGCCCTATTTATATTATGTTTTTGATTGCAGTGGAAAGGCAAGTCTATTATCTCTAAAAAAAATGTTGATTGTGTGAGTTATGAAAAACTTAGTAGTAGTAGTAATTGTTAGATTTTAAAACATTTTCACTTTTTTTTGTTTTTAAGAAACACAACAAAAGTTATTTACTTCAGTCAAAAATGCTTGATGATCTTTCATAATGCAAACATGTGATTCTGTAATCTCTGCTCCTTGTTATTTGTATTTGGTTATTCAATTTATTAAACTATTTTGCAGCAGAAAAAAATGCTTGGTGATATAAGACAATCTTGTAAGTTTTCTGCCATATATTTTTCCGTGAGGCAGATAATAGTATAATAAAATAGGCTATATTGCATACTATTGAGGGGTAAATATTAAGAGAAATATTTTTCACCTACGTTTGTTTTTTTGGGAGTGAGATAGGAAATATATACTGTCCTCTGCTTGAAAACATCACTTGCATAATTGGTTTTAATACTTTCCAACTCGCTGCTTTGTAACACATTTGCTAAGTTAAATCTGCACTCCTGATCTGCATATTTACATTTCAGGCAAACACTGAAATCTGCCTGATGGGCAGACAATGATGGTTTGCGGAAAGTATTAGAAATACAGCTTCAGTTTTTTTATTTTATTTTTTATTTAAACATCTAAATCTTAAAAATAAAACATTTTCCAGAAAGTTCAAAAGATAGTAAACAATTCAAATAATGAAACCACATGTTAAAATGGCCCTTCTACCTAATAAAATTGTGTATGATTTTTTTTAAAGGTAAACCTTTCTCTTCTTTGAGCATGTAAGGACATGGGATGTTGCTAATGTGCTCCAGTAACGGTTTCAAATGGAGTTCTCAATGTGCAGTTCAAGCAGAATAAACAGCTGATACTGAACAACAAATCTAACTACCCCCCACCCACGGTGATGTATGAAAGCAGTGATACATGACTGTGTGGGGTCAGAGGTGTCTTTGATGTGCAGGCTATGACTGACAGCCTGGCTTCGCCTTCCCTATGCTGTGCAAGAGGCAAGAAAGATATCTGCCACCAATGAGATAATAACTGGGTCTCATGGGACAGACTTGAACAGAGCTTTTGTTAGTTAATTATGCACCTGTGTGTTGTTTAGGAAGCTGAATGGTTCATATTTGGCAACAGGTTCATTAAATATTGGCAAAACAAAGGGTGGATTTAGGTATCCTTACATGGAAAACTGGACATAATTTATCTGAAGGAAAATAACTTAAGAAATTGCATTTGTATATTGAAAAATGTACATCCTTAGGTGAAAACAACAAATGCCAGACTGCATAATTCTTTAAAAGAGACACTAGAGATTGGAATGTATAATTTACTGCTGACTGTCATGGATTGCGCTCCCTTAACGGAATTGCTAACCTAAAATGTTCCACTGTTTTACAAAGTGTTATTAATTACAAAGACACTAAAGATTTGTGCTCGCAAATTATTTTATTTAATTTTGTAAAGTCCATTGCCACCCTAGCTTACCTTATATTATTATATATTATTATATTATATATTAATATATTGTATTATACTAATATACCAATAGCTTCCTTTATTTGGGTAACAAATGCTAGTGAGATAGTATCATTTTTCACTACTGTCTAAAATATAATGGACTTTATACAAAGTAAACCAGTTTTTTACAGTGTGCCCTATGTTGGCTCTGGACATTCCTGTAGGCAAATAATAATAAGATGAATCCATTGCCATGGCATAAATATTAGAAGGTAGCACATTCTCCACAGAAATTCATTAATATGTATGCATTTCCACAGAGGTTTAAAATAAATGAGAGAATTTGAAATGAAGGATTATGCAGTAATGTGGGAGTGAATGCAGGCTATGTAACATAGTGTGTTATGTAAACAAGTATGATTAAAAATATCTCAGTTAAAAACAATGAACTGAAAATAAAACTTAACTAAAACTTTGTCCATTTCTCTAATATATGTCTAGAAACTTTTAAACCTATAAATCGTACCTAAGACTGGGTAGCGTAATGTGGCTACTACAACATTTATTCCTATTCATTTTAGACATTTATTTGCTTTACTTTTCTAGCAGGATCCCTCAACAATTATAATTATCTTGGTTGAAAATCACAGATGTCCCTAAAGTTGTTGAGGACATTGTTAGTGATCTATCATGTTGGATAACCAATGACTTTATTGTTAATTCTATTGATATCTGTGCAGTTGAGCATCTCCCAATTGTCCTCTCTGTCTATACAACATAAAAGGCTGCTAGGCGAGCTGAGCAGTACATATGTACAGTGATTTGACCTAAACCATCACTCAAAATGATTACTCATGTATATATAGCTGTAATGTAAAATTTTGCATTCATTTTTATAAAAATTTGTTGTGAAATGTCCTTTTTCAAGTCAAATTTTACCACTATCCCTAGTATTTAACAAGTTAGTATACTTATACATGTTAGTTTATTAACTAGTATTAACGCCAAACTCCAGGCTGGACTTCTGAATGCTGTAACAGTGCATAAATTATACATTTATCCAAGGCTAGTACAAAGATCTGACAAATATACTATTTATTCCCTGAATAACAAAATACATCAGTTATGTATGAATAAATACAAATTTTACCGTATTGTAAGGAAGGGCTTCTTCACTGTAAAAAGTTCTTTGTTTGGTGAATGCATTATTGAATTAAGTAGTAATAAAAAAAAAAAATCAGTATTGGAATTTTTCAAATAAATGGTTGATTTTATTGCAACTTATAACCAGTCACTAAAAAATAGAAAACGTTGATGCAGGAAATATTGGGTACAAATATCAAGTGGGGATAGCTGATCTTTGTGGTTCTCTTAATTCTTAAATGGTTTAAGAATAAGCTTAATGGACCAAGATGCAAACATTTTATTTACTTCCTATTGCTACCAGTATCAACTGAAAATGTTTCTTTCATTCTCTAGCCAGAAGTGTTGCATGTTTTTTCATAACAATGAATTGTCATGAAATCGGGGCTGGGGCACATAACTTGCTTAAGGTTCTGTGTACCAGTTTTACCATTGTACAAGATTTCAAAACAACTATTAGGTTGAATGTTGGACTACAACTGTAAAGACCTTTTCTACAAATACATTTTGTTGTGTGCTTTTTCAATGTAAACAATAAATATGAGTACACAGTCATATATTTTATAACAGAAAATGTAATTACCCAAGAGGTACTGATCTGTGACTATGAAAAAGTTTTTCAACAATGATGAGGCCCTGAACAAACAGGTGGTCAAGCCTACAGGCAGACAATAGTCCTTTTGTTTTCATAACACAAATAACACATGGAATATTTTAGATGGGAGATAGATTAGGCTAACTGAATTCTCTATGTTTTCACATAGCTGTCAGCAAGTGAATGTTGGCTGCATAAATGTGTGTCCTTGGAGGAAATGAACAATGAACATCTGTTGTATATAGAGCAGCCAATGACAACTAACTTGTTTGGAATATAAAGCTGTTACAAAAGACTGAAATCTATCCATGTATGAGTGGTACTACTTCAGTTACAATATTTTTTAACAACTGCCAAAGATCTGTACGTTGGTTGTTGAAGTGACACCATGTCTACTGCTATCCATTCTAACTCTAACCCTTTTTTATAGAAGCCTCTGTATCTCTTTACTTATTTGAACATCAGAGCTATCAAGTGATGTTTAAATAGAAGATGACTTTAAGTAAAAAAATGGCCTTCTTTCCTTTCTACTTTACCTTTCCTTATCCCTCCTTTTCTTGTTTTTCCGAACTCTTCTTTTAATTGGCTGATCAGAAGAAAAACACTAAATAAAAAAACAGCCAAGTGGGAGATCAGGGATGGTGTCATTATATCCAGACTGACTGGTCACAGACAGAAACTGCAACTCAGACTTTTAAAAGTAATATTATATATTCTACTTTTAAATATGTTTTTAACTGGAGGTAAGACCATGAGCTCATCAAGAAAGAATATGATCATGAATATAGGAAAGGATGAAATATGATCTTGAATCTGTTGAACTTCCTTTAGAGAGAGATTGGTGAAAACAGAAAGACCTAAAACATACCAATGTTGTAAATTTATGATTTTGTATGAACAGTGGAGGTGATAGTCTTTACAAAAGAGTGGATTTTGACATATGAGCTGTACATTTTTTTAACAAGTTGCTTTATACGTATACATAATGTTTCCATTTTATGGTGGCAAGACTGCTAAAAATACATAACAAAGACATTTTAATAATTGTTACATGGAGGTTTAAAAACAAAGGGTAGTTTCATAATTTGTATATGATAATTTAATTGTAATAAATGTATTAATAAACAGTGGAAATATAGTTGGGTTTTATTATACAATGGGGTATGCCAAATTGTTAACAGGACATAATAGAGCATTTATGATAAGCACATTTAGCATGGTATGAAATTAGATTTAGGGATAAATAAAACACTAGGAGAACAGCAAAACATATCAACAATAAAATAAAAAAAAGCAAACAACAAGAGCCAGTGATGATACTCAGAATGGGCATAACCAAAAAACATTGGCCTCCTACTGAAGTGGTCCCCAACCTTTTGCAGCTTGCAGACCACTGAATCTACGGACTCCGGACGGTGCATGCCCTGAGCCTGTGAATCATACAGGAGACATGGTCTGCTGCTCTCCCCAATCCATCTCCAGCATAAGTCTGTGCAAAAAAACAGTGTAACTTTTCTAGTGTTCTGTATCACATTGACATAATTTTATACATCAGCTTCTGGAATCTGTTAATAATAGAGAATCTTTGCTAATCATTACAGAATGATCACTATCTTTGATTACCAAGCCTGTACAAATTGGGTATGTAGTCCGAGGTGGTAGCATTATGCAAGTAATAAAGAATAGAAAGTGATTCCTGTACACAGCCTCTGTCACTACCTGTACACTATGGCCTGATTTAATAAAACTTTCCAAGGCTGGAAAGCATACATTTTCATCAGGGTACCCGGGTGATCCGGCAAACCTGGAAAGGATCTGGCAAATTAATTTTAGGAAATCCATACCAGGTTTGCAGGATCACCTAGCTTCACAGAGAGTGTATCCTCTCCAGTCTTAGAGAACTTTAATAAATCAGGCACTATGACTCAATGCTTTTAGGGGACAATGAAAACATTGTCCTAAAGGGGAGGAAGTGCAAAAGACAATTAGAGAGATCTCCATAAAGTCTTGAGGAAACTAAATTAGCATCTAGGACTAATCAATGCTGATTAAAAATGATAAGCACTGCAAATGCGAAAAAAGAGTAAAACGGGTCTTTTATTCCAGAATCAGGTATAATGTAGTTGAGGAGGTTTAAAGGATATGTCTAGATAAAAATTTGATACGGATACCCCAAGAAATGCCAATAGTGGAACGTTGTTAATCCCAGGTACAGTTTGTATTGGGATCTCACTAAAAGGTTTCTCAGCTAATGCCCACTGTTTGTATTCAGAATGATGACACCAGTCTATGATACTAAGTGTAAAACTGCAAACTGTAAAGAAAAAGGGGATACTCCTGGCTCCTGACTCTTGACTGATTTGATTGGAAACATAACTTCCAGATCTGACCTTATCTTTCATAAAATAGACAGGAAATTCCAATGGAACACTTGAGAAGATTTCTGAGCAATATTTTGCATAAATATTTAATGACCCCTCAACTCATTCAAAAGAGAAGAATTGTTTTAACAGCTTTTCTATTGCCAAGGAGAGTGAGTCATTTATAGCCTGTGTGTCAATTAGGTTAAACCTTAAGTTTTAAAAGGCCCCGTATGAATTGAGTTCCCCCAATAAGTTAGGCAAAAGATAATTGGGATGGTGATTGTTTCAGACATAAGTTGGCTCAATTAAATGACTTCCTCTTGATGTACCCTGGCAATTTAAAAACTAGTAATATCCTGGTTGGTGCAATGGATATAGGCAACCCTAGTAAGTACCATTGGAAATGGCTATGTTTTCTGACAAATATCCATTCACTCTGACCAAAGCATAAATATGGGGATAAATGGACCTAATCCATGACAACATCTTGCTACCCATTTTAATAAATTCCAATGTCTGTTCCATAAAATTCCAGTCCATGCTGTCAAAGCTTTTCTTTGAATTGGTAGATAATAACAGTATAAGCATTTAAGTGTCTTTGACCTGGCTGAGTGGATCCAGTTAATGACCTCAGTAGCCTCTCTGGATGGCATGTATCCAACTTAATTATAATGTAGAGGTTTGTGAAAGAAGTCAGTAGCTAGGAAGCCAAATTCTTGGTGAATAAATTCAGATCCCGATTTAAGATCAATCTATAGCTAGAACACGGTCAGCAAGAACAGCTGTCTTGGTGATTACAGTAACAATGGCTCATAGTGAATCTATGAGACACTGACCAACCTTCATCATGGAATGAAAGGTGATAAAAAAAACTTAGGGGCTGGGATGTCTAGAAAAGCTGGGCCAGAGGGCTTACCAGAAGCTGTTTTTTTTTTAATTTTTTTTTTTGGTTTTTTTTTGCTGCAATTCCTCAAAGTTAGGAGCCTCAAAAATTCCCTATCATAAGGTAAATGTGGGGAATTTTCAAGCAGAGTATGTAGGTACATATAGATTTCTCTCTGGAAGATGAAGAGGGCAAAGATACTGTGACCTACTGATTATATATGGAACAAAAGTGCGCTCTCTTTGACCACGAAGGGCATTGCCTAACGATGTGCTACCCTTATTACCAAACTCACAGAAAGAGCTACGACAACTGGACAGCAGCATTATCCTATCTTCATCATACAGAGAGTCAGTTCTTTACGTATTTGTCAAGAACATGTTTGTGTGTGAGTTCTGATGTCTTGATGGAAAAAAGCAAATCAGTAGTTTTAGGTTGGCTGACTTTTTTGAGTCTAGCTCCATGTTTACCAAGCAACCCTCTAATGGCTGTTTCATGAGCCTCCTAAACAATGAATTAATCAATATTCTGAAGGGTTTTGGAGTGAAAGAAAGATAATTATGATGGAATGAATGTTCGTAACATCTTGAGGAACCAACTCAATAAGCCTCCAAAGCCAGGACTTGGGCAAAGTGTGAGCCAGAATGATTTATTAGATCTAGTATGGAGTAGGACTGTTAAGGTGACAAAAAATCTTTTTGTTACATCCGAACAACAATAACAAACTGCATTGAATAACAATCTTAATTCCTTACTGTAGTACTTGTCCTGCTGAGGCCATGGAACAGAATTATAAAGTAGAATACTTACACCTCCAGACCTAGAATCTGCAGTGCAGCTGTGGTTTAAAATCAGTGGTTTATAAGATTTTGAATAATATTTCTGTTAAAATGTGTCTTCTGGAAAAACACAATCTGGACCTCTTGTCTGTGAAGATTGTCTAATAGTTAAGTACGTTCCTTTAAATCATTTTAAACTTTAACGTTAAGGGAACTAGCTGTTAGTGCAGCAATAGGATCCATAGGAGAATAGTAATAGAGATGTCAGATTTCGTGGGGAGAAAGATAGAAAAAGAAAAAAGAACCAGAATAACAATGAAAAGAAGGGATAGTGAAGAAAGGTAGGGTGGAAATAAAGTTAGCAAAGAGAGTCACCTCCCTCACAAAATGAAGGAGAAGTATGGAAGTTTCTCATGCTGTAAATGCAGACTACTGCAATGTTTTTCACAAGTAGCATTATTACAGTGTATAACATGTACTGAAATTATCACAGGGAATGCTAAGTATCAGACTGGTAAGTTCACAGAGATCTCCCAAAGCAATCAATCACAAAACTGTCACTCAGTATTCAGGCAGTAAGGAAAGAGTAAGATTATACGTAGAAAAGGGGTTATGCTATGAACAATAAACAAATAGTCCATGATGGAGAGGAGGTCCATGGGAACAAGAAATAAAGCTCTGGCTGAAGACTGGCAAACTCTACCAGACATTGATTACCAACTATCCATAAAGTCTGTGGCATAATAAAGTCCATAAAAAAGCAGTAAAGTAGGCTATTTTACCAGAATTACGCAGATACAGACAAAGAAAAATCTTGAGGTACAGAAGTGGTCATGAGCCGGAAAAGTTAGAAAGTCAGATAAATGTTTATAGCAAAGTCTCTGGGCCCCAGGAAGTAAGGAAACCACTGTTGAGGAATTATGAAGTATAGTGAGTCCATAAAAAGGCAGCAGAGCAGGCGGATCAAGCAAAATATATTAACAAAGATGACTCTCATGGCACAAGGATAACATCCTGAGGATCTGCAAAGGATAAAAAGGATACAAAGCAGCAGGTCAAGCTATATACAAATATATTTGCTATATACAATATGCAAAGATGGGGAAAGATGAGGTGGGGAGGGCTTATTACAGGGATATTTATTTTTCTTTGTCTGTCAATGAGGGTGAATGTAGGATTTAAAAGAGGCGTCACATGGGTCAGTCCAGTGAAAAAATTTGGAATTGTAATTGAGAATTCCAAAGTACCCAGGACTTTGGGCAAGACCCCCAGATGACGGAAGGATGCTGATTTGCTTTAAGAATATGCTATCAGTTGGAAGGGAAATCCCCATCTACCTAATGTTGTTATTACAGAAAGCTTCCAAAAGTGGCTCAAGTCACAAAACTTTAGACAAATCATCCAGTTCCGATAAAAGTGACCAAATTCTGTAACGTGGTGCCATTATACTGGCTTCTTTAACCTGATAGAATTATACTCTATTGATTCAAGAATTACCACTTTCTAAAGTTGTTGTACCCTAACTATTTACAAATATTTTGAAAACCAGGGGAAATTCAGGAAGAGGGGGAGGGGAGGAGCTGCATCACTAAGTATCATATCTGTTCAAGAGCCAAGCCATGCTTCCCCTTAGTTACCCAATTTAGATGATCAATTTATTTTTTAAATTAGAAATTTGATTAAAAAAACATGTATTTTATTTTATAAAACAGAACACTTTGTTCAGACAAATACAAAACTGTATGACTCAGGATTTTTAATCTATCCCCTGTGAAGCTAAGAAGCCGGAAGAAATATCTATGTTTCAATTAAAAGCAACCCTAAAATCATCTCAATTTTTTCAATCTTCTGAATGTTAGTGCCTTTGTCCAACAAGTCACTTAAGTCATTAGGCAATTGGATATGAAATCTGATGAAAACAAATTCTATCATATGAACAATATCAAGCAATAGAAAAATTACAAAAAAACAGGAGATATTATCAAACCGTTGGACAATTGCAGGAATATAGTGATTCTGGATAAAAATCATTATTGCAATATTTGTTTAAAAGTGTTTAAAAACAAGGAATGCTATAAAAAATTACTTGTGAAAGTAAAAGAGTATTATGAGAAATACTATGCTTGGATTCTAACATTGAAAATCTTGAAAATAATCTTGAAAATAATGCAATAGATGAGGAAACCTTTACATTTTTGAATAATAGGAACCCCATGTTGGCAGCATTTTATACTTTGCCCAAAATACACAAAGATCTATCCAATCCCTCAGGATGTCTGATTTTCTCTGGAATTTGTAGTATTTCATCTAATGCAAGCCAACCAGTGGACAACTGCCGTAGACTATTTGTAACAGTTTACTGTCATATTTAAAAGACACTCCAGAAATATTAAAATTTATACCATTCCACCTGGAGCATTTTTTGGTAACCATAGATATTGAGGCTCTGTATTCAAGTATTCTGCATATTAAGGGTTTAAAAATTGTCAAAAAAAAATGAAGAAACCCATGAAGATTTGTATAAACAAAATCTGTTTGTGCTATGCTTATTGGCATACATTCTACCTGGAAATGTATTAGTTTTTGATGGTGTAACTTACCTCAGGGTACAGATAGTAGAAATGGGGACGAGATCTTTTTTCGAATGAGACCTTGTTAATCTACCACCAAGCCACATTTTATTGATGTCCTGATGATCCGGAATGGAACAGAAGAATCATTAAATGACTTTGTTACAAAATTACAGGGGAATTCATATAATATAAAATTTACCCATCATTTTAGTCAAACATCTATTCCCTTTTTGAACAATAAAATTGAAGTGAGTTAAAACAATGCATGCCAGATCACATTCTCAAAATTTGTTTGGTTCAGCCCATGCCCATCAAAAAGAAAATGTTAAATTAGTAACACGTTTCTTACATCCACATAATCAATCACAAGAAGTTTGCCACTGTTTTTGGATCCTTTTATTGGCCAATCTGGTAATCAATAAATTTATAGATCTCTATCCTTGTCTTGCTTTAGCAAATTACCCTCCATTAAGCAAAAAGTTGTGAGAAGTCACTTTTCAGGACAAACCACTAAAATTGTTTCTGTACCTATGCGGTTGATGCAATCAATGCTGATGGATCTATGAGGAATCTGATCCTATTGAATTACCTTTTGAAATTAGTCCTCAAATTAATGGTTTTGTAAATTGCAGTACAAGTATAATACATTTAGTATTCTGCAGTTGTAATTTTATGTGGGTAAAACGAAAAGATTATTTTGAAAGCATATTTACAAACACATTTAATTTACAGCATTTGAAAGACTAAACCCTGATCCTAGAGGGGGGGGGATCTGGATAAATTACTGTTACAAAAGGAAGCAAAATGAATTTTTTAAGCTAAATGCAACAAATGCACTTGGTTAAAATGAGATGATCAGTTTTAAATCTTTTTTTGTAAAAAATTAGATTTACCTAAGGGAAGATGTGTTTCAAGAATAAAATTTGTAAATTGTGCTTAGTAAATTAGCAAGTTATAGGTAAACGACAACAACTGATTTTTTAAATTGTAAATAGGAAAAATCCTTTTAGTATTGCAAAGATTAAAAATATATTTTCTCTTAAGGTTAATTATTACTGGGAGACTTTTAATTGCGTATTATCAAATTGATGTGTATTTTATTTGTGTTGCATTTCAGCATTCAATTACAGGTGTAACCACTTCTGTGTCTGATGGGGTGCTAAGCCAAAAGACTTTAGGACCCAGGTAGGAGTGTTGTCCTTCTCTTGGGTCTGACAGATGCCCCATTCAAGCACTGGCATATTTGCACAAAGCTTCAAATTGTTGGTTTTGTTGATATCAGGCACGTCCCTTCCGGTGAAGGTGGAGTCGGCTGACTCCACAAAGACACCGCAAGGTATGTGAAGTTGGTTTATCATGTATATTTATTGAAAGACCCATTGATTAAAAGTATGGGGATGTGGACTGAGCCAATACTATTTTGGGAAGTGGGTAAGGCCTACCTGAGAGGTAAAATTATCTCCTTTCTATCCAAAAGGAAAAGGGAGACGTTGTCTCACTTTCTCTTGGCACAAACTGAACTCAGGACAGCACAACAGGCACTGACTGATGACCCCACCCCCAATAACAAACAAACCTGGTATGCAGCCAAGTGTAATTTTGATTCGCGACTCCACCAATATGAGCAACTGAAATATAAATATAAATCATTGGCATTTCATAAATATGGTAATAAATCGGGCAAAATGTTAGCCAATCTGGTACGGGCAGGCTACAAGCCAACGTATATTTCACAATTGCGCTCCCCTACGGGTGCTATGGTTACATCGCCCAAGGAGGTGAATCACTGTTTGGCCCAGTATTATCAAAAATTTATATTCATCTCCAGGGAAAGACGCGCAGGCTGGGATTGCGTTTTTATCAAGCATTGATTTACCTTCATTTCAGCATACCGATATAGATTTATTGAATGCCCCCATTACTAAAGAACAGATTTTGAGGACTATTAACAATCTGAAAAATGGGAAAGCCCCTGGTCCTGATGGATTCACCGCCGAATTTTACAAATTTTTAGGAGCTGAGGTGGTGGA
>NC_092858.1:118122992-118137405 GCF_032062135.1 Pyxicephalus adspersus
AAAAAAAAAAAAGTATGGGGATGTTTTTTTATTTTAATATGATTTTTTGTAGTTTTGTAGTTTAGTTATGGTTTGACACTTTAGGAGTATAATATTATTTATATAATATTTATTATTATTGATAAATATTTAATATGGGTACACACCTGGAATGAGTTAATCATGTTAATTATTAATCGTTAAATAAAGATGTTAGCTGTTAAAATCACTTGTCTGGTGTTACACATATTGATTGCTATGGGGTGTGTTAAAGTTAATCATGGTCACTAAAATTAGGTTTTGAATGATATAATAAGGTTATGACTATGGGTTTTGGAAATATTATATCTATATTTGGACTGCTTATTGGTGTGAGATATTTGTGGTTGGAACACTCCCTCTTTCTTGATTATTCTGTTTATACACTATAGTGCTTTCTGGGTGTGTGGGGTGGTGCATGCATCCACCTCTTTTGTCCTGTATCTGTTCCCAAACCCATAGTGTTTGAGGAGGATGTCTACATGTAGTTCGATGCCTATTAGCAGGATTGTAAGTAATTTTATTTAAATAATTTAGGTATTTTAAATTTGTATAATAATTATATCTGATGCTATAACCATGTACCAAATGTTTTAGGTCTCAATTGAAATTCCTGAGGAAACAAATATGATCTTTAAAACGCGTCAATTTTTTTTTTTCATTTTTGTTTTTTTTATTACATTTTAATATAAGAAGTAAGGTTTGTGATGTTTTCTCTTGAATAGTTCTGCCAAAAGTTTGCTTAATTTTGCTTGGTGTTCTTGTTGTCCAAAATAGTTTAAAGGGAACTTAATTCTTGGATCAGGTAGGACATTATTGCAGAAAGACACCTGCAATGTCCTTTCTGCACTAAGAATTCCTAACTGGCTGATCAGTCTGTTGAACTGTCAAAAACACAAAGCTGCTCAGAACCTGTCATCGCTGCAGAGATGGGAGCTGCGATCTTTATCACAGGCTCCACAGTGGCCTTCCATGGAGACCGCAATCCTGCTCATTAGCTGGATGATTTAACTCCTTCACATGTGCAGGAGTTACATTTTCCCTGGCAGCTTGCTTTAAGTGCAGCTACACATGTGCAGTGTTGTTTAGAGCAGAAACAAAAAGCCACCAGGAACCAGGGAGTTAGTTAGGACTACCTCTTTGTGTTTTTTTTTTTGGTTTCTTAGTCCACTGTATTAGTATACAGCAGGGGTGTCCAAACTTTTTGCAAAAAGGGCCAGATTTGGTGAGGTGAAAATGGGTGGCGGCCGACCATTCAGCACGTCCTCAGGGTTGGTGTAGTCTGCATGGGTCCCGCACGGCACATGCCCACCAGGGTGACGTGAGGGATTCCCTGTGCACAGTGTCAATGCGGACTCCGTCCAGAGCACGTTTTTGGAATCAGAGTGGGTGTGGTCCGTGCAGGTCCTGCACAGCACACTCCTACTATAATGATGTAGGGGATTCCCTGTGCACACATGGGGACCCCCGTCTTGATGATTATGCCAACCAAGTAGCGGGTTGATAATTGCAAGGCAGTTGATCAACCTTTTTTGTATGCGTGTATTTTATACGGAGGACAGAGGCTGCGGCCCGGTGGACATCTAAACACAGGCTGCAATTGGCCGGACTTTGGACATGCCTGGTATACAGTGTAAGCTTTTATAGCAGTACCAAACTACATGGTTTTTAATATTTTAATAAAATGCCAATTACATTGGCTTAAACAATTACCACCCAGCAGTAAGCACCCACTGCTTGCAGTCCAGCTACATAGAAAAAGTATAGCATCTATTCAGTACCAGAGAGCAAAAAATTGGCCAAGAAAAACACTAACATAATTAGTGACAGCATAGATTTAGTATTTGTTGGTAATTCAAACAGCTCACTTTTGGCTAATTTGCTAATGCCAATGCTAAATCCCCCTCTGACAACGCACTGGCTGCCAATATTTCCACACTGCTATATTTGCCTATTCTAATATGCAAAGAATATGCAGACTAACTTTACTGTGAAGTAACTCTTTCTGTTGTGGGAGCACATGGAATAGTATGGCATATGTAAGATTAGAACAAACTTTGCTGCAACATTCATGTGCAAGCTTACTATAATTAGCGACCCAGGGTTGGTGGAGCAGTCACCCCAAGGCGAGTTTGTTCTGAGCTAAAGAGCCAATAGGTTATGTGTAGCGGGGGGTTCCAATACCTGGGTTACAACTAAAACTTTTGATATCAGTGCATGGTCTTATCACAACAAATTTAAACACAATGCAGTTGCTATGCATTGTGTCCGTACATGCCTTGTGCCTATGTATGGCTGCTACAGTCTATCTGGTATCTTTCATCTCTCTGCAAACTAATGTTTGGGATTTTAATAGAGATGAAAATATTCTCTTTGATCCCTGAGATGTGTGACAGAGTGATGCTCAAATGTCTACTGACCAATTTCCTCCTGCCTGTTCTGGTGACACAAAGAATAAGGAAGCGTTTTATTGAGGTGACAACTGGTTGCCTTATCTAGGCATAGAGTTTGCTAATCTTGTCAGTGAATTAACAGCTTTGTGTTAGATCCTGTCTTTACGGCTAGTCACATGCTAAGCCTGACAGCTACACATAAATTATTACTGCAACCTTTCCTATTATATTTTAAATTACTTTATATTTCCCCCCATGTTTTGTGGCGTAATCAAACCTGCTTACATTTTGCCCCTCAACTGCATTGGGGGATATTGTCTTTTAGAAAATACACTCAAATTTCTACTTAATGATAAAACTTTCCTTGTTTGTTAGCAGACTATACATATACTTGCTTACAGCCCTGGTGATGAATAGTTTCCATCAAACATCTACTATAACTAATACCTACAAATATGGGGATGAGATGGGTTTGGAAAATTTGTGGTTGTAGTTTGAAGACTTTTTGCGCATTTGTTTTCAGATTTTATAAAACTTTTAAGACCTAAACCTCACACACTATACTAATAAACTGTTGTCTCACTGGTCAACCTGTATAAATCTAAGTGCTTTAGCTATGTTTTAAGAATTACATTTCTTTCATGTATTCATATTTCCTGGGGGTGCTACTTCTACTGATCAATTCAGGCATGTTAAAGTGTTGCTGCCTAAAGTACCTTAAAAAAACAACTTTTTTTATTTTGAAATTAATTGGATTGGGCCGTTGCTTTATTTGTATATGAATGAAAACGTTTAAAATGCAATTATGTGTAATAAAATGTGATGCTATAATGTGGCAAATACTGTCTATGAAAATCATACTATTCTGTAAGCAAACCGAGACCAGACAGCTTTGCTTTTCCCTAGTCCAGTGATGCCAAGAATGACTACAGACATATCCTGACAGTGGACTGCAATTATTTATTTAAAGCATGGTAACCTTTCCCTGCAGCCAAGGCCAAAGATGGTATATGGGAACACACAGTCTAATAAAAGCATCCATGTATTCCAAAAGAGAAGTCCTGAAAGTATGTGTTTTTGCTATTTGCTAGCAAGCAAGACTCTGCTGCGATTTGACATTGGCTTCTTGAACATCAGTAGCCCCAAGGTACTGAAATATACTGCCCTTTTAAATGTCACTCCTACTGAGTTTCCACAGAACACAACAAAGAGAGTACATTGCCTTCAGAAAACCTTGAGTGCACATGTTCTCCACCATATGCTATCTATCCATTATTTGAAGTTTAAAAATTTAATAAGCTTTTTAATACTGAGATCTATGAGGAACTTGCCAACAGTGTGGAAAACGGTTCTATAAATAATAGTTTGGGTGTCTGCCAGCTGTGGAAATTAACACATTTTGTAGCAACAGTGTTTATCTTTTCACAACTGATGTTTGTGATACAACACTTAAAAGTTCTACTCTGCATAACATAGTTTATAAACCATCAGAGCTTCCATTTAAATATACTAACGTACTATCTTCCTAGGCTAAACTATTCTCCAGGAAGTTCTTGGCCTACTGATATTATGGCACATGCTCACAGTTTACTTTGTCTCCTTACTTTATATAAAAGGGTAGATAACCTTTTATTATAAAGTAAAAAATAGTTTATTTTTAGTTTTTAACCAAAATACTTAAAAAAAAAGTATGGAAGGCCCCTCCCGTTCTGTATTTACTGCCATGGAAGTAAGGCCTGAATGGGAAACCTGCAGCCTTCTGGGATACCTATGTCACATATCTCATATCTCAAGGCTGCTCCTTCTATGGCTGCCCGATGTTGTCCATGCACAGAAGGGGTTTTTCTATTAATGCACTCACGCATGTGCATTGAGATGGGCACCCTATTTTTCTATTTATAGGAAGAAATGTCACCCAATCCTGTGCCTGTGCAGTGGGAGTTCAGGTGACATAACAGAAGCAGGAAGAAGATGAATGAAGATGGTGGGGCCTGTTGGTTCCTCTGTGCTGGAATGAAGAAAAAATCTGGTATGACACCGGACCAAATCAAATCTGATTGTGGTGGGGTTGAGGGCTCTGTTTAATTAAAGGTGTAATTTTTTTGTCATTTTAATGAAAGTTCTGAGTGAAATCTAACAAAATTTGCTGGTAGCAATGGCTACACTAGAGATAAATTTAGCTACAATACATGTGTCTCTTTTATTGAATAGAACATGTTCTAGAATGTGTGTTCCCACCTCCCTTCATTATGTTGTTTTATTCATCCATCTTTATTCACCACTCAGGTACCATTTCTGACGTCTTAGATTTATTCCTAGGATACCCTATATGTAATAGAGTGATGTTACTAAACCCTGGCACACCCATGCCCCAGATCCTCTACCACCAAGAGTGATCTTAGCAGTCATTTTTCAGTTTGTAGCGTAATAAGTGTAATAAATATACATATAAACATACTCCATTCTTATATCCTTTCCAGTAAGTTGGGTTTTCTTTCACATGTCTTTAAAACTAGATTATGTAGATCATTTAGTTAATTAGTTCACATGTTTACTTGTTTGAAATGCATTTTTCTATTTTAGGATTGAAGACTATTGATAAGAAATGTAATGTTTTTCAACATATAGAACATGTAGTTCAACAAAATGTGCTTTTTATTGTTTGAATTAGTAGTATAACTATTTATATTTTGAAACAATCATGATATGTTTTTTATAGTCTTGTCATCATATTTATAAAACTACAGTTTTATATGTTTTTTTATACATGTTTGAGAAATAAATATTCATATTCAATTTGGATTATGATCCAAGAGGATGCTGTCACGCTTGGGGAGACGGAGCCTCCAGGGGGGTCAATGGCTTGCACAAAAGTGGTGTGAGCCCTGAGAAGGGCCAAGATACAGAATCTAAGCAGTAATCAGGTCTGCTACAGAGCCTCTAGTGGTGAGGGTGTTGCACTGCTGGTTACTGACAGATTACGGTCTATGGGCACACCAATGTGAGCATGATACACAGTACTAAATCACTAGGTGGAAGAATTGTCAAGGATAGAGGCACCTGAGCTTTAGCGAGGAAGAGGTAAGTGTGACAGATGCTATAAATACTTACAAATGTTCAAAGATCGAATAACATTCAGAATGCGCTCTGGTTTCTCCATACCTTCATTTTGTCTGGCAGATTCTTTTAGTGTTTTTTTCTATTGAAGCTGCCTTTAAACAGCATGTTTGTTATAAACACCATTCCCAGCAGCATATACTTATCGTTAAGTTTAACATTCTTTCCTTTAAACTAAAAAAAAAAACAGTACTTTGGAGTATTGGGGAATTTACACCATAGCATGAAAAGTACATGTCCAATCAGTACTATCACACAGGAGACCCTGTGTAAGCTACAAGACAAATGTAGATATGTCCTTTGTCTGCCTAATACAAAATGCATAAATATTTTAAGTAATTGTTTAGTTTATTCAAGAAGCTTTCCTCAATAGCTTGCACTGTTTTATCATGGCACCGATCATTTTTTTCATAATGAATGCTATTTGGAAGGACATATGCACTGCTGTAAACAGTACTGTCACTAATGATAGAGATTCTGTTCACCTTCCCTAGACCTTTTGCTGGATGCTCCAGATCTACACATTTTTATTATTTGCAGAGTTTGCCTACTATACTGTTTTGTCTTTATGGCAGAATAATTTCCTGCACTACATATAAACTAAACGTATGGCTTCAGGAAAGCCAGCGGCGTAAGTTGACTTCAGATAAGTTAGTTAAGGTAAATCCTGAAGGTAGGGGTATCCCTAAACTTTTTGAAGGTAATCCTTATTGCTTTGAAGGTAATGATAAACATGGGTGTCTGTGTATCACTAAACATGTTGGAGGTAATTCAAAACATCCTGGGGCAGCTTAGAGGTTAGCAGCGCTAGTTCCCAGGTTCAAATATCATCCAGTACACTAACTGCATGGGGTTTGGAGGTTCTCCTGTGTTTACATGGGTTTCCTCTAGGTACTCTGGTTTCCTCCCATATTCCAAAAACGTGCAGTTAATTGTCTTCCCCCTTGAGTTGACCTTAGTTATTGACATATGACTGTGGTAGGGACATTTTATTGTGAGCCTCTTTGAGGGACATCTAGTGACATGACTATGGACTTTGTAAAGTGCTGTATAATATGTTGGTGCCATATAAATTCTGGATAAAAATAGTCTGTGTGTTATCAGCTGATAGTCATGATTTACCAGGCTGCTTTCTGCATATGTCACAACTGTCCATGTACTGCTCACATGTTAGGCCTGATTTATTAAAGCCCTCCAATGGATCTGGTCCAGAATTGAAAACATTTGCTCTTACACAGCAAATAACTTTGAAGAAATCCAGGTTTGCTGGATTACCGAGGGTTACTGATGAAAGTGTATATTCCCCAGCCTTGGAGCGCTTTAATCAGTTAGGTCCATTGTCAGGAGTAGTGATGAGCAAAATTGACAATTGAATTTTTGCAAACATTGTCTTCTTTGAGAAAATGTTAGCGAAATACATAGGGTTAAAAAGAAGGCACAATTTTGTGCAATTTATATTATTTTTGATAGCTTCATTATGATCTTAATTACTTTTACAGAAGCCTATTTCATCATCTGTTCATCTTTAAAGCCATAAATTAGGTTGGGGGAACATTACAATGGTCACTGTTTGAAGTGAAATAAGTGTATTAAATAATACACCTTTCATTTTAAGTTTTTAAAAAATGTCATTATGAGCAGACTTGTTTGACTGATGTTTAAATTTGTTTTGAGCGAGGGAATGGAAAATTACAGTATAATGACTGCTGAATCTGTGGTACTTACAGGAATAAGTTTTTCACTGTAAAGTGTGAAAGTTGCAGAACAATATCAGAATTATGATTGCAGTCTATGTGATGTGTCACTCCTTAGTAGTAGTGTTCTCAATGCAAACTATATAAATACAGAGACATTTTTGAAAACTGTTAAAAAACTGGAATTGTACTGTAAAATTTTTTCTTGTAATTGTAATTTTTCAGTTCCACCTTTTAACATCTCACCATATTACATAAATCTTCTGCGATGTAAGGGCAGAACCGTTGCCTTTATCCATATTTTCTCTGTGTAACATGCAGGCAACATCTGAGCTTCTGTAACTGTGTTACTCTTATAACTCTGATTTCTGAAATCTGCATTACTTGGTGCCATGCTACTGCTCCTGGCTGGTTGAGTCGAATTCTGCGGAGGGAAAAGAGAAAGCTATAGCAGTGGTTCAACCAAGACTCTCAATCGTTCTGAAGGATTGTTGTGCTGGGAAATACTGCTTCTAGTGTGACATCCTGGTAGCCCACATGGTGATGCACAGCCTATGCATGGGCTCCATGATCTCTTTTCAGCTGCTCCAGGCTGGTTAGCTATTCCATCATTAGGCCCTCTGAATGTGGCCTCATCAAGATTACTGATTGCTACTGGGACAAACTGCAGGCCTTGCCTATGTACTTCTATCTGGAGGACCGGAATAAAGGCTTCCCATAGGACAGCCCTAATTGTGGCTAATGGGGGAAAAGTGAAAAGTTGGGGAAAGTGGCCAACAAAGTGGAATACATAGGTGGGACAACTTCTGACCTTGCATTAGGGTTCATTGACAGAGACAGATCTCTCATCATTAACACCTGGTCTATTTGCAGTCCTCCATGGAGACCGTTGAACATTGATCATAGAGGAATCTCACCTTTCCTCCCTTCTTCCTTTTGTCTTTTTACGCAACCCTCTCCTACCTTTCTCTCTTTACATTAAAATAGTAAAATGGGTTCTGGAAAGAAGGGGAGAATATTTAAAAGTGTAAGTCAAAGGTAAAGATTGTAGTCCAAGCAGGTATTTGTATTTAGATATATAGTTCTGTCTGGGGAACCAGGGGACATGTGGTAGAAGAATAGGTTGAAGCAGCCTCTTTTTTTTCCTTCTTCCAGATGTCCTGCAGTTTTGGGTTAATTTGTAGTCTTATCTACACCAAGTGACCTCATGTTCAAAAATGACCATACTTGGCTTTTAATAAGGGTGATCTGAATGGTAAATTATTGGTTGCTGTGATCAGCCTCTCTTTATTTTCCATGTTCATTATAAATGCATACAGTAGCTGGCCGCAAGGCGTCAGGGTGGCCTTTTCCCTAACAGTTTTTAGCACTGTTGAGAAACTACAAGGTACTGCAGTCTATATAATAACTGTTTTCTGTTCATCCCTCTGGAATATCTGATCTGTAAATTTAGAGTTGCTAGATCCCTGTTATTGTGTGAGGTTTTGACATTTGTTCTCTATTTTTGAAATATTTATCTTCCTTCCTACACTGGAATTGAAAAGAGAAGATGTTTCTCTTGCTTTCATAAATCACAGTACATTGGACTCCTCACTGCACAGACAAAGCCCTTTTAAGGACTGTTCAGTGGAAATCATTCTATTGCAAAACTGTGATGAGCAGCAGGCATATAAAAGCACGGTCAAAAAACCTTCAGCAACACATATACACAGGAAACACACTGTGATGTGTCCAATCTGCAACAATGATATCCAACTGGTATTTTAAGAGTATACCATTTGAAAATAGTATTTGCAGGTTAGACACAGTGCAATGTATTTCTAGTAGAAATAATAAACTGTCATGTCACCAATTTTAATACAATGTAGTGCCTACTATAATGTAACATAATGAACTGGAAATGCCTTCACATCTAAATTAATTGCAGTAGTGTCACAAAAAACTTGCCAAAAGAATGTAAAAAGCAAATAAAATTTTATTACAATAATTTATTAAAATAAGAACTTTTTCTTGATTTTACTCTTGCTCTTATTTGGGTAAAACTAATTTATGCCCAAAAATGGTAATGTTATTAATAATTGGGATACTACTGCAAAGGTTTAAACTGCTGAGTGGTACTAGACAGGTGAGCCCTCGGTCTCCCCAGTTATTTGCAAATTGAAATAAAAACACTTGCTGCTTTCATATGACAGTCGGCTGAGGTTGTTGGAACAAATATTTAGCATTTAATTGGATTGTTGTCCACATGTATGTGTATTCTAGATGGGTTGTCACTAAAGGCTGAATTTAAAATAGTAGTAATATGAGACTTGTATATAGTTTAAAGAATGGTGGTTAAAATGGATTTTGAAGAACCTGCTTAAGATGGAGAGGGAGGAAAAATGAAAAAACTGATTTAACTGAAATGTAAAGATCACTTATAAATAAAAAGTGAATAGAAATACGTTTAAAAAAAAATGTCAAATTGGATTAATAATGGAGGTAAATAAATAGGAAGTAAAACCTTGACATTGATGAATTCAATGACATACTGATTTATGGGAAGCTAAAGAAACTTCCTAATTAGTTCTGTGTGGAGAACTTTCCTTTATACATTACATACATACACACATGGTTGTGTTAGTGGTTGAAGTACACTAGTTTTTTTTCCCTGAAGGATTACCGTATTTTTCGCCGTATAAGACGCTCCGGAATATAAGATGCACCCAATTTTAAAGGAGGAAAATCTAGAAAAAAAAGATTCTGAAAGATTATTCCCCTTCTGATCACTCATGTGCCATTCATACCGGTATTCCCCTTCTAATCACTCATGTGCCATTCAAATTCCCTTTCTGATCACTCTATGCCTTTCAAATTCCCTTTCTGATCACTCTGTGTCATTCAAATTCCCCTTCTGATCACTCTGTGCTTTTTTTCCACTGTACGGCAGTTAGGACAGGGAACAGCAGGTGGCGCTGTGCCGGCTTCTTTCTCTCTGCTTTACAGACAGAAGAAGACACGTGCTGCTGCCAGAGACAAGAAGAGACACGCTGCTGCAGCCAGAGACACACGCAGTATCGGGTATCGGGTGAGTATATTATTATTTTAATTATTTTATCACACCTTTGTCGTATAGGACGCACTAACTTTTCCGCCCCAGTTTTGGGGAAGAAAAAGTGCGTCTTATATGGCAAAAAATACGGTATGTGTTTTTCCCTATAAACTTCTATACTATAATATAACTTGTCTGCACTTGGAGGGAGCTCTGATGTACTTATTTTACTGTTCAGGAGGTATTTGTTTGGCCAGGTGAGTAATCACTTGCTGAATGGCTGAATTATCAGTTATTGCATACACAAGAACAGCAGCTATTTCTTTTGGCATTGTTTTTAAAAATACTCTCAAAAGATTATGAACAAAAAATAACTGTTTTGTTTTGCTTGTTGCAATGTGCACAGATCATTAGGAAAATGACTGTAAGCTTATACCTGAAAATAGTGGAAATAATTTGATCTGTAATATGTCACCATACCTTTTAAATCCTGGAAGCAGCCACAGAAAGGAAGTTCTGATGTTGATGTCCCGCAGAATTTCATGTTTTAAAGTCAAACTATTGGTAGGAGTGCAGACAACTCAGATGGGAGCATTTTTTCACTAGTGGAAGAAAGAATGTGTAAACATATGTTCCACATTACAAAAAGTAACATTTGCTAGTTCTCTGGATGGCAAGAATTTACCTCCTCTCTGATACTATTAGTGATTTTCTCACATGGTTCATCAAGCAGAAACAAATATAAATCCCCTGCTTCCCTAAGTGTACTTATGTTACAAACAACAGTGCAGATTTCTTATCAGCAAGCAACACGGTAACATCATTACCGATTTCCTATATTTAACCCTGCAGATAAAGAGGCAGGAGATACAAGATTTTACTGGTAATTAAGGAATTTCAGACAAAAGGAAAATCTCATAAATCTGAACTACTGCCGAAAATGTAAATGACAATTCCAAATCCTTTTTTTCATTTTATGCAGTACCTATTATGTAATCCTTATGTCATCCTCTGATTTCCATGGCTCGTTTTCACTTGTACGACTTGTTAGACCACTAGCCATTATTGCCTTTCATTCCCAATTCTCTTTAGGCATGCTCTTAGGATGCATCTCCAGGCATGGGATTTGTCACATTCCCTGTCAGTCACATATGCACCTGTCACCTTTCCACCACCTGTATGTTGTACTTTTTACAGCATAACTAAAGATAATGGAAAATATGCCCCAATCATGTAACATCCCCTTACTTGTTCTATTACATGAGTAGTGAAGCAATTGCACCCAAGAGCACCTGGGCTGCTCGGATTGCCAGTCTATCCCACCCTTTCTTGGTTTACATGAGTAATTTACAGGGCAAAAGACCCACTGATCTGTCTGACAGATATCTAACCTCAACCCTAATAATAAATAAACCACCCTCACTATTTAAACCACTGCCCAGCATCTCTCTAACATGCAATGATATCAATATTTTTATCACACAAAGTCTCGCTGCCTTGGTGTCACCTTTGGCTCCCACCCCAGAAATATCTATAGGTTCTGTCATTTCCAGCTTCAAAACATGTCAAAGATGCTTTGTTTTCTGTCACACAAAACCACCAAACATGTTGTGTATTGAAGGGAAAGGGGGAGATGAATTCTACCAAAAGGGACTCCTTAAATAATTGAAGTTACCAGTTGCCAAGCCTGACTAATTCTAAATACAAAGCACAGTGAGAGAGAAAGCAGGCTTTTACTGGCAATTCTGTTAGAAAAATAAAATTTATTTACACAATATTTGAATCCTGTTTCTAACATAGATCAACTATACTATTATATGGTTCTCAGGGTCCCAACATTATATATCTCAGGGTCCCAACACGTTTTGCCTCTTGGCTTCCTCAGGGGACTGAGACCAAAAGTATGTAATAAATATTCAGTTGGACAAATTAATAGGGGACAGCTGGGTCAAAGAATCCCTAGGTTCTCAAACACATATGTTCACTTAGTCACTTTTGTTTGCCAGTCCAAAAGATATTAAGTGGTATTACTGAGGAGGTGGAGAATAATAATTTATGTCTCCCAGTTTAATGCTGATTCAGTGTGATTGGTAGATCTGTAACAAGGTGTTTGCAGCACAGCCCCAGCTTGTTTGAGAACCTAGGGATGGTTTGATCCAGCTGTCCCCTATTAATTTGTACAACTGAATATTTAATACATACTTTTGGTCTCAGTCCCCTGAGGAAGCCAAGAGGCGAAACACGTCGGGACCCCGAGTTAAATACCCTGAAATTTTGGTTTATTGTTCAAACTATCTATTGTACAGTTTGTTTAACCTCAAACCATATAATAGTATAGTTGATCTATGTTAGAAATAGGATTCAAATATTGTGTGAATAAGTTTTATTTTTCTAACAGAATTGCCAGTAAAGGGCTGCTTTCTCTCTCATAAAACATGTCATAATCTCTGGTCTTGCCTACTGTAACATACTCTTATGTGGCATCTCAGTAACAAAACTACAATTCAGCATGATTGTTGCAGCTAAGATTTTCTATCCCTTTCACCACTTTTCATATAAAGCTTCTCTCTGCAAATCCATACACTGATATCTAATTCACCTCTAAATCAAATATATTTAAATCATGTTTGTAATTTGGATGCCCTGTTTATTGTACAGTGCTATTATATGTTGGTAAAATAAAAGATAATTATGTTATTTTCAAAAATCTTAAAGTGGACCTTCTAATAAAATGGGATGAGCTGTTCCTGTGGTTATACCCCTTTGCTAAAATTTCTACTACATGTAGGTGAAAATGTACCTGTGAAAGAAAAAGTTAGGATTTTACTTACCTTACCACTGTCTTCTGCTTCACTGGGGATGATGTTGCCGTTGTTCTGGGTTGAGTGCTTTGGAAGGAAGAGCAGGTGAAATCTCTTGAGAAGACATTCCAATCCATTGCAGGAATATTTTCCCTGATCTGTGTTTCAAAGTAGCCTATCAGGAAGGGAGTGAAGACATTTTTCTATAAATTTAGTATTTGTTGATGTGACCTGGCCAGTGGAAGCAGAACTTCCGTTTTAGCAGAAATTCTGCTTCAAACTGAATCTCCAAGCCATGCCTATTATTAACCCCCCAACATTATTTATAACTTATTTATCTAATTTTTCACCTAGAGCCTACATTCTGAAAATGAATACCTGAAAAACAGCTTTGTGCAGATATATAAGCCTATATTTCAAGTTTAAAGCTCTCCTGGGTAGATAAATGGTTGAAATGGCTTGCTGGGACAGCCAGAATCTAATTTCTCCCTACTGAAGAATTAAAATGGAATTATAAAACTAGAAAACTGCGCAGACAGCAGACAAAATGCTTTGTATGAAGTACACTATCCATTTTGTATGCCTAGTAAATGCATGTAAACTGGGAGATTTAAGCAACAATGTAATACCAAAAGGACTTCTGGTATAAAATATCAAAGTATGCAACTGAAAAAGTTATTTAATTTTCAATCATTAGAATGTATTCCTTATGAAATGGTCCTCTTCAGGGTTACCTATTCCACTCACAGTCACAATTACAACCACGGACAGCCACATATCCTAAATACATATAACTCCCACCAACAAGTCTTTGGTTGAGGCAAATTCCTACCCCAAAATTTGTAATGAAGTTAAACAACCCTTCAACACTATAATAAAGAATTCTGACACACTTCACTGTTTTTTCCTCTGTGGCGTAATTTGGACTTCTGGATTTTGAAGGAACCCACGGGGAAACTTTGAGTTATGAAAGTCAAATCTTAACTGTCTGACTGAAGAAATTACTTCTCACTCAGAACATGCCACTATCTATCCCTTTTTGAGGAATCAACCTTTTGCTTATCTACAACTAAGCTCTTATGTGTCGTCAGTTATTAAAAATGTGTCTCCCAGGGATTGGACCAATCCCATAAATAGATTTTTATCTATCCTCAACCGGGCTAGGAGAGCAATGTCAGATGTATACTCAAACTACCGCTTTCACTTGGACTACACAACTAGACAATCTGGTTTGTGCAGATGGATCAAACATTTCCCAGACAGAACGCTATCTGACATTTTACTGGACTTCCGTAGTGTTTAGTCAGTGTTATCCTCGGCCATGTACAGGGAAATGACTGTAAAACGTTTTCATTATGC
>NC_092858.1:118139219-118223168 GCF_032062135.1 Pyxicephalus adspersus
CGTGTCCTAAAACATTTTGCTTCCTCCAATACCAACAGACACCCTTCTTGTGATAACTAATTTCATATGTCAATGCTACACCACAAAATGTTCAAAGTATTTTATGTTTGGTATAACTGCAAATGTATTTATTTGAGTAATGATTTTTTGTATCTATGTACTTTGGGTGGGGGGGCATAATGAATAAAAAAATCTATGTATATGTTAGAAAAATGTATTCCGTCCCTAGAATTTAACTTTGTTGACCCTAAATGTGGCAAGACTGCTACGATTCTTTCACACTACATAGTCAAACATAGGCTTTTTGGAGTGGAGACCTATAATTAACTAAACTGCAAGCATGCATTGGAACATATAATGAGAGGGTGGTATGGAAATGTTAATGACTTAGGTATACCTATGACTTTGTTTACCTATTCCTATTGGGAAATGTGATGTGTAGTCATTTTTTTTTGTAAACCAGTGAGTGCCTTAGTAGTAGAGGTATATATGGTGATTTCAGATCAGATTATAAAAAGTACATTTTAAAGTAAAACTAAATGCAAAATGTAATGGTGGCTTGTATTTGTTTACTAGTCACAAACAAAAAGCAGCCTTTTAGTAAGAGCAAGTTGTGAAAGTAAGAACCTCAACAAATATAAATCAAAATGTATTTTGATTGAACTCAACATTTGATTGAACTTTTTTCAACCTGCAAACAAATGTCAGGGAATATTTATTGTACATGTCTAATGTTACTCATTGCATTTGTTGGTAAGTGTGCCAAAGTATACTTTAAAATAATGTCCCAAATCTAAGGTTATGGAATGTAAGATCATAACTTAGGCAAGTTCAGCTGACTGTACCCCTTTTCTGACTTTCACAAAAATGAAAATGCTAAAATGCAAAGCTACTGTAAGAACATGCATCGATTTATGTGAAATGTATGGGGTATCAAAGATAAATGACAAGTCAAAGACAACAGCAAAATGAAACAGTTGTTTTGCAACAGTGAGCAGACATGAAAAATTGGATATACTTGCCTTCAGTCACTCCAAACCAATGTGGAAAGGGACAACACTTGCAGAATATGTCAGTGATTTATTCACATTTCTTTCATATGGTAGTTAGCATGACTCCCCTGAAAAGGTTTTTAAAATGTTCCTGCATGTTGATTGCATAATAGAACTAATTGTAGATTTCCTCAGGCAATTTGTAATGCACAGAGAAGTGGGAATAATCAAATGTTTGAAACCTGTGGAGAAGAAAAAAATGATTATTATTTTAACAACTTGTTCTCAATTCCTTATTGTGCAGTTAAATTAATACATATAACTAAAGAGATGAAAAATCTGCAAGAACTTGGTCAAGAGAACTATAAAGGGTGCTGTACTATTATTAAAACCATTTGAAATTTTGCTGATGTCCATCATCGTACTAGAGTGATAAAATATCCAATATATATCCCAACTCAGAACTACAAAGTACTTTAACCTGTAAAAATAAGGAAAAAGATGCAGTCTGAACCCATGTAGTTTTATTTTTTTCATTTAAAATAATCAAATAATGGCACTTTTAAGGCCTCAAATAACCAATTTCCACAAATAAAAAGCATGAAAACAGATTTATTCGAAACAATTAAAAACGAGATTTTAAAAAACAAGTACAATTTCAGGTTATCACATTAATATTAGATGATGCCAATTTCCTGTATTTTTCCTGCATTTCTCACGGAACTCAGGAAACATTTCTCAGTCAGGTTCTTCAGGAAACAGGAGATATTCACATCCCAAGTATAAGCTTTAGACAGGACAAAACCCCTCTTGGTACAGGGGACAGATACCAGGCAGCAGCAAAAACAGGCGGTGAACCCCAAAGAAACAGTTCCCAATGAACTGTGAATGATTACACAGCTCAACAAAAAAAAATGTTTTCACTTGCCAAGGATTTTTCAATGTATTTAGTGTTATTCAGGTCTGCTAAATCCAGAAGTGACATCAGTTTCATTGGACCGGCTTTGGTTCATGTGATACAGGAATCAGAATAGAACATTTTACCAAAAACAAATGTTAACACAGCATATTATTATCAATCTTTATTTACACCAATGTTTTGCGTTTTATATATTAAGTGTAGCATTGTTTTCATGAAACTTTTTATTCATGCATTTTCTTTTTTTACAGAGATATGAATTCTTCAAGTTGTTTAAATGACCCTAATGTATTTTGCATGAAACAAGCATATCTTGCATATTTTAGTAATAAACTGGGGGACCAAGATAAGTATTGGGCTCCCCATATGGTATGTAAAACTTGTGTAGAGTGCCTATCTATGGTATGGCGAGAGCCCAAAAAGGATCATAATAATTGTTTTTTTTGTGCTGTAATTGTAAAAAATCGTTACAAGAAAAACAAGAGGGAGTACCTTGATTTGGAATAAGCAAGATGACCTGTGCCGCATGGTGCTGATGTTCCCATACCAGTACTCAGTACACTCCCTGATATTCCTGTATCCGACATGGAGGATATACAGGGTTTGGAGTGTAATCCAGGAGTTAGCAGGGGAAGTGAATATGAAGGAAGTGTTTCATCAAACCAGCAGTTCTCCCAATAAGAGCTCAATGATGTAATATGTGACCTAAGTCTGTCAAAACAAGCATCTGAACTTTTACCATCCAGGCTAAAAGAAAAGAACTGTCTGAGACCGGAAGTTAAAATACCGGTTTATAGGACAAGAGAGGTTACACTCCTATCATATTTCAGTGAAGATGGAGACTTTTTGTACTGTTGTAACATCCCTGGACTACTAGCCCATATGGGAGTACCAGAATACCGAGCAGAAGACTGGCGGCTTTTTATAGACAGTTCCACTTGAAGTTTAAAATCTGTTTTACTGCATATTGGCTTATAATAATATACTGACTATAGAATACATTGACAATAAGTATTTAAAAATTTAGTTTTGTATATGTAGGCATATCTGGTTTCCCCTACTAAAACCATAGTATTGGGTGAAGGTGGGAAAAATGCCCCTTACATTAGTTATCAGTTGGAAGAATGCTCCTTTTATAGTTGAGGTCCAAATGCCACCCTTAAAGACACATAAAATGATCTCTGTTGTCATGCTAATTGCTCTGTCAAGTGATGTTGGTTCAAGAACTTTGCAGACACTATGCCACATATTTGCTGTCCCCCCTCTTTATTAAGGAAATCTCTTCTAATGTAGACATCTTCGTTCCCTGTTGTTTTTCCAGCTTTTCGCCTCGATCCCTGTATTCTGTGTGTCTTCCAAAGTACTGTTCCAAGTGTTAGCTTAGCTGCACTCTCCTTTTTCTAGTATTCCCCCCTTTCATCTCTGGCCCCTCTATTCTGAATGTCTTCCAAGGTACTGTCCCCAGTGTTCGCTCAACTCACTCTCCTGTCATTCACATTGTAGGTCCAGTATTTTTTAGAGTGGGGGAGTTTTCCTTCTATGAGACTATTAATGAAAACAGTGATTTTTTTTTTTATATATGTTATTTTTCAGTGGAAAATATATACATAACACACAGTGTATCAAAACAAACACGACAAATGGTATACCAAAAGCACAGAGGTTAATTATTCAACAAGAAAAAAATTGCATGAGAGATCTATAATACTGCAAAAGGTCACCTAAAAAAGAAAAAAAGGAAAAAGAGAAAATAATACTCAAAGGAACACGCAGTAAATAACAATTTTGTATTTCACATGACTGGGAAATTATTATTAAGCAGGCAATAAGCACGGTGGCTCAGAGGTAAGTCCTCTGGCCTTTGCAGCGCTAGGTCCATGGTTAAAGTCTTGGCCAGGACACTATCTGCATGGAGTTTGCAGGTTCTTCCTGTGATTGCGTGGGTTTCCTCTGGGTATTTTGGTTTCCTCCCACATTCAAAAAAAACAAGCAGTTAGATTAATTGGCTACTCCTAAAAAATTGACCTTAGACTGAATTAAAGATATATGACTGAGGCAGTAACATTTGATTATGAGCCCCTTTGAGGGACAGCTAGTGACATGACTATAGAGTTTGTACAGCACTGCATAATGTGATGGCGCTATATACAATACTGTGTAATAATATTAATAAATTTGTTAAAAAATGAAGATAATCCTTTTCTTGTTATTCAGTCTCAAAGTAGCAATTTATGATTCCCACACCCCAAAAACATTATTGACAACAATACCAAATATTTCTTCAAGGACGCTTTCATTCCATTTGAAACACATATCATAATTTTTAGGGCTTGTTTATTATGCATAATAGTTTTCTTTACCACCAAGACAATATTGCTATAAGATTACTGCATCCTTTAGTGATTTATGTCACATGCAGAGTTAGATCTTTAAAAACATCCCAGCTGGGAGAGAGTGGGAAATAATTACCAAATACTGTAGGGCATACAAAACCACTGTTCTCCTTAAATATATACCCTTGGGGCATGGGGAGTAGAACATACAATTGGTCCCAAGTAAGCAAGAACTATGCTCAAGGATCAGGCAGTGCCAAGTCAATCACATACACAACCTTTCTTTCATAGCAGTATGAAGGGATTATACCATGTAATGTTGCAGAAGGACTTACTCAGTAGCAAGGATGGAGAGTACAAGCTGCCAAAAATCAAGGGCCAATTCACTTTATGATGTGCTCAGTGTGCAGAAGACTGTTAGAATATTTGTAAAAGGGTAATCTTGTCCCCTGGTGCCTAGCTCCACAAGACTTTATGCATTGAATACATCCAATTTGGCCACCGGGTATCACACTGCTTGTTGCTGCAGCCCTGACTCCGAGTGTTCGTTGGCCCTTAGGGCAAGAAAAAAAAACCAAGCCACAGCGGTTTAGCTTCCAGGCAGTGGGACATGCTGGTCAGACTTCTGAGCTGTTCAATTTGTAATTGAAGTTGGGGTAGTTCCAAGTCTTATGAATCAGGCTTCAATCTCGGAGATTGCAAAAGTCTTTGTCTCTCACTTTACCTACCCCACATTGAACATCAGTCCCTTGATTCTCAGTCACCCTATAAATACAGGTGTCTTGGTTGGTAGAAATATTTCCTCTTCCATTTCCCTTCTGGAGGTTTCAGAAAGGGTCAGTGAATCACCCTTCTGAAAAGCTTTTCCTAGGTGCACATAATTAGTGAATAGATTTACAACTACTTTTGAGGGGGTGCTTTTAATACCCTTTCTAAAGATTTCTCATTCCTTTCCCTTTTAGACACAAATTGGAGATCTTGACTGTATTTGATCTTCGAATCTGGTGAGACAAGAGCATTTCTGAATTAGAGCCCTAATATGTTCCAGGATCTTTTTTATGGTTGTTTTACTTCTTTCATATAAGTTGAACCAGTGTTTACCTCAGTGATACAATGTAATGTTTTTATTAGTCGTTTTCCTATCCTTTGGGTAAGATCTTGCACATACAGTCATGAATAAAAGAAAGAATGCCCTCTTTCAACTGTAAGGTTTTATGTATCAGGGCATAATATCAAAAATCATCTGTTCCTTTTCATGTGCTAAAGTATTTAAATCTAACCCCATGTTTAAAGCAACACACAACAGATTCCACTTTGTCAATATTTATTTAAGAAAATGAAGGCCAATTGGAAAAGCCATGTGTCTAAGGTCCTGCCACAGCATTTGGATTGAGTAAAGGTCTGGACAATGACTGGGTCATTACAAAACTTCAATTCTTTTTCTATTTCAGGCAATCTGTTGTAGACTTTTTGGTGTGGAAGGTATCATTGTCCTGATCATCTAATTTTGGCCAAGGATGGGCTGTTGCAAGCCCAATTTTCACCCCTCCACCACCATGCTTGAGAGTTGGTATAAGGTGTTTGTGCTTATGTGCTGTATTTAGTTTTTGTCAAACATGACGTCTTGTATTATGGCCATACATCTCCACTTTGGCCCTTTATTTCCAAAGGACAATATTTTCATGATGCTTGTGGTTTGTTCAGATGCATATTCTTTTTAGAGAGAAGAGGCTTTGAAGATGTTTGAAAATTGCCTTATAACTCTAACCAGATTGATGGGCAACAACAATTGCTTCTCTAAGTCTGGGTCTACACAGACGGTTTTAAAAGTGCATGTCAATGTTCCTACCACGTTTATATGCACTTCTACAAGCATTTTAAACCATGTCTTTAAAACTTTAAAAAACGGTTATAAACGCCTATGATGCGTTTACCATGATTTGCCACAATTTTACATAAGCATTTATAAAAGTTTTACTTTTAACCCTTTCAGTGAATGAGTCCAGGGGTACAGAAAACCCCTTACTGATTCCCTAAAAGGGTTAAAATATGTGTAAAAAAGAAGACAGGCTTTAATGTTAAAGTATTTTATTGAATGTGTGTGTTTTGTGTAACTTAAGTTTTTTTTACAGGTTATCCCACAATGACAGGATAATTCCCACGGCTGCATTCATAACATGAGCACAACCATGGCAGTGTGACTCCTGACAGTGTGGGATCCTCAGGCACTGGAGGACAAATGAGGGCAAGTTTCCCTATTCACCTCTAGTGTTCTGTGATTGGCTGAGGAAAGGGAAATCCTGATAACAGCTCAAGCATCATCAGGATTTCCCTTTCCTCAGCCAATCACAGAGAGGAGTTCTGCTATGCTGAAGCTCTGCTTCCTTGATTGCTCTTGCAGCCCAAGAGGAGCTGTGACATGTGTTCTGCATCCATGAACACATACCACAACTCCGCTAGGGCTGCGGGAGCAATCAGCAGAGCGGAGCTGTCAGCATAGCGGAGCTCTGCTAATTGCTCTGCTTCGTGATTGGCTGAAGAAAGGGAGATCCTGATGATCCTTGAGCTCCCTTTTCTCAGCCAATAAGCACTAGACTTTATTGGGGAGACTTGTCCTCATTAAACCCCTAGTGCCTGGGGATCCCTCACTGTCAGGAGTCCCATGGCTGTGCTCATGTCATGAATGCAGCCGTGGGAATCATCCTCTCATTGTTTTACACATATTTTAACCCTTTCAGGGAATGAGTGAAGGGTTTTATGTACCCTCCAAAAGTCCTGCTAAAACGCCTATAAAAGCCCCTATTGTTTTCGATAGAAGCACTTTTAAAGAGCTTAAAATGCTTTTAAAAGCCCTTATTGAATTCAATTGGAGCGTTTTCCCTGTGTTTTAATTTTTTAAATAATGCAAGCAAAGTTTAAGATAATGCTCACAAACGTGCCTCAAGGAAACCCCCTGGTGTAGATTAGCCCATTGGAATGCATTGGGATTTCAAACAGGGGCTTTTAAAGCCTCAGCTTAAACGCTGGGGAAAAGTCCTTGTAGACTAAGCCTAAGCCTAAAATTATTGCTAAAGTCTTAATACACACTAGAAGGTCCCAGACCTTCTGCTTTTAATTAAAAATGACACAGTGTAACATGTTATGTGTTCCTCGCCTGAGGTTGTATTTATCTCATTTTATTACCCACTTGATATTTTTTTGGGGTGGATCCTGGTGTTTACAAGAACAAGGGCCATGTTCAGTTGTCAGGATTTAACTTTAACTGGCTTGGTATCAGCCCTATAGCAGGTGTCCCTACAAACGTTTCTTCCTCTGTGGACTATAATGCGGGTTGTGGGATTTTTTTCTCTGCTGTTTATTCATCCTCTTGTTTTATCTATGGATTGTTCGAGTAGACCATTTTCCATTTATTCAACTCAGGGTCTGCAATTTTTTTTTGGCATATGGTACATTTACTCAGCTGCAAGGAAGACTTTCCATGTAATGGAAATTTCCATGTAACGTAATGGAAAAAATTGATTACACTCTTGTTACTGATTGCTACTAACTGCTGCATGCTGGAGTGCAGAGTTACCCCAGGCACAGCCTACAAAGTTTTTGTTGCCAGTGTTCAATTCTACTGTAATATGGCCTTAAGGTACAAGACTTACTGTGTTGCCTAATAAACTCAAAAAAAAAAAGATTTTATGCTTTTAAGTTTTACCAGTTCTCTGTTTATAAGCTCTATGAAGGGAATTATTAATTATAAAAGGGGAAATGCTCTAGCTTGCAATACTCCTTTTTTGTAAGTTATAATTTTGTGGAGCTATTAACCTCCCTAGCGGTAACCCCCGAGAGTGACTCGGGGTAGAAAAAAGTTGCTACAAGTGGTAATCCCGAGCCACTCTCAGGGTTGGAACACCTAGGGAAGGTTAGTAAATAGAGCGCTTACCTGATCCGCCGGGGTCCCGCGCCGTGCAGCGCCGCAATCTCAGACTTCTTTCTTCTTCCTGCTTTTGCATTGGATGAGTCACCAGGGGAGTTCCCGCTGACGTCGGTGCGTGTGTACGTCATGGCCGGGCGGGGCAGGAAATTCAAAATCCATTGTATTGCATTCAATACAAAATAACTGTATTGAATGCAATACATTGGATTTTTATGTGTAAAAGCAGTACATTGTTTTCAAGAACATTTATTTTTACAGTATGTATAATGCTATGAGGACAATATTTTTTTTTTTTAAATTAAACTTTTTTTTAAATTAATTTTTTTTTTTTAATATATAGATTTTTAATTAATTAATTTATTCAATTTATTGTTTTTAAATGATTTTTTGTTTCAAACTTTATTATACTCATACTATTTATATTATACTGTAAAATAAATTTTCATGAAAAACAATGTACCGCTTTTAGACATAAAACCAAAAGAAATGAACCGCTAGGGAGGTTAAAGAACTGTTTTTAGGGAGTGTAATATTGGGAAGCTATATATCTCCTAACATGTTCCTATTGCTTTTATCTAAACACCATGCATCCTTGTATAAATATGCTTTTTTTTCCCTAAATGAGTCACCGTTATGTTGTAACTGTTTAACCTGTTAGAAACCTTGTTAATACAGTAAGACTACCAAATTTTTGTCTTGTTGCTGTACTCAGTCTTGGTTTTTAGATTTCTTTTATTTTCCTGTCCTCAATAATCTTAATTTGTGAGCAGAACGTGGATGAACATGGTTTTTCCTTACCAAGCTTTATTCCTTCTACAACCAATTATATTTGCTTTTTGTATTTTAACATACATATTATATTTTTAATTAATAAACTGTTTGTTATAATTGTTTAATCAATTACTTTACTGTACCATATGCCTGCAAGCAGGTAAGGAATGAGTTCCTGCATAGATGTGTAACCACCTGCATGCTGTTTTTTAAGGATATATTAGTACTGAGTTGTTTTCATGTGTTTCCTGTTTGAATTTTGTATGTTGTTGATTGAGCCTAGTGGGGACTGGTGTTGACCAAGGCCTTACAGTACTTAGGGAAACATGGTACAAATGTGTACTTACATAACCTGGTCAGTATTGGAAGGTAGTAAACTTTTTTCTGCAGTGTTGCTTCACTTTCCTTTGGTTAAACTGCAGTTATCAGTAATAAAGTGCAAGTCTGCTCTCATAAAGATTTCTAACACTTGCCCCATTGGCCTTTTCTCTGGTCCATCTGCAGTGCTGAAAGTGGGTAGGAAGGATTAGGCTCTTGAAAGGGGATTATGTTTGCTAAGGGGCAGTCTAAGAGGCTTGGTTAGGGGTGTTGAGAGAGATTGAAGAAACTAGAAATTAAAGCCTGTCAGTCTAAGGATCATGTGTAGTAGTGGGAGGAGAAGCATAGGAAGAAAAACAATGTTGGTCAGCATGAGGGTGAGGTGGCAAAAAATGAAGGGCTTTGTCAGATGTATGAGGCAAAAAGTGATTTTGTTGTGAATTGAGTCTCATGTAAGGCAGCCAGGAAGGCAGCAAGGGGTGGAGTGCCTGGTGAGGCTGAGTTGAGAGCCTGGGATATCTTTTGAGGGGAAGCTTGAGGTGAATGTATAGACACTGAGCACTGGTATCCCTTGGCTAAATGGTTCTGCTGGTTGAAAAAACGGGAAAATAGCAACTTGAGGGGATGCTGCGACCAGCTTTGCTCCTGCTCAGTTAGCCCTCTTTTGCCAAATCTAAAAAAGCACAGAGCAGTGGTTGCACAACCATCCTTGAGCTTTTGTTCTGGTACTGCCACAAACACAATCATCCATTACAAACCTGCAAAGCCTGCATGCCAACAATTAGCTAAGGTGGACAAGACACTCTGCTATACAGCAAGCAAAGCTGACAGCTGCACAGCAGAGTATTGATACTGAGGCAACAGGAGCACAGCAAACAGAAGGGAGCATAAAGGGGAAATTTACATGCTTGGAGGATAGTTAGATTTATTGGAGGGCAGAGATGCTGGATGGGAGTGAAGTGAGGTGCTGCTCTGTAGTGAAAACACTGATGCGGTCTTCTATATCCATATGTCCAAATGTGTACTTGTCACCTCCATTTTGTTTAAGACCACCACAATATTCTCACAATGGAGCATAAGATGAAAAGGCAACATCATGCCAGTATTAGAATCGGCATATCTGCTTAGCTTTCTATTTTTAGTAGCAATGGCAGCACTATTTTATGTATAATCAGTTTTAATTAAGATTTTTAAAATTTTTCAAGAAAAATAAGGGGAGAGAGACAGAAAAGAAAAGAGGAGGGGAAGGGTGGGAGGTAACCAACAAAAAACACATACAGCCATATAACAAGGTTACAACAAAATATACAGATATCATAATATTAGAGATACCAAAAGATACCTATGTTCAGTCCCTTAACCTCGCTAGCGGTTCATTTCTTTCTGGTTTTATATGTCTAAAAGCGGTACATTGTTTTTCATAAAAATTTTAAAAATCTATATATTTAAAAAAAACAAAAAATTAATTAAAAAAAAATACATAATATACTCATAGTATTATACATACTGTAAAATAAATGTTCTTGAAAACAATGTACTGCTTTTACACATAAAAATCCAATGTATTGCATTCAATACAGTTACTTTGTATTGAATGCAATACAAATGGATTTTGAATTTCCTGCCCCGCCCGGCCGGGACGTACACATGCACCGACGTCACTGGGAACTCCCCCGGTGACTCATCAGATGCAGAAGCAGGAAGAAGAAAGAAGACGGAGATTGCGGGGCTGGATGGCGCGATCAGGTAAGTGCTCTATTTACTAACCTTCCCTAGATGTTCCAACCCCGAGAGTTACTCGGGCTTACCACTAGTAGCAACTTTTTTCTACCCCGAGTCACTCTCGGGGTTACCACTAGGGAGGTAAAGTGACTATATTATGAAAAACACAAAATACGTAAACTTCCTCTACAGCAGTAGTTCTGATAAGGAATCAGGGCAAAACAGAAAGGACTATTTATCCTTTAGAATAAATTGTCCCATTCATTAATCTAGAGTGTGAAAGATAAAGAAGGATATAGAAAAGGTCAAAAGCATGTAAAATCAGTATTGACCTCACATAGCCATTCTGACAAAGAGGGGGACAGATTTGAGCCCCAATGTCTAGCAATAACTTTTTGCCTTGCCATGTTAAAATGATGTATGACACCTTTCTTAATACGTCTCAGGGGACCTGTGAAATCAATGTGTGAAAGTAGAGGTCTATAATTTAAATATGGAAGTTCTGCAATATTAAATTAAATTTGTATGCCTAAATACTTAAAAGAGGTGCGTTGCCATCTAAAAGGAAAGTAATTTCTCAGCTAAGACACCTGGGCTGACGACAAAGAGATATTAAAAGCTTCGGTTTTATCATAATTTACTTTGAAGTTGCTTGATGCCCCAAAATGTTCAAATCCTTCATGAGCACAGGCAAAGAGGTATGTGGAGAAGTAACATACAGTAATAGATTATCCGCAAATATGGATAATTTATATTGATGATCCCGAATCTGTAGGCTTTTGATATCTACATTTTGCCAGATAGCATTGGCTAGATGTTTCATTTCCAATATATATAATATGGACAGAAGTGAGCATTCTTGCCTGGTACCACAATTAATAAAAAATGAATCTGATAAGACACCATTTGTCCGCACCTTTGCATAGGGTCCTGAGTAAAGGGCTTGTATCCTAGCAAACATAGTGGGTCCTATACCTATTTGAAGAAGCGTTACCTGTAAAAATACAGGTACAGGTAAAAATACCCAATTCACGGCATTTTGCGGACCTAATTATTGAGAGATACTGTTTTCAAGGTCCTGGCAGGGAATCCCTGGATTCCCTGCCAAATGTGAAACCCACTTGATCTAGATGTAAGATATCAAGGATCAAAAATTTCAATCTATTAGCTAAAAGTTTTGAGTATATCATAATATCCAAATTTGTCAGGGTGATCTATAGTTATTGCACAGTGTAGTATCTCTGCCAGGCTTAGGTAGTACGGTAATGAGGGCTTCAAAAGATCAAGCAGGGTATCCATGATCAGACGAAATGTCATTAAACACAGATAGCAGGAAAGGTAGAACATTGCCTTGGAATGTTTTGTAGAATCTGGGTGTCAGGCCATTAGGACCAGGACTTTTCCCTGTTTTTAGGGAAGATATACAAGAGCGTAGTTCCATTTCTGTAAACTGACTCTCTAAGTATGATTGTTATTTATCAGAGATAGAATATAGGTGTTATATATTCCTTAACTTTGTTGTAGAATGTTTCCGGAGCCATATCTGCATGTTTCCCCCTAAGATTATATAATTCTTATTTCTTCCACTTGAGATGACATTATCTCAAGTGGGTTATAAACTTTATGACCCTGTGGCATTTGGATGCAAAAAATAGATGTCTTAGCAATGGGGGGTGGGTGAAGTGCTCTAGCTAAATGTTTTCCTGGCTTGTCGCCATGTTGGTAGAAAATTTTTCTTCTCCGATACCTAAATTTTAAAGAATATTGCTTTAAATTGTTGGTGTTGGTGGGATAAAAGTAATAATGTGTCAGGATCAGAGACCTTTTTATGTTTAGCTTTCAATTGGGAAAAAGATTTGTGAAGTCTTTTTATAGTGGCCGATTTTTCCTTCTTCAATCTGGATGCATGTTTGATAAAATGACCTTACATTACATATTTTAAAGCCTCCAATTGAAGTGGTAGAGGAGTAGAGTTTGTTTCATGATTAGTCAGGTCTGCCATGCATACCTGGTCTTTAAGTAGATTTTCATTCAATTTCAAATTTTTCTTAGATGTAAAAGGTGGAGAGGTTTCTAAGGACAAAAAGACTGGTGCATGATCAGACCATAGGAAGCTACCAATGGTGACAGAATGTGGAAAGGTCAGTGTAAATTGGGGGACGACAAATGCATCCAATCTATCATAAGAAGCATGTGGCGGCAAATAATAAGAATAATCCCTGTCCCCAGGATGTGTGACCCGCGAAATATCCACTAGGGAAAATTTTTGGAGTAACTTTTTATATTTGGATGAGTTTTGCATGTGAACAGGGCGTAGTCTTCGAAGATGAATCTTGCCTCGGATCAAATACAAAATTTAAGTCCCCTCCGATCAGTACTAATCCTTATTTGAAATGCATAAGGGTCATTTTATTTAAGATCCGTAAGTAATTTGGTCTTTGATTCAGTAAAAAAATGTTTGCAATGGTATACTTGCCAATGGTATACCTGCCATCAATTAGAAGCTTCAAAAATATAAATCTACTATTAGGGTCTGATTTTTGAGCTAGGGCCAAATGTGGTATTGATTTATGGATATCAATAGATACACCTCTAGATTTAGATTCAGCATATGTACTATGATACCATGTGGGATAATATCTGTTACGCATGTCAGAAATGTCTTTTGTACCAAAATGCGTTTCCTGAAGCATAACAATATTCACTTTCTGTTTATGAAGAGTGTATAGTACTTGTGATCTTTTGTTAGGAGTAATAAAACCACATACATTGTATATACAAAGTTTTAAGGGAGCCATTACTACTGTATCCAAAAGGCTCTTTCAACCAGGAAAGTTGGAGGGAATGGGCAAAAATTCCCTTGTGGAAAAAAAAGTTAGTATAGGAGTCAATGGATGTAGAATAGAAAAAAGCGAGTATAGACATAGACACTCGCACCTGCACTATAAAAACAATGGACTCCAAACAATTTCTTACCAACGTAAGAGCCCTAGGTGGGGGAGTGGAGGGCTATAAGCCAAGAACATTTGTGTACTTCAAGGCTTCATATGGGAGCGCATCATATAAAAACATTTTTTACCACTAAGAGTCATTGGATATACGAACCCTGAGTAAATCCTCCAAATAAAGCTGTATAAACCCGGTAACATGTCAGATATATAGCAAAACAAAATTGTACAATAGCAAGAAATATATATATATATGCCTCATTAGGCCTATCACACAAAAAGGATATGATATATATACTGTAGATACTCTGAATACATCAAAATATCAGGTCCATATGGTATATCTCTGAGGACTGCCAAAGGAATCACAGTTCAAACCAATCATGGAACAGCAAGAAACCGGATGTAAATCATGTTTGATAGGAGAACCAATGTCTCGTTTATAAACCTGAGATGAGGATGGATGAAATTATTCATGTCCCAACTTGGTTTGAGACCAATGAGGTAAGTCTATCTGGGGTAAATTCAAGGTGGTTACAAACTTGGGCAGATCTTCTATATCATTAAATATCAGGATTATCAGGCGATTAAAATGAACATGTAACTGAAAGAGGAAGCCCCATCTATGTTGTATATCTCTTGATTTAGGCACACCTAGGAGGGGTTTAAGAGCACTACGAAGTACCAAGGTATGTTGTGATAAATCTGTAAGGAATTGTAACTCAGCACCATCAAATTCCAAAAAACGCTTTTGGTGCGTGGCTGTCAAAATTTCCTATTTCACGTGGAAGTAGTGAATTCTGCATATCACATCCCTTGGACATGTGGGATCAGATGATTTGGGGATCAAGGCTCTGTGTGCTCTATCAATAGGAATGTCCATATCAACCAGACAATCCGTTACTATGTTAAAAAATCCTTTAACAGTAGCCATCAGGTCAGGGGTAGTGGTAGCCTCCAGTAATCCTCGGATTCGCACATTGTTACATCTATTGCGATTCTCCAAATCGTCAAAAAATTTCCAAAATTGTATTAATTTTGCGGGATTAATCTGTAATTTGAGTTTCTGCCATGTTTAATCTGGTTGCTAATGAAGTATGATCTGCCTGCAATACAGTTACAGCTTCCTGTGCAGCCTTTATAATCTTTTTAAGTTCTGCCACCTCCTGTTTAAATGAGGCCTCAAGGCAGTGTGTATGAACTTCCAAATCGGCTCTGGTGGGTAAAGAGTTAAGATAGGACTTAGATGGGGCAAACGATGCAGGAGGCTCACCTGCAGAAATAGAGATATTGCCTCTCCCGGAAGGCTCTGTATGGTGATGTGATGGACAAGCCGTGTGCGGGATGAGCCCGTTGGCGTGTCGGCCATCTTGAGATCACCCAAAGACTGCCGTGACTGCGGGAAATACCCTTGTATATCACCTCTTAGAAGTCTCAGTGGTCCGTGTTGGCCACTGAGTGCTTCTCCCTTCTTTACCCTGTGAGGCTGTTGGTTTTTTGCAGGCATGTCGAGGCAATTACTACAGCAGATGTATGTCCCTATCCGGCCATGTGCAAGCCACACCCCCTGGCAGCACTATTTTAAACACCATGTGGCTCACAATGCTGACACCTGCAGGGGACTCCAACAAAATGTAATTCCAATTTTTATTTTTTAAATATCTTTTTTTATTAAAGGCAAGATAACAGTGCAAATAAGACATACCATACAATCAAGTGCAGATTACAAAAACAGAAAAGCAAAGTGTAACGGGCCCCAAAAAGACCCTAACATAAATAACATTACTGCAGACATGAAATACATTCCAAAATATTGTCTGTACCCCTTAACGTTTTGATTTTTTTAAAAGTACTTAAAAAAATTAGAGAGATAACCACAAAACCAAACTAAAGCATACCCTTGAACAATTGTTAGACTGTTCTCTCTACCTTCCCAGAAATCGCTTTTCCCAGAAAATGTTTAGATTCTTTAGATTCTTGCTCCCCACAGATAAACATGCACCCTTCAAACAAGTCTCTAACTAGTCGCTCCCAAAGCCCTCAAGTCATACCGGATCGCATGGCGAAAAGTTTCTATAATATCCTGCAGCTGGGTCGGAGGTAAAGAGTACTGTAAGTATTCAATCCACATTGCAAAAAACTTTTGTGGGTGAGTGTCTAAATGTTTGGTGGCTTCAGTTTTGTCAATAAACATGAGGGTGAAAAAGAATGGGCATGTCCAGTAACCCCGGCAATATAACGAACAACTGATTTCCAAAAGGCACCAATTGCCGGGACATCGCATAACAAGTGTTCTAAAGGAGCCAGTGGAAAAGCACAATTAGGACAGGCCATTATCCTCTGAGTCACCACACTAGAGCGAAACTGCAGATTAAACGCATATTACGCTCTATGGATAATTTTAAATTGGAGTTCTCGCCATACCCCACCTACAATAGACTTCCTTACAATGGACCAGCTAGCCTCTAACAGTTCCAACATATCTGAATATGGGCATCGTAAATAATCAGCCCATTTGGTCACGTAAGATAGCTTTCGTTCCACCCATGTAGAGACTTCCAACAATAATGGGTAGATATATGATATTGAATGTCGAGATGTGGGCGCGCCCAGCATTCGACCTAAGAGAAGGGGTATAGGTGGTATGGTGTAGATGCCTTGCTGCGGGAAAAAAAATGGACTTGACCTGTAGATAGTTCAGAAAGTGGTGGGAGTGGAGGGCAAACTTTGCCCTCAGGACATTGAACGATAATAAACAGTTGGTGTCATCCAGCAAATCACCCATTTTCTCAATACCTAGCCTTGCCCACAATTTATAGGCGTTGTGTTGCAATCCCTGACAGAAGCTAGGTGACAAATATAGTAGTGTCATCATGGTAAAGCTTTGGCAGTAGGGACATAGCTTTTTAGTTTCTCGCCATGCCAGCAGAGTGTCCCTCAGAAGCAAATTTGTACGCACATTGCGTGGTATACTAGCATATGGGGCATTAGGTAAACCAAGCAAAGACCAAGGTTTCACCAGTAAAGATTCCAGCTTAACCACTGCATAAAAAGATGTGTGGTGCCACCATTCCTTCACATAGCAAAGCAAACACGCTAAGTTGTATTTGCGTATGTCTGGGAAGCCCAGACTTTGTTTAGATTGAACTCATTTGAATCGAGCAATCCGAGGGGTCTTACCTTGCCACAGGAAGGCTGTAAAAGCAGCTTTCAGTTTCTGAATATCAGAATGCCTCAGCAGAAAGGGTAATATTTGCATGGGATATAATAAATGTGCAAAGCTGATCATTTTAAAAAAGTGACACCGCCCCATTAGAGATAAGGGTAGGGATTTCCAGCTTTGTAATTCCGCCAGAATCTTGTTAATAATAGGGGTATAATTCAACTTGTACATGTCAGGAACCAGTCTGGTGTCCTGAACTCCCAGATAAGTAAAAGCATATCTGACTAATTTCAAACCCAAATGACATATACCTGACAATAGTTCCACAGGTACCTTAGGATGCAGATATAACAATTCACTTTTATTATAGTTTATACGGAAGCAAGAAAAATATCCTAAAAACTGTATGTGTCACAGTATTACGGGTAGATCTTTCTCTCTGTCTGTGTCCATGCTACTGTCATTAACCCCATGTAAACCTTCATATCAGTTTCAACGAAATTTGATATTTGCAGGGTACACAGAGGACACTGAGGACTGCTACTAAACATAACAAGTTGCCAGATATGGGGTCACAAGCAAAAAATCCTAATAACAAGCAGGGATATTTTCACAAAAGGGGGGGATATTTCAAGACCTGACCCCTAAGTTAAGTTTGCATGTTAGGGACCCCCAGGTCCCACTTCCATGGAAATGATCATTGGGGGACTATTTGCTTTGTGCTGTGTTGCCCCAAATATATTTACTTGCTCATTCACAAAACTTCAAGGCTGGGTTCAGACTGGTGGTGAGTTTGCAGTGCGGTTACCCCTTCCTCATGCCTTGGAACCTTGCCAAGGGGAGATGCTCAGTACCGCTCATTGCCGCCTAGAGTCAAATCTGCAAATTGACAGAGTGGCTGGTAGGTTGCCTGTTACACATAGGTGACAACTTACCTTCTGGAACAGAGGCATGTTGGCAACTGGAAATTTGGGAGCCAGTAGGAAAAGCCTTTTGTCCTCCATGCCAATAACATTTTATACTTACCATATCACACTACCTTGTCACACATAGCTATCACCTTACTTTCTAAGAACCCCAATTTCTCTGTCAGAAAAGGGAAATGTAACTGCAAGTGGGGGACTCTTGCTGCTAACTCCCCCAAAAATTTCATTGCAAGATATAAAAAACGATATCTGTCATACCAAGCTACCCTGTAACACATAGCTGGCCACTTACCTTCTTTGAATCCTAATTTCTCAGGAATGGGAAGATGTAGGAACCTGAAGATATAGTAGTATTAACATGTCTCCCTTGGCTATCTGTCACGTGAATTCCATTTCTCTGGAAGTATCCATTGCAGAAAGTTTGTGGTACAAAGAAAGTTAGCGGCCCCCTATAACTGACAGGACACATTGTACTGTGTAGTTTGTGCTCTGTGGTATAGGAATGGTGAGCAGGGAGCAATATATGACTGGCCAGCACTGTATGATAGATTTAGTTTTGTATCTTTCGTTAATAAAATGAGCATCAAGCGGTGAGTGCAGAAATTCTTGATTTGTCATTTACTTTATTTAGTGCAGGTACATCACGATAACTGGAAACATTTAAATTTCATTTTGAATTAAAACTATTCTAGTTTTAAACATACATCTTTAATGTTTGTTTGTATTGTGGCCCGTGAGTTTTATCTCAATGTCAGCAGTGGCCCCACTGTTCTAGTGGGCACCACTGTTCTAAATGTATTTTGCAAAACCAATGGGGAACGCAATTTCTGTTGAGATAGACCCCACACTTCTTTTTTACTAATTTTTGGGTGGTGAATCCAGAAATGACTCCAGTTTTGCTATCACGTCCAGTTTTTACGATAACCTCCAAATTTGTCAAAAAACATACAAATTTTACATACAATGAAAAAATAATGAAATAATAACTTAAATGTACTGTTTATTGAAATGTATTTTGTTCTTACAAAGGATTTAATGTTACAATATGACATTTTAAATTTAAATTTTGTTAAGGTAAAAACTTACTCTTATAGCTTTTCCTGGAGTGTTCAGTTTTAGGACAATTCTGCCTGATTCTCCAACAATAGTCAGCCATCAGATGTACATCCCATCTACCCTGATACAGTCCTTCCATGACCTTCAAATCTTGGTGGAATCGTTCACCTTGCTCATCACTGACTGCACCAAAGTTTTCCGGGAAGTTAGAAATTTGGCTATGCAGAAAATGCACCTTGATGCTCATATTGAAACCAAGCATTTTGTAGCTCTCCAAGAGTTTCTGCACAGTTTCTGTGTAATTATTTGCTTGCGTGTTTCCAACAAAGTCCTTGACAATGACTTTGAATGATAACCAAGGATTCTTTTCGACTTCGGACATTGTCCTGATGAAATTTTCATGTTTGATGAGCTGCAGAATCTGTGGACCATCAAACACACCGGCTCTTATTTTTTCAAATGACTGGCTAGGAAATGCCAAAATGAGGTACTTGAAACAGTCTCCTTCAGTTGGCAAAGCTTTAACAAACTGCTTCATCAGACCCAGTTTCATGTGCAGAGGCAGGAATATAACATTCCTGCTATCAACAATGGCTCATGTAGAATGTTTGGATCACCTGGTTTTAGGGCAGATCTTGGAGGCCAATTCCTTTCCACCCAATGCCTCTCATGAACTGTCACACATGCACAAATAACAGGGATACTTGGTGTATCTGCGTTGCTGAACCAAAAAGGAAGCATACCATTTTAAGGTCAACACAGATGACCCAATTGTGTTGGTGATATTACAACAACGATCGATGAATAGTCGCCATTCAGTTGAGTTATAGATTGGCATTCCCAATTCCTCCATTAAACCAAGTATGTTATGGCAATACACAAAGCCACTGCCAGTTCTATAGTACTGCAGAAATGCAATTTCTCTGGTTCGAAAGTATGATACCTTCATTTCTTTTTCAAGTAAGTTTTTCTCACAAAGTCTTGATGCTAGGAGTTCTGAAGCTTTCTTTGATAGTCCCAAATCACGTGCCAAATCACTCAACTCATGCTGATCAAATCCCTTAGGACCAGAGTTCTCTTCAATTTCAAACTCTTCATCATTCTTGTCACCTAGTTCATCACCATAATCATGTTCATCAGGAGAGAGTAGTTTAACGAAAACCAGCACTGGGTTTTCATCTGAATAAGCCACGGGGCATATAGCCGATGGTAGACTAGCATACTCTATGTTACATTTATTTTTCCTGTTATATCCTGAAGTTTTTACTATACAAAAGTAACAGTCACTGAAATGATTTCCTGGCTCTCAGCAAATAGCATCTTATCACGTGTTCCTTTTTTCCACATCTGTAAACCCTCAACACACTGTTTGCACACCGTATGAGGGGTCCTAGACTTATCTTGATCACCAAGATTAACTTTGAAATATGCCAAATAGGGTGCTGATGTTCGCCCTTTGACTGGGAATGGTGAAACTGCCACAGATATAACAAAATGAATCAGGGTTGTTTAGCCACTTATAATGAGAAATAGTAGAGCTAGACATGATCTGAAAGAAAGGAAATACGTGTGTAAGTAGAAAAATACATTTTTCTTATTCACTACGTAGACCAGCGCATAAACTCTGACCACACTGTTCTGTGTGTAAATGAATAGCTTATACAAATTCACGCTATAGTAATCGCATTAGGATAAGCGGTGGAGAAAAAACCTTACATGATAGAACAAAACTAACTGCACTTTCACAATCAGCATATCTATTTTAGTGTAAATAAGCTTAAAAATTAAAGTCAACAAAACATTTGTTCAAAATTGTTCCCCAATGTAATCCTTGCCAGAATATTTCACTCCCTAATCTAAAAGATACACTGGAAACAGGAAATTGTTGGGACTGGAGGTGAGGTTGTGTTTCTGGCTGCAGCTCCCTTGCCAGATCACAGTGATGCACTGGTACTTGAAGAACCAGCTAACCTTGGAGCTCTAAAAATGTGGAACAATCTTCCACAGTTACTGATTATGGCCCATTAGATTGCTTTAAATGTTAACTTGCTTTTTTTTTTTCTTTTTCTTTTTTTTTTTTTTGCTTGGTTGAGTCTAATGCAGTCTTTATTCGAATAAACCATATGTAACTTACAATGCATTAGTGCAGCACTTAATGTAATTCCAAGACATAAAATAACTAAAATGTTTCATGTTAGCCTAAATTCTACATAAATGAAATGTATTCTGCACACGTTCCTCTACACAGTTAACACATTTTTCCTAGGTAAGCACGTTTTAGCGTTCCTATTTCTTTTACAGATTAGCCATATTTTAGATGAAATGTTATCAATCATATACCAGTCAAAACTTCTTACTGCATTATTACGGGAAAACAATTGCATAGAATTTATGTTTCTATTCAAACGTTGTGTGCAAATCTTGGTGTTTTTTTACCCAGTTTACTTTATACATCTATTCATGATTTTACCCTGGAAATGTGCATTGTGTGAGCATTATAGGCATACATTTGTAGAGCGAGGGGACACTTAGTTTTATGAAACAAGATGTCAGAAATACACTTTGGGATGACTTGCCATCTTATTTGGGTACAGTCTGTACTGATATTTTATTATATCTCAGTGTTTTTTCCTTTATACCTTTATTTACGTCTTCTATTCCCATGCAATGCATTTTGATTATATAAAGAAACACATATAGCTTAGCGCATAAAGCTAACTTTATACATTTTTTACAAGGCAAAGATAAAATTGTAAGAAAGTCTTAAAACTAGCTATTTCCTCAATTAATTACTGCTATTATTGCAATATTGCCATGTAATTATTGCAAATAGTATTGGAGTGAAGAATTGTTTTACTAAATGCTCGAATATCATCGTAAAGATATATAGAAACCAGCCACATAAGAAAAAAAAATTAAATTTCTACTTGAAATCCATTTACATGCAGCAAAGTTCATGAAACAGTTGTGAATAGACTTTACTTGGATGATGTATGGGGGGAGGAGGGAGAAGTTAGGGCTAACTATGGGTAAGCAAAAAGGCAAACAGGAACAATTTACAACTTGCATTTTTTTTCAGTTGGTGGTGCCCTTACTTTTTCTGCACCAAAAAAATACATGGTTTTGCTTTGCACAAAAAAAAAGTCCTAATACATTGTATTGTTACAAAGTTAAGGGCATACAAGGTATGATCAAGGTTTAGCAACAGTAGCATTGAATGTATTTATCCTTAGGGGTGCTTTGGGACCCAGCTATCACAGAATCATTCCAGAAGACATCTGCCATTGACATGTAGGTTGTCGCTGATCTTTGTATTTACTGTGTTTATGGAGGCCTAATACATCATGGTGGCAGTCTTTTGATGCTTGCTTCTTTGAAATGTTTTGGGAGTTGGTGAGGAAAGGCTTCAACAACCAACAAGATTCTTTGAAAAGAACATAAGCAGGTGAGAAGAGAGTACCTTTTATTTTGCTAAGTAAGCCATTTCAGGTGATGGGATCACCGGATAGGGAATCCCCCTCCTCCGCAGTGTCTTGGGAGGAAGGGGATCCCCCATCAGAGATCTCCCCGCGGCAGCCGAAGGGAGCCACAACAAGGAGGCTGAAGAGCCGCATGCGGCTCCGGAGCCGCAGGTTGCAGACCCCTGGTGTAGAGGGATAAAGAGGGATCAGATGCACAATTTTTAGATGTCTCTGGTAAATGCTGGCAGGAGCTGGGTTCAGAGTGTAACTTGTTGACATTTCTTTTTTTAAATTGCAATTTTCTTAGGAAGGCTAAATTGCAATTTTCTTAGGAAGGCTTAAAAAACTAAATCAATTTTTTTGCTTTTAAAATAACAGTACAAAAGTTTAATATCATGTGATAAGAAAGTAATGAAAGAAATAATAGAAAGAAATAATGAAAGAAATAATTTGACGTACATTTTCAAGATACAATTCCAGATATTTAACATTCCTATTCCAAGATAGTTATATTTTTTGTCTTTGGACCCCTTTCTGTGATGTTTTCTGTAAACTCTTTTGTACTCTACAGGGAAGCAGTGGATAAAATAATTTTGAATTAAATAAATTAAATAATTCTTATGATCACATGGGGTTGTAATGAAACAAGATCAACAACACATACCATTATCATATATTAACATGACATCATTCTAATCATAGATAAGGTTGTGGCAAAAAAGATGATAAAGGGTATTCCCCTGGGATTTCCTACAGATTTGACTATCAACTGCAATATATGAGAATAAATTAGTTTTTCATCTACATTATTCATTATTTCTAGTAAGTGATTATTACCTTTTACGGTATTGCATAACAAATATGGGCATTGAGCTAAAGAAATGGCACAATAATAAAATATCATTGATTTTGCCACTTTCATTAACACCATGGCTTAGAATGTGTAACAGGTTAAAACTTTTAATGATATTGGTGTTTCTGTCATGCCAAATCGTTTCTCAACCTTATGTCATTACATCACAACTAGGGGTATTGTAGATGGCTTAGATTTCTGTAATAAAACTCAAAGGAGTCAGAAGGAAAGGGTATTATTATGGTAGTGACAGACTGGCTTGAGTTGTTTTGCTGATGAGCTAATGATTCTTGAGCTTCTTTAAATGGTATATATTTCTAGCTAATATTCAAAACTTGTTTTTTTATTTTTATAATTTTTTATTTGTTTTTTACAACTTATAATATAATACCATACATAAATAACAAAATATTTATCAAACTTGTTTTAAACTGGTGTTGCTTACTGACTTCTAATGACAGTGAAGGCCTTGTCCAATGTTTACATCCTTGAGTTTGCACTATTTATAAATGTGACAATTGGCTAAAATTGCCTCTTTTCTGGCTAAACATTACTTTTGCATTTTTAGATCACCATTTGTAGATCACCAAAAAGCATTTGAAAGTGAGGGACACCATATTCCACAGTGGACGTCCGTTTGTTTTATACATCTTGATCACTCCTTTTGCAGCAACTGTTGCTTTGTAAAAGAGGCAATCAGCAGTCACAATAAATACAAAATATAGATTTCATCCTGTCAAAAATTCACCAAATTATCCTGCAAAAATAAAATAAAAAGGTCAAGCAATAGTATGAAATGTGTCTTGATTTTAATGTATTTTTTGTATTTTCTCATTTTCATTTTTTCTTTTTGTGTAAAAAAAGTAAAAGGATAACAGACTATAAAATATACTATTTAAAAAAAAAAAAAAAAAAAAAAAAAAAACAAAAAAGTAGGAAGACATTTTATTCTTAAAAAAATTTTAATATTCCCTTTCTAAATTTTACTGCAATTGCGGAATAGTAGTAATGTATACATTTTTGCAAAAATTTTAGTGTAAATGGTTAGTTTCCCCTTATCCATAATTGCGAAGATATGATTTGTTTTGCCTTGCACCAACCCTTTGCATGTAGATATTTTTAGTAAATCTGGTCCAAAATATTTAAACGCTGATACTGAATTCTGAGATAATGAGGCTGATTTACTTAAATACTTGAGAATGTTCACTTTGAATATCTAGTTATGTGTAACTGAAATAAAAAAACTTGAAAATGCTTTCCACGTGTTCTGATTGAAGTGAATCCTTAGTCTGTTCACATTGAGCGGTCCAGCTAGCTGCCGGCCACTCTATACCTTAACCCTTGCTATCCGTATTGGCAAGAACTCTCATTCATTCAGTGGGTAAGCACTTGCTTATGTTATAGCAAGGTCAATGACGAGTATAGTATGGCTCAGCCAGTCTGGCTTCAGGGAGATGACTGCTGGATTGTCAGAGTAGTTCTATATCTGTCATTGACAGTTATAAATCGGATCAGAACTAAGATTGCTCAAATTCTGAATTCAAATACGTGGTTGGAATGGCTTTCACCCAGGTCAGAATTAACTCTCTCTGACCAACACTAATCTCCAAAATAATTGGGATAAATAAATAATTAGTCAATCATTTAAGAATCTTCACACAATTGTAGGATAGTTTACTTTAATGATCTAATCATATCTTGATAAAAATAAGTAAACAGGAATCTGCTTATCACATTATTAAAATTATTTAAAATGAATATACTTTTATTGAATGGCTATCAACTCTTTTAGAAAATTGGTCTCAGTGCGTTCAGTATGCAGCAGTCCAAGTTTCTTGAAATGGTTTAACATCCAAATAATGCTGAGTTTGTGTCTTCTGCTCTTACAACTTGTACCAAGCTGCATGGGTGACAAAATCCAATACTAAGCTTTACTCCATCCTCTGTACTTACATTTTTATTTGTACATTAACGCACAGCCAACCAGACTTATCAGAAATTAAGGCTTTTTACAGTCTCTTTTAGTGATAACCATGCACACTTTCTGCAGTTCTTACATTTATTATTTATGGAATTGACATTTAAAAATTCTAACAAAGATCTGATAGACCAAAAATAGTGAGAATCAAATTTTTGTATAGTTATGCCACAGCTTAGCTGGCATATGTTCAGCTGCCTGGGGATACATTCCATGGCAAAGCAGACTTGTTAGCAAAGAATATTTGCTGTAACCTGTATATTCTATAAGAATTTAAGGGTTACTTGTTTCATACAGCCATGATGACTTCAATCGAAGCACATTTTTCAAACGGTTAATTCTTGTGGTAAGGTAGTGGTAATGATTTTATATGGAACAGACCTGCATTATCCAGCTATTCAGAACTGGGGGCTGGAAAGACTGTTTAAATCCTTTAATCCATAAATAGGATTTCAGGAGAGCTGGGCAGTGCTCCAACACTGTAATCTCTACTGTATGAATTATTACAAAGAGATTAGGAGGTTGCCACTAATAACATTTCATATAAATCAGCTTTTACTAAAGAACAACAAACTGATACTGGAAATAAAAAAAAATAGAGCTACAGGCAAGTGCAGGTTGTCAGTATTCTGGTAACTTCTTTTTCGGGATGAGAAAAGTGATCTGCACAGATCAGAGTTTGCAGCAGATTGGGATGATATACTTGAATTAAATACTTGCAGACAGTGAGTGATACATGTTACTGTTGAGATTCATGCATTAAGGTTTATACAGACTTTGGTTGCTTATAATGATGGTTTGTAATTGCCCCAGGAGAATATGTAATGTTAGTACAGGTGTCCCCAAATATTGTTGAGAAGGTTATTAGTAATCTACCAAGTTGGATTACTGACATTTATCCTCAAACATTTGCTTTTGTAATACTATTTTAGAATAACATAATGGGATGCCCTTTATGGGTTCTTCCCTTCTCCTTTTCTAAATAACAGAACAAGCTGATTGGCAGAAGTCAAGCAGCTTTTGTCTACAGCCATCATTCCTTAACCACAACCAGTAATAGTAAAGGACAAATGCTCCAGCTGAAATATTTACAAATGTGTACTGGATATTAGTTTCACACCGTATGACCCAGATAGCAACTTTGACAATAGGGTTCCACCAGATCCCAAAGGTATTTAACTTATTTTCATGTTCAAGAAACTAGTTTGAGATGAGTTGAACTTTGTGACATGGTGTGTTATCCTAGTGGAAGCCATCAGAAGATAAAGAATTACCTTTAGAAGATAAAGGATTGATAAAGTAATTGAGTATTGATATATGCTGTCTTCATTAATGGGTCTCATGTGGTCCTGAAGTCTTGTCTATTTGTGCTTATTATTACAATATAAATAAATAAAAACACTTCATGAAGTTAATGATATATACTTTTTCCACACCATCACTTTGTGCACTAGTTTTGCCAGTAGTGTTTTTCAAATGTATGCCAAATGTACCTATATATGCACTCAATGACCACTTTTAGCTTCAGGTGCACAGGTGCGAGATCGGGACAAAAGAGAGGCAATCTCACTGTGCATGCATTAGATCGACCTCTCCTTCCCTTTAGTGGAAAAAATGCCCCTTCTGTGCATGCCTAAAGTTGGGAGCAGCCAAGAGCCTCTCAGGATGTGTGGCATAGGTATCCCCGGAGGCTCTGTGCTCCCATTCATTCTTAATCGCCACGGTTGCACTTAAAAAAACAAAAACAAAACAAATGCACAATATCCTGACTACTATAGTTATAGGACCAAGTTATATTGTTTTTATTTGTTACACCTTCCAGTTATGCTTTTCAAGTATTGGTTTGATTAGGTCTGCTTTTATACAATTCTCCAAAAATTTTTGTAAGGCAATTAGCTGGAGAATTTAATAAATTTTAGGTGCCTGCAGCACCCTGTTCACAATGACGCATTCACCTATGCAATTAAACATCCAGCAACCATTTAGGGGGGATTCTCTACACCAGCTCTCCTCTTCCAGCATCTAGAGACAGCATATTTTGCTGCACAGATCTCACTATTCACCATCCATCTTTAAGTATTTTTTTAATTTTTCTTTTTTCTCCTTCATGCTCTTCCGACAATTTTTAATAGCATTTAGCATATAGCTTATCATTTCTTTTTCTGTTCTTCTGCTCTACTCTCAGTTTTTTTCCAACCTCACCAGCACCAACCTCATTGGAGCTTACCAGTATGGATCACTTTTACCTTTCATTGACTATATTACCATATTGGGCGCCCTTTTTTTCCTCCTTCACATGGACTAATGTAAGCCAAATGCCATTATTACCTATTTTTGACCCCCCCCCCTTCCTGTCTCTTCCCCACTGAACTCACTTCTATATTTTCTATTTTTCAGTACAATTATCAACCTCCAACTTCCAGGAAACAGAGACAGTACAGTATATTCATTTTGTACGCTGGTATAATGCTTAGCTGAGCTTTGTACAGTTTAGGAACATTGAATACAATTTATTTTTTGAACTATTGCTGTTGCCACAAAGAGCCATTCTTGTATCTTGAATCCCATTTCATATGTTTCTCCTGAAATAATTTTAGCCTTTTCAACACGTAAACAGTACAGTAAATAATACCTGAACTCTTTGCTTTAAAAAAAAAAGAAATCTAACTTTTGAAAACTGCTTTGTTTGTGTGAATTTAAGAACAAAAAAAAAAAGACAATGGCAGCTCCATATTTATACTCTCATAAAAGTATCTATATTTGAATCTACATTTGGAAACACAGCACTTTGGGACTGTGTTGAATGCATCTTTAAATAAGTTTGAGAAACTTAAGAATGTATTGATAAATGGGTTTGACCTGCAGTTGACTTCTTTCTAACCTGATTTGAACCTGCATTAGGAGGGGTTTGCATTTCCATGATACAAAGCAAATTGATTTGAACCCTTATGCTGCTGAAGAATTAAAAAAACATAAATACCAGGCTTACTCTTAATAGGAGAACTGAGTTCAATTGAATTTTATTGTATGATATTTCCAATGGGAAGTGCCCCCTAAATAAGAAAACATAAAAAACTCTTCCTTTTTTTTCAACTAATAATTACCTATTTGATGATGTCCAAATAGAAGATCCCACAATGATCTATTGAGCAGCCACCATCCCCACTGAACATTTTTATGGATGCTCCACAAGCAGGGTTCCTGCACTATTTATTTATACTCAGCTAATTTATCTGACTGTTATAAACTCCACAAAGCTGGGTAGATCTCCTGTCATTGTGTTAAATGGAAACCGCCTGTTAAGGTATTAGGACCCTGTTATGGCAACAGGGGCGATAAATAATAATGATTGGACCCATTCAGTACACTGTTACCAATTTTTTTGCAAACCAAAAGTACTATTTTGATGGTAGTTTTTGTGTTTACTTTTCAGGTAGGCTACTTGGTCGCATAGATGTTTGGCTTCAAAAGATTGCCTGTTGGGGTAGAGTAGTTCAATTCAGTTTTTCTAAAAAAAATTCCTTGTTTATGCCAGTAAATTTTTGCCAGTTCCACAACCATCAAAATATTTTTTTTTAATTTTTTTTTTTGATTAACGTAAAAGGAGGGGATACACAGGAGTGACCTAACACTATTGTGGGGGATTTTTGAGAGAATTACTATAAAATTCAGGCAGCATGGTTGGCTCAGTACCTAACATTCTCCTCCTTGCAGAGCTAGGTCCCTGTAAATCTCAGCCAGGACACTATCTTCAAGTTTGTATGTTTTTCCCATGTTTGTGTGGGTTTCCTCCTACATCTCAAAAAACATGAAGTTATTTTAATTGACTTCATCAAACTTGGGCTAAGACTGTGTGAATAATATATGACTATGATAGGGACATTGGATTGTTTACCCCTTTGAGGAAAGCTTTTGGCATAACTATGGACTCTGCAATGTGCTGAATAATATGTCAGTGCAATATAAATACAAGTGAATAAATAATTAAAACAAGGGCTGATATTTTGGCTGGAAGGAAGAAACCCAGGAGTAACTGGAAGAAGCATGGGATGATGTACCTGAGTTTTTGATAAACTTTTACAGAAAATCAAGCTTGATAGCCATTGTATTAAAGCAGACCAATCATGACATTTTTAACAATATATAAAAAGGGGGACTCAAAAATGTGTTTGTTTTTAAACTGTTTTTTTTTTTTTAATTTGGAGGGGAGTACCTCTTACCTTTCATGATTTCTGCTGTGGCGGTAAAGGTAATTGGTATTTTTTTATTCTTTTTTTATTTTATGAAAGTTCTGCTTTAAGTACTTTGGTCTGGCTGTTAAGGTAAACAACATGGAGTGTTATCCTTAGCTTGTGGCAGTTGTCAAAGAAAATAGTGGACAGTGGCTACTCACTCTGTACCATAATCAGTTTTGAGTTAATTTAATAATTATTTGGTAAGAGTAAAACAAAATTTGGGATGTTAGAATAGAATTTGCAATTTATCTCAATGAGAACACCAACACTGAAAAGGTTTAAAAGATTAACAAGGCACACAAAAATCACGCACCAAATATATTCTTCTGCAATAAAAAAATTCTAAAACACAATAATTATTAATTAAGCACTAGAAAATATATTAAAGGCATTGAATGAGAAAAAAAATACTAGAGAGTGAAACTTCCATTCATCCAAGAATCACATTAAGTGATTCTTGTCTTCATATAACCACCTGAACTCAGATATGCTGAGATGCGAACTAACGAACAAGAAACATTATTTTAACAACAGGGACAGTGACAAAGGAATGAAGCCTTACAACAATACATGTTTCAAGCCGTTCAACAATGTTAATCCATCAAAATGTGTCACACATGGAAAAGGATATTTCAGTGTTGTAAGCCTATGCAAATGTATGTCAGGCAATGTAGTATATCTCTTTTCTACTGAAAATGCTGTTACAATATTTTAATAAATTATAATACAAGTGCAGCACTTTCATGGTTATACATTTTATTACATAACATAACCCCCCCCCCCCCCTCCCAGTACTACCCATCTTTACAAGCTAAACATGAAAACTTGATTTTCAATAGGAAAGGAGAGGAGAGGTGTGTTTTCAAAACATCCACTTCCCACCCCCAAACCAATGGTGCACAGGAGCCTTTTGCAGATGGGTAAAAACCCATTAAAAATACAGTAAGTCCTCAATACTAAAAGTGTTCTTAAAAATACTATATATGTCAGAGTTGATGGATGTTCAGTGTCTACTATATTCTGATAAAGTACATTTACCCTAATATTGTATGTTAGTAAAGGATTCAATGGAAAACGTTTCCCAGTAAATCCTTTAAAAAAATATATCCCATCCTGCCTTTACTAAAATCCATGAAATGCACATCCATGGTACTTGATGGTATTTAAATGGTTGGCACATTATTTCAGAACTGTCCCAAAAGATTGGATACATTTTAGCTTGGTTTTTTGCTTTCCAGACATTTTGCTGGAGATGCCAGGTTTGAGGAAGATTTAGTTGAAGAGCTTTGAGATAGTAAATGTTCATAGTAACAAAGTCAGGTGCAACCCAATTTGGGACAATATTTTTCTATGCAATCATTAGTGCTATAAAAAACAGATTAGAAAAAAAGACCTGAAGGCTGATGTTAGAAAAGCTTTCGAGTTTTTCATAATGGCACACATCAAAGCATAGTAGGAATAATGTTTTCTATATTTTGTTAGGTTTTATTAAACCTCCAAAATAGTACACAACCAGTACTAAAGCATTGTATTCAATCCCAGTTGCCACACACTCACAGCAAAAACCTTAAGTAGCAAGAGAGTAAGTTTTTCCCTTGTGAACAAGAAAACAAAGTATACCGTTTTCCTTCACAAATTGATACACGTCTACCTGTAGAACTTGTTTAATAACCTCTTAAGTTACAAAAAACTAACTCAAATAAAGTAATACAGTGACAAAAAAGAGATAACAAAACATAGCAAAAAAAAAAAAAAATCAAAGCAAAATGAGCACAACATAATAACTCATTAGCAAATAAATAAATAAATAAACATATATATATATATATATATATATATATATATATATATATATAAAAACTAACTATGATCAAAAACACAAACACAGTGAAAGAAATACAAATAAAAAGTTACACAAAAAAAAAACGCCACCCAAAAACTAAAAGGAGTGTTATTATATTAAAATATTATAATAATACACCACCTTAACCTTATCAGGACACATTAATAAAGAAAAGAGGACTAGCTGTTGTGTTCGTTGAGCCCTTTCAGGGCTAACTTTGTAGCTGGAAGATCCATTGACATTTCTCTTTGGGAAGTGGTGGTTTGTGGTCAATTAGCATACATGCAGAATTGGTAGAGGATGACTTTTTGCAAAAAGTGTTGTTTCACTGGCATAACAGGAGAACCTGAGGTCAGTTTTTATATTACAACTTTTAGAGTGTTTACCAATAAACAAGCATGTTTTTGCATATGGGGCATACAAAAGTAATGGGTACCAGTACCCGTAAGGAGCTTTAATGGTAGTAATAAGTGCATGTTTATTGTGATAATCTTATGAGCAATCATAAATGTAAGGTTTAAACATGTGTTTCTCTCTTGGGGGTATTTAACATCCCTTTGACTGGGCCTTGGGACACTTTTCTTTTAAAAACAGTTCTTTTGAAAACAGTTCTTCTGACTTTAGCTATGGGACATAGTTTTTTCAACTGACACTAATAAAAGGAACACCAATAAAAGTATCTCCAGTGAAAGGACACTGTTGTTCCACTGAAGCCAGTAATGGGGCACTTTTTCTTTCATTAGGTCACTATTTACCTTTGAAACATGACTGTTACAATGGGCCACTTATCCTACCACTGACCAGCACTATTCCTCCTAATAATATCAACAATGGGACACTTTTTACTAACACCAAGTAAATCATTATTTTTTCATGCCCACTCAGCAGAATTGCATCTTTGGTCAAGAGACATGCTAATGCACAACACCCAGGCTGGTCATAGTAAAAAATTTCAGTCAAAATAAGAAAAGGACCCACACGTCTCCACAGCCAAAGACAAAAAAACCCATGGACGTGTTACAGCCAAAGATAAAGTTAGGTGACACTTTATCCCTGCTTGCTAAGGCTTAACATTTCTGTGGCAGAGACAGAGGAACTAAATACTGTAACTCATGGAAGCCAGAAGCAGGAAACTACTGTCAACTGGAGTGGCATGTAATTCTTTAAAAAAATACCGCTGCTTTGAATGTGCTTGGTGACCCAATATCCAGTAATCTGAATACTTCTGATGACTTGTTTTATTCAATAGTACTCAGTATTTTCAGGGTTAGGTGAAAATTGATGAAAGCCACGAAATTCTTCCACACCAATATGCTAATTGTTGCAGAGGGCTATTGTTAAAGCAAAGGGAGCCGATATACAGTGGCTTCAGAAAGTATTCTGAATTCCATCACTTTTTCCATATTGCTATGTTGCAGCTCTATGTTACAATCATTAATTTTTTTTTCTCATTAATCCACACTCAGTACCCCATGATGACAGTGAAAACAGAACATAACAATAAGTCTAAATGTGCATCAAAGGCACAATGTCCTACTCAGACAAATAGGTAAGCATTAAATATAACTCATATATGGTCATCATGTATTCCAAAACAATGTATCTCATATGGCTTGAATACAAGCAAGTATGGCAGGGGCAAACCAAGGTACATCATGATATTAGTAAAAATACAGTAAAATTTGAACAATACGCTGAGAAGACCATTTTAAACAAATTACTTTCATATTCAACTAGTTATAATCAGAAGGAAAACATGCCTTAAAGGCTATCAATCCATCAGCAGAAAGTATTGCAAATACTAAAACTTGAAACCCTTAAGAAATATAACAAAAGAAACCCGAATAAGGAATCAATAGAGGAAGAAAAACTACAGAGGCAAATTCCTAAACTAGTAAAGGTCTTTTCCTGCCAGTGTTTCCCCCTGCAGAGCCAAAATAGTGAGGAGCCAAGGCTTAACATTGCGGGCTTTAAACCCCCCAGGGCTGTCAATCACGGCATGGCATCGTATGTGCCACACGTGCAGAATGCCAAATTATCATCACGTAATGTCAGATGGGCAGCATATTATCTGACAGCTCTAGGGCCCGTTGCCATCATGACTCTGAAGAGAGAAAAGGTAGAAAGAATGCAAAAAAGGTTGGCAAAAAGAAAAAAGGAGAAAATGGAAAAATTAAAGAAAGAGCAGATAATGGTGGAACAGGAGCAGTGCTCTAATAGAGAACAGCACTGTGTGTCTCTACCCATCCACATATGACTGGAAGGGGATACAGTTAGATACCACTCAACGTAATTTACCAGAAGTAGACTCCATTCAAGGTGCAGAAACATCTCAGCAGTGATCAAGAGAAGAAGGAGACACCTGAGCAAATGGTCTGAATACATATTTAAATATTTTGTTTTCTCTTTTACATTTACAAAATTGTCTAAACTTTAAATTTACACTTAGTGATTTTTGGGTACTGATTGTAGATTAATTAGAAAAAACAATTTAAATGATTGTAGCATCGAGCTGCCACATTATAAAATTGAAACAAATGTGGAGTCTACATATATTTGGGGCTACTTTCTATGGTTATTGTTTTGTTTTTCACCTTTTATTGCCATGTCCTGTTATCTATTTGCTTATTGCTAATGCTGTGTAGGATAATATAGTAGGTGTCTGGAAAGGTTTAAATGAGCTGAGAACTGAAAAAGTAAGTTGGTAAAAAGATTTATATCTATTTACATCTATTCTGGCAAAGTTGATTGTATTTCTTGCTATAGATTGATCTTTTATTGACACGTGTGAAAACAATGAAATGTGGCTATTGTTCTGATTTATTTAGTATTTATACAAAGTAAAGTAAGTGGTACAGAAAAGTAATTGAAGGTTGGAGTGATAAGTGACCCATTAGGAATCCTGAGTGAAACAATTTCTGGCCCTGATATCTTGGGAATCTCTTCACACCTCCCAAGGTGAACATTCCCTTTGTTCCTAATTAACACTTTGGACAAATAAAATAAAATAAACCAGTTGTACGGGATGTTCATCCCCCACAATGAAGTCAGATTTCTTGATATAATTTTCATGGATGGTTCTGCTACAAAATGGAGGCTACAAACAAGATGGAGTCTATGGTAAAGTAATCTTCCTTCTCAAGTGTCAAAGAAAAGACTTGAACATCTGGTAGAACAATGGTCAGTTGGTCACAAGCGTGAACCCTGAGATTCCCTGGGGTAATGTGGAAAACAAAAGGTGTAGATGAAAAAGTGTTTTGTTAGTATCAGGCAGAAGCTTTATTTGTAGTATATTTTATGATTCCTTCTTATAAAAACCATAAAGTCCACATCAATTAAAATACATTTTTTGTATGCTGTAATTAAGTTGAATAAGAAGAAAACCAACCTCCCTCTGTTCAAAGTATAGTTTAGCTGGTAAAAAAGATATATAGCTACTCCTATCAATTCACTTCCTCCAGTGTACTACCTATCGGTGCAGCATGACATCCTAAGACACTGGGGAAATGGCATATTCAGTAGAATCTAAGATTTGTACTTGGAGGAACTTGAGGTGTTTGGAATAAATTGATAAACACAGGTAGTCTCAATGGCATTAATAATAACTCTGATTGGAATTACAGGGTAATGTTCATAATAGTTAGCAAGTGTTAGAATCCTGCTCTGGTGCTGTATTATAACGCCGAAAGCAAATATTTAATTTGAAAATGGAATACCTACAATAGTTTCTGGGATGTAAGTTGTGTTTTATATTTTGATAAAGTTCTGTGATTGCAGTAGTGGATAACCTGGACATGTGTTGTACTTGATCTTCCATTAGTCTCTAGTAAGACAACCTTGCTCAGAACAATCTTGGCTTTCATGCAAATGAATTTTTATCAGCAGATGTCTGCTTGCTGAGGCTGTCAGAGTTCTTTCTTTATTCTCTTCTCAGTAAAAGGCCCAAAGGAAAAAATGGTTTCATGCATCACCTTTCAAACAATAAATACAATGTAGGTCTGGTTACACAGTGGCAAAATGTGGGTATGTATTACATGTAATTAATTCATATAATTATTAGTAGGTCTACCCTCCCTATGTTTTATATTCCTATGTTGAATATTACATTTCAAATTTACAAAAATAAAATATATGCAACTGTGTTATAATAGGAATATGTTACTTTATTAGCTGAATATAGAAAAAGTGAATTACTGATTTTGTTTTCTTGAAAGCTCAGCAAGTTGTCATTGCACCCCCTTAATAGAATTTGGAACGTTATCTATACTGTCATTTGCTAATATGGATATAAACAACATAAATCACAACATCAACCCAAAATGCTGTAAATATTTGACACATTTGTTCATCTGAGATGTGCTCAACGAGGTGGAGAGATTTTGGGCAAGTGGAATCAAGGACGAAAGCACTGAACACCAGGAGCAGATTGGGTAGGTCATGTAGAGGGTGTTAAGTTTAGGCACTCAGTAATAAATGGGCATAATCTTTTGTGACTTATTGCTGCACATGCATATGTTTGTTTGGTAACATTAAAAGAGTCCTATTATTATGAAACAGGAACTTTTTTTATGTTGTAAACTTCCTGGATGAGGAGGATTACAATGTGTGTGTATTAAAGCCACCAAGTATTCTTTCCTTGCAACACACTGGCCAAATGTATATGAAGTCTGCAGGGAGATAAAAGCATTTCTTTTGCTCAGAAAATAAAGAAAAATATAGAACAGACATGCAATCAAAATTAGCACCAATAAACATTAGCGTCAAGTAACAAGGGGAGCAGAAATTCTGTAGCCAGTAAAAAAAACAAACAAAACAAAACAAAAAAAAAACATGCCCTACCAGCAGTTTTTTTTTAAAGATAGTTGGAATGAGGATAACATTTTTAGATTTGTATGCAAAATAGAAGTTTTTGTCATACTTTCTCAATGTACTATAACTACATTTTTGTAGAAGTTTTTGTCAAAATTTTTTACTGTCCAGCAGTTAAAATGAACGGGTTGTGCTGTTTACTTTCAAACCCATTTATTGTATTGACATCATTATATCCTCATTTTACCTTGTCATAGAGTTTTCTAAGTAGAGCTGTTTACAAAAAAAAGCTTACTAATAAAGAAATTCATTCTTTAAAATATTTATAAAATGCAATTTTTTTATCAGTACTGTTTAGTAAAGAATAAAAGATGATTTAAATGGGTATTGTAAGTAAGCTGCAGGACTTATTTATTCATTCAGCAACAATAAATTAAAAAGAAACCATTGTTGCTATTTTTTCTTCTAAGCAGCAAATTCAAAAATGTAAAGAGACAGTACAAAAACATTTTCATATTTTATTTTGGAATTTTTTTTTTATTTTTTAGTGAAAATGTGTGTGCACACAATTTGAACACAAACTATTACTTTAATTGTACTATTTGTCTAAGGTGGAGTTGTACTGCATGGTACCGAATCCCCTTTATCTTTACACAACCTATAATTTTCAAAAACTAGGAACAAATGTTCTTGAGACTTTTTTGGGAACTTTTTCAAAGACATTTACTTTTTCATAGTTTTACTTTTTAATAAGTATTTTTTATTAGAAACAAATTTAAAAACAAGAATAATTTGAACAAAATGATTTGAACATAATGATGTCACGTAGCCATCAAAATCCCCATTTGTTCCTGACGTGTTTTGCATTATTAGCTTCATCAGAACTTTTTTTAAAAGATTACATCATGGCTTTAAACCAATTGCAATGAATCATTAGACTAATTATAACACAGACTCAACAACAAAAATCATTAGTAATCTATTTTCCATTACATTGCACCATGCATGGTCTCTATCCACTGAGAAACATCCAACAGCACAAAATAATTATTATCTTGGATAATAATTTTTGTAGAACACCATCATGTGTCTTGTTTCTCATTTACATTGTCATTTTTTACATTTAAGCCTAGTCTTGCTCATTTAATCTTTTCTGATACACATCCTTTCTGTGTCTTATAGCAAACGTTGGAGACCAGAATTATAGGGAAGACTAGAAACAGGACCATATATTTGTAGACAAGTTGGTATGGATTTAGTAGTGTCACACTCACCTCCGTCTGCCATTGTTAGAAACATAAAAGATTAAAGCATGGAAAAAATGCCATAAAGCAGTATGGAAGTGACAATGTAAAACAATATTCTAGTACAGCCACATTTGATATTTAAAATGTACTTATAAATATTATATTTTATAAATAAAACTATTTATAATTGTTTTATAAAATTATATTTCATAAACATGCGATTGAAAGTCATAAGTGAACAATGTTTCTGTTTTTTAGTTTGGTTTCTTAGAGCCTCATTTCAAAACCACATTTTAAAAATGCTAATCTTCTGTAAATGTTATCTTATTGTTATTAGATAATTTAAACATTAATAGTAGAATGGGCTATAATGGTTAAATACTAATCATAAAAAAATAGTTCAATTTTGCCTATGTATTTTTTCTTTTCTTACATTATTTATACAGGTAGTCCCGGGTTAAATATATCCGACATATGGACGCCTTCTAAATGCAAACGAGGCTTCCCTGCTTGCTTGTGTGCAGGACGGAGGCTGGAGGGGGAAGGAGGGAGGAGGGATGGTTTACATGACTTGTAGAATAAATCTTTTGCTAAACACACCTGAGGTTGTGGGTGATCTTAAGAACTGAGCTCTTTCTGGAGCCTCTTGTAACTCTTTAATGACCAAGACAAACTCTGCAGTTGTTTCTTTTTGCATATCAAAGCACAGCTTGCTCTAGAAGTTAACGAATTTCTAGGCTCTATAAAGATTTGTTTTTTGCTTTGTTCGTGATTAACCCACAGTGAGGATTTTATACAGTAACTGACACCACGCTGCCTAATTATATGTTGAGACAAACATTGGTCCTAATTGCATTTATTAAAATAATGTACCTGTTCCAACTTAAAAAAATTCAACTAAAGAACAAACCTACAGTCCCTATCTTGTATGTAACCAGGGGACTACCTGTATGTGCAGGCTGTACTGTAACCACAGATTTGAATTGTTTTTCTAAAAAGTATTAAAATAGCACAATAGAAATGTTTTTGAAAATACTGTTCCATAGGAAACTGTTTTGAATCCAAAAATTTAGCAATACACTACACTAAATGAAGCAGACAAAACTTTGAACCAGGCTTTTGTCATCAAATTTATGTGGATTTGTGTATTAGAAAATTAGTTAAAAAGGATGCGGATACTTTAATCCAACATGAAAAAGATGTTTTAAGGCTCACCCTTCTGTTTTGTATATATTAGAAACTACTTACAGTCCAACTTTCATCTCAACACCTTTATCTAACAAGCAAAGAATATGGGACACCCTTCTTTTTGCATACTTCAGAAACTGCTTAGCAGGTATCTGACAGATCATTTGGTATTCTGACGTGTTCAAAAAAAAAATTACTGTTTTGTTTTATTATCCTGGTCCGAAAATCAGAGCTGCGGTTACCTTCTATAAATCTGAAATCAAGGCAAGCAGCTACTTACAGAAATGGAATATATATAATTTGGAGCTGTTGGTGTCTTGCAAAAAAAAAGTCAACTTGATATGCACTGCATACCAACATTTGATCATATTATTTTAATGTTGATTCTTAAACTAGGGAGCCAGGCACACCAAGCATGCTGTGTGGTATTGTCATGTGAAGAGGGAAACTAATATGCAACTCACTGTCATATTGGCACAATTGTATGCTCATCACCACTCAAGGTACTTTGCCAGGGGTTCCCCAAAACACTTATGCATGTACTAAAAAACTCCACAGCAACACCTATGCCCAAAAGACCCATTCAACAAGTTTAACAGGGAGTGGGTGGTTATGTATGGATGACTTTAAGGCCGGAAGTGAATATTCTTGAAACACCCTGTTTTGGTTATATAATGTCATCATTGATTGCCAGCCACAAAATTTGAAGGTTTAACACTTTTGCAGACTGCCTGACACCAAGCTGATACATATGATGCTCCTATAGAAGCAGTTATACTCTAGGAAAAGTGCGTTGAGCTTTTGAGGCGTAAAAGAAATCGATCATGCTGAATGTTTGACAGTTTATTGGATGTCAAACTTGTAAATTGGAGTTTTTAATTCATATAGCTCTTTGAACGCTACTGTGAGCCGATTCCACATTTTCACTGACCTTACATTGAAGTATACGGAGCGTAAACTTATTTTCCTCCAGACACAAAGAGTGCCCTCTTGTTCTTTGTAATGATCAAAAGTATCATCAAGTGTAAGATTATTGTCTGCAAAGCCCCTCATCTTTTATTCCTTGTATTTTTACTGTTAATGTTTTTGGATTCTGGCATAAGATGTAAATTTTACCCATAGCCAACCCTTTTTTATGTTATTCAGATTTATAAATGTCTTCAGCGAGTGCTTCTATCTACTGGCAGGTTCAACAGATATTCACAAAATAATCCACAGGCTACATGGAATAACAGAGAGCCCAGAGCAATTTTTTTGTTTGTCCAAAATTCTACTTTAATGCATAGCCTTAGATTACCAGCACACGTGTTTTCTTATTTATGTTTAGTAATAACAATCATTTTTAAAGGCTGCAGATTTTAAATAACTTTATATTCAGCTAAAGACTTCACAGAGATATTGCAAATGACTATTAAAACTTCTGGAATGAGATTGAAAATGTATTTGTAGTGTAATAAGTATCATAAAGAAATGGAGCAAAACAGGTTTGCTCTTTAGTGCTATTTTATCATAAAGAGGTAGACATTTTCCATCTGATCCTTTTAATTTTCTTGGCAGTCTTTCCCTGGGAAGGATTGTGATTTATCTATTGCGCATCTCACAAGTAAGATCCATCTCATTGCCGCAGTATAAAACCACAGACAGGTGAAACTACTGTTCCTGCCCCTCCTTCTGATTAGAAAAATTAAAAAACCTGAATTAATTCAATTAAGCAAGAAAAAAGACGCAGCTTTCACCAATTTATTCAAGTAGAACATGATTTTGTACATTCATCAGTGAGATGCTGAACTGTTAAGGTCACATCCTAATTGATTGCTATAATGTAGGATAATTTCAGTTTTCATAACTGAGGGTTTAATGAAGCAAAAGCATTTAATGATATATATATATGTGTATATATTTATATATATATATATATATATATATATATATATATATATATATATTTAGTAACTCTGCAGAAGCATAAAGAATTTATGTGTGTAAACTTAGAGCATACAAAAGATATGTAAATCAATGATCAAGGAAATGAGAAATTTTTACTAGAATATTATGAAAGTCAAGGTAAAAAAACATAAATTTCAAGTGTCAAGTTATAAAACCATTATTAAATCTTATTTTAAAATTATTTTCAATATAACAAACTATATCAGGAAGAAAATGTTCTATTGCCGCTTTAGTTCCCTCTTGCAAACTCATTCCACCTTTTTAGAGGGTTATTCATTAAGCACATTATTAAGAATTTTAGGATTCTGCCGAATGTAACATATTCATAAATTTAGCATAAAACTAGTACTATTTTTTCTATTTCGCAAGCAGTAATAAAATACAGTTGCTAACAAGCTGGAAATTACAAATTCTAATTTATTAACTTTATACTATATATGTAACATGATATTTAGACGAGTATTAGTTGGGAAAAATAGACCAAAAATGCTAAAAAATGTTTTTTTTTCCTCTTTGGAATTTTTTATAGTTTTATGGTATATGTGTGGTCCTGTGCATGTTTTCACAATTCTAGACACTGGGACAGTGATATGTCATCAAGCACTTCCTGAGGCTAAAGAAAAGTGATATGAATGGCACAACCCCGCACAGGAGGGACTGGCCAGCAGACAGAACAGTGAAAAGACAGCTCTTAATTGTAACTTCTGGAGAAGTGCAAACAGTGAGTTGAGTCTGTAATAATGTACACACATGCTTGAAAAGAGCAGTGGATGTAATGTTCCAATAAAGCCTAAATAATAAATCTAAACCCTGGCTAAATATATTTAAATTTGCCTTTTTACTCTCATTTTCCCCATTTGTCCTCTCTCCCTCTCTTCTCCCTCTGTCTTTTTACCTCTCTTTCTGTTCTCCTTCTTTCTCCCCATTTCTTTTCACCTCCCTCTCTCTTTTCACTTTGGGGGGGGGGGGGGGTTATATTAAAATCTTAATTCTTTATTCTCTTTTTGCATTCTGCATTTCATCAACCCCAATATATTCTTTATGTTCCAGACACTTTCTTTTTTTTTTTTATTGAAGGATGTTTAAATAAATAACAATAAAAACAAAACAACAATCGGGGTTATAACAAATAAATTGACATAAAATATACAAATATGTAGAAAAACATGCATGGAATAAATAAAAAAAAAATAAAAATAAAAAAAGGAAAACTAAACAGTAACAAAAAAAGACAGGCATATGAAAATATATTTATATAACTTGGAAGGAAGAAAAAATGGTTATACCATCTCGTTGACAATATCAGAAAGTTTCCATTAACATTACATCTATAACTATAGGGGGTCATTTTCTAACATGCCCAAAGCATACCAGGAGGTATGTTCAAAGGTAGACATAATCTGATGTTTTATTGAAGTAGACTGGGTCTCTATATAGGATTCCTATATTTCAAAAAATTTCCCCACCTCAGTTTCCTTATTTAGGGATGCCTTAATCCAGGCCATTCTGAAAACATATCCTAATTTTTCCTGAAAAAGCCCAAGTGTCGGTGGATTTGGGTCTAGCCATTTAGGTAGTATCGTTTTTTGGCCACTAAGGAGAGGATAGCCAATAAACTGCGGCTGTCCCTAGTAATCTTTGCACCTTGTAAATGATAGGTACCTAAAATAGCCCATTCCAGGGTCAGTGGAACATAGTTAATCAAATGTGAAGTAATGTAGTGAGCCACCTCTTGCCAGAAACTTTTTATTTTATGGCAGATCCAAAGAGCATGGTATAAGTCTGCCCGATCCTGTGCACACTTAAGACAGATAGAGGTAGGACCATAGCTCATCAAATATGCACACTGTGGGGAGGTATACAACCCATGGTAGATTCTGAGAGTGGTTTCCCTGTACATCGCTGGAAGGACTGACCATGTCCTAGAGAATGCAACAAGGATATCATCACCTGATTTACTTGGGAAATGATCAGACCATTTAACCAGACCAGTTTTCTGGTGGAGTGATCTAAAACGAATCTAATCGTCCTATAATTTTCCATGATTGCTTTTCTAGAGGGATTGCCTCTTAACAGCAAACTATCCAGAGGATTCTTCCAATCCGTAGCGGATATGGAATTCCATACCTTCGAAGTGTATGACTGTAATTGCATGAAAACATAGACTGCTGACCTCAAAAAGGGAAATTCAACCACCACCTCCTCAAACCGCAGGAGTCGTTTCACACTTCTATCCACCAATGTGTTGACCATTAAAGTGTGAGAAGTAGTCCATTTCTGCAACAAGGAGAAATGGGATAAATGTGGGAGATCCAAATTGCCCCAATATGGTAAAAAAGAGAGGAGTGACTATTCAGAAGATGTTTTCCCCTAATCCTATGCCACACTGCCCAACATGAAAACAATAGCGGGTTTGACAAGACTTCCTCAAGAAGTAATTCCCTATGTCCAGACACTTTCTACCTACATTCCTTGGTTTCACCACCAGCTTGTTATGCAAGCGGGTGTGGACCCACTGTGCCACTGACTGGGTATACTCCAGAGGGGCGTGACTAAGCAGCTACCAGGTCTTCGCTAGAGCCTCTGATGGTGAGGATTGGCTTGAGCTGCGGGGTAGCTGCCAGGTGCCACTCCAGAGCAATCCCCAGGCCAGTGGCAGCTGACCACAGAAGTCAGGAAACAAGGATACAGGGCCAGGACCAGGCGGCAAACAGACAAAGTCCAAAAACGTATTCCAAGGTCAGGGTCAGGCAGCAAACAGGCAAAGTCCAGAAACGTATTCCAAGGTCAGGGTCAGGCAGCAAACAGGCCAAAAACGAAGGCAAGGTTCGGTACACAGCAGAGCAAACAGACAAAACACCTTAGCACTGAGAGTAATGCAGGTAAGCCAGAGATTGCTCAGGCAACTTCCTGTAATAGGAGGTGCCTTTAAATACCTGCAGGACATGAGCCATAGGCTGTAGGAAACAGAGGGCGTGTGTGTGTTACCTCAGAGACACACCCACGCCAGCCCACACACCAGAGCAAGTAGTAGTGGGTAGTGGGTTACCTGGGAGATAGGACCCGGCGCCCGTGCCTGCGATTGGGAGCAGCGGCGCCGGCACGGCCTGCAGTGCTAACACAGCTAATACATAACTATTTTTTTACAGAGGATCATGACTCAACAATGTGTATTGACTAGCCATTTGTAGTCTCAACTAGGGACACATGTGACAAAGAAACAATGGGGGAGTAAAACTGGAGGACTGTTGTCTCATATCTCACATTCTTTTTTATTAGAAAGAGTCACACTTACCAATCAGGAGATAGCCCTTGACTATTTAGCTGACTCAAACACAGCGCTCGTCATTCTTGCAATGTTTCCCCATTTCTGCTGAGTCCCTTGCTCTGATGAGAATTTCCTTTACACCTGTTGACTAATTTATTGTTTTCCCAGTCCAGCTCCTGTTTTAACCCCTGGTCACCCAGTCTGTTTTTTTTTCTGTTCCCTTGTGCTGTTCCAGTGTTCCCGTGTCTGTGGTGACCTCTGTGCCCCCTATGTCTCCTACTTTCCCCTGTGTCTTCAGTGACCCCTGTGTTACCTGTGTCTCCTATGTTCCTCTGTGTCTTAGATGCCCCCCATGTAACTGAAGGCTATTCTCAGGATTTCTGGTACTTGACCCCTACCTTTGTTCGTGAATTTGCTTGCCTGCTGCATGCCCTGACCCTGGCCTTCTTGACTGCTTGCTGATGCGGTACTGCACATTGTTCTGCCAATCTTAAATACATTGATTTATACATTATCAAATAAATATTATAAGGAATTTTAGATTTTAGATTTAGATGAATTTATAATGAACAAACTTTATTAGCTATAGGCTCACTTAGGGAATTAATTTCCATTTAAATCAGAGGCATCAGTACAAGGCATCAAAAATTAATTCACATGGAGAGTTGTCTGTATAATAACTTTTGTTAAAAGACGGGGCAAACTCCTAATTTACCAGACCATTATTTTCTAGCTGTTCACTATATCCATGTCTTACCATAGAGTAGAATAATTAGTTGGAGTGATTTTCCACAGAAAGACTTGCAAAAAAAGTCTGATAATTTGAGCATGTGATCAGTGTTTGATAGGCTTAAAGAAAACTGGAAGGAACAGAGTATTGAACTGTCTCCTATATATTTTGAGGACATTTTTTGGAGAAATCTTTCTTGCACTGCTTTACCAGTATTATCTGATGTATTTCATGCACTGCACATTGTACCAAAGGTAATGGCTTATGTCGTGGTAATACACACTGTGCCTCATATCACCTCATTAAAAATTACTACATAGCTGTCTAACAAACTTGTCTAATTTATCTTTATTAGAACTCCACACTAATAAAATATTTTAAATCTTTAACACATATTTGGAAAATGAATGTGAACACACATCTTTGAAGATTTCAAAAGTTTTAAACAATCCAAGAAAAAGTCAGATAATATGCAGACACTAAGAAAACACTGCTTTACTTGAAAAACCTCTAATATGTTAGTAAATTGCTGGATATGAAGCAAGTCCTATGTCAGCAGAAGGAATTTTCTTACAAAAATAAACTTCTGTTGTGTTTTTGAAAGATTACAACTATATTCGGTCAAATATAACAGCTTCCAATCCTAGTTTATGAGGACACCATAAAAGGATTGGACATAATGGCTAGTCAAATATTGTCCTAGAAGACTCTCAAAAGATCATCATCATCCTTTTTTTTCTCTGGCAAACTTATAACAATGGCATTTAAAAAGAAATCAATAAACTCTTAAACCCTTTCTTAAAGTGCTCACATTAAATTCCATCATTAGGTGTTTGCTAGTTTAATGGAAAATATTTACTAAAAAAAAGTACCACCAAACCTTGTTTTGATCAGTGAACTATATCAACTCTTTTGTTTATTTCACAAGAAAACAAAAAGTCTCTCCTTTGACTTGAAAATCTTCTAGAGCACCGTTCAAAAACTTGACTGACATGTATTGCAGCCAAATTACTAATTTTGGGGGTATTTCTCAAATGGTCTATTACCTCAGTTATTCATTGCATGTTATATATTATATGATTGTTGCAAAAATAAATATATAAGTAAAGTATATTTAGCACTTTCAGGCCATTGTTGCTGTCAATACAATACAGATAGTGACACAAGAGGAGAAGAAGACCCTAGCCAGAAGAGCTTACAATTTAAGATTAGGGTCAGACTTGGTCATACCCTGGTCAGAGTGATTATCTTGGCTTTCCAGTACTGACTACTTGTATGCTTTTCTGAATTATATAATGTAACATCAACAAAAGCTGGTCAGTGCTAGTCCTCCTTTGTCACATGCTATCCAAATGGACCTTAGTATGGGTGTCATCCCCATTAAGGTCTGAGTAGGGGAATATGTCCACTCGGGTTAGCAGCCTGGTAAATCTTGTCTGTACTGGCAAGGGTACAAAATACCCCAACTGCACTATAACCCAATCCCCAGCTGTAGATAATTTATGAGAGTGGTAAATAATACTTGTGATTTGTAATTGATTCAAAACATATATGTTCATATTTTATTTGTTAACACGGGGTGACCTCACTGCAAGAAAATATGGTGAATTTGTCCTTGTTAGTCTGTGCTGCTGCTCTATTATTAGTAGTTATAGTATTTTATTTATGTGATATATTTCTGTTCATGGTTTTAAATAAATCACACATATGAGTAAGAATTATTTTTGCCTATAAATGCCCAAGCAAGATTCAGGGAATATATGCTATAGTGACTAAGAAATCAATGTTGAACACTTTCTCTGAATGATGATCTCTATTTTTTGGGACCTTTTCAAAACACATTAATGTCCTGAAAAATGTTTTCAAAAGTGTGTGCAGATAAAATTATACTATGATCTAACAAGTTTAAAGCTTTCAAATGGAAAGTGAAAAGTAAATTCCAAGGTCATTTAGTCTCAAGCAATGGAATCTGAATCAATTCAAATGTACAAAACCAATTTATGCACATGGAAAGAAAAACACCAAGAACACTTTAAAAATTTGGGAAATTGTTTTCCAAGGTATTCACTCTGCATCAACAAAACTTTTCACAGATAGCTAACAGCTACTTGACTTGCAAAAGCTTATACTACCACATTATTACATTGTAATTACCAGTGGTGTTCTTGTAAACACCAATTTGCTAAACATCAGTTTAGCAAAGAACCGCAGAATACTGTTTATTAGGAATGGGTGAAGTTTTGGCTTTGCACATATTTTAATAGAAATTAGAACATCATAGCAAGATGCATCTGAGTCAGTTGTGAAGGTAAAATTTGGATGGGCTTTCAACCTCCAGATGGCTTCTTTCAATTATTTTGGACCAGTTTTTGTACCATTAATAATAATGGTCCCTATTAGCTAAGTAGAAATGAGGAGGAAGTGTACAACCATTTTTATTAGGAAGAAGCTGTCACGGCTCCACAGGGCAAAGTGGTGGACCCTCTGTGTCACCAGCCCAGCCCAGAGCCTTTAGAGGTGAGGATGTTGTGCGACGAGCTGCTGCCAGGTTGCGGCCCTGGTGCCCGCCAAGGCAGATGACTGCTAATTAGCAGAAACAAAACATAGTGCTAAAGCGAGAGCCAGACAATATTCAGACAAGCCAAAGTTTAGAGCAGGCAGCGATGACGAAAGGTCAGGAAATAAGCTGGCGTCGGTACACAAATATGTTAGGAACAGGAGGCACAAACTGGGGCAGTGGAAACCTGGGAGCAGAACCAAAAGGAGCTCCTGGTTGTTGAGTCATGTGAGTCGCAGACTCCAAACCCAGCAGAGGGAATGCTGGTGAAGAGACAATCTCAGATGTTCACATGCCTGCCAGCAGATAGAGCGTGTCTTCAGAACACTCTAGCCCTATGTGGCAAAGTAGCAGATGATTGAGAGTCACATGACCTGGATCAGGAAGTGAGCAGGGATTTTAATCATGAAGCAGAGTTGGTGTTAGCAGCAGGGGAGTGCAAGGTGGTGAGCCAGAAGGAGGCACAGATCCCCTAGACTTTTTTGAGATCTGTGGCAGAGGAATTGACACAACCAGCTGCACTTGTTCACCGGACACCAGACTCCACAGTTTCTGTAGGAAAAATATTATAGATCATCATAAGCAGGAAAACAGACATTCAGGACTGCTAAATGAACAGGTCCTCACTAAATCAATAAAAATAAATTTATAAAAAGCAATTCTTTATGACTAGGCCACCACCGAGTAATTTTGTTTAGGTAGTTTCCATACTTAAAGAATTATAGCAGTACCTCTTCAGAACTAAATTTTCTTTCATTTATAGGGGGCGGCTAAACTTCCCAAAATCTCTGCAATGGATACTTCCAAAGAAATGCAATTTATGTGACAGATAGCCAAGGGGTACATGTTCCTACTACTACACCTTCATGTCACTACATCTCCCATTCCCGAGAAATTAGCGTTCACAGAAGGTAAGTGGCCAGATATGTGTGACAGGGTAGCATGGTATGACAGGTATAGTTTTTCACTTTAGGCTACTAGAGTCCTGCACTTGCAGTCACATTTTTTTTCTTACAGAGAAATTGGGGTTCACTATGTGTGAAGGGGTAGCGTGATATGATTAATATAACATTATATTAGTGAAGGGGGGGCAAAAGAGGTTTCCTACTGGCTTCCACATTTCCAGTTGCCTACATCCCTTTGTTCCAGAGAAATTGGGGTTCAGGGAAGGTAAGTGGCCAGTTATGTGTATCTGGCTGCTCGCCAGCTGCTCAGTGCCTCACACCGCAGTGTCTGCAGGTTTGACTGTAGGTGGCAGTGAGCGGTACTGGGAGTCTTCCCCAAGCCAGGGTTCCATGGCAGGGGGAAGGGGTAACTGCACTGTAACCTTACCATTAACCTTAATGAAGCCTTGGAGTTTTGTAAACTTTAAGGGGATACCACAGCACACAGACAGTTGGCAGTACCCTAGTTTTCATTGCCATAAAAAGGCCCCCCAGGGGGTCCCTAACATGCAACTCAATATGGGGACTCGGCTATTAAAATATTCCTCCTTATTGTGAAAATATCCCTGATTGTTATTAGAATTTATGCTTGTGACCCCCTATCTGGCAACTTAGTATATTTAGGGAGCTGAAATTACCTTTACTTACAGATTTCTGGGTCCCATTTGCATCCTTGAAAATATCATTATCCTGAAAATTTTTCTACGATCAGTGAAGAATATTTAAAGGTTTTACATGGGGATAATGACAGCTGCATGGACACAGACACAGCTCTCATGCTGCTGCAGGAAATATCTTACAGTACGAGGTGGGCGGGGAGCAGCCACAGCTGATTGTCAAGTCTATGGTACATGTCCACTCTCAGGGAGCTCACACTGATCATGCTTTGGAAGCTCCGTCTCCTAGTGGCATGATCTCGATAGAGAAATATAGGAGATGTGCACACCCCATTCCCCGCAAGACAACGAGCAGAAAGGAATCAGGAGACAGCCGAATCTGGAAGGTTGGGCACTCTTCCACCTAAACATCCTCTGGTGGAAAATCTTCCAGGTTTATGTATTTCAATGGCAGTAATTGATTCTCCACCAGGGAATATTTCGATGAATTTTAGGTTTACTACTTTATAAAGTATCCACAGACGTATCCTCGCACATGCAACAGGGATGCATGGTACTACCATGACTGTCTTTGTGGGCTTTGGTTTAGAGTTGTGTACAATACTGTGTTCCAGTAAACCTTATGCATGTTCTTATTTCTGTTTCTTTTAATTTTCTTTTTATTTCAGTGTCACTAGCCCTCTTCATCATGTTTCTACCCTTTGATGTACCGTATTTTTTGCCATATAAGACGCACTTTTTCTTCCCCAAAACTGAGGGGGAAAAGTTAGTGCGTCCTATACGACAAATGTGTTAAAAAAAATAATTAAAATATTATACTCACCCGATACCCGATCCTGCGTGTGTCTCTGGCTGCAGCGTGTCTCTCTTCTCTCCTCTGCCAGCATCGTGTTTTCTCCTGTCTGTAAAGCAAAGCGAAAGAAGCCGGCACAGCGCCACCTGCTGTTCCCTGTCCTAACTGCCGTACAATAGAAAAAAAGCACAGAGTGATCAGAAGGGGAATTTGAATGACAGAGTGATCAGAAGAGGAGTTTGAATGACAGAGTGATCAGAAAGGGAATTTGAAAGGTACAGAGTGATCAGAAAGGGAATTTGAATGGCACATGAGTGATCAGAAGGGGAATACCGGTATGAATGGCACATGAGTGATCAGAAGGGGAATAATCTTTCAGAATCTTTTTTTCTAGATTTTCCTCCTTTAAAATTGGGTGTGTCTTATATTCCGGAGCGTCTTATACGGCGAAAAATACGGTAACTACTTATTAGAATGTGTCTCTTTTTCCCTTCCAGAATATACTTATCTGATCTTTGACCAGCTGTGTGTGTCTATCACCTATCTTGTTTTCTGTGTGTAAGTATTTAGCTAGCTATTGTCAAGCTTTGCCGTTATCTTGTTTTTTTTCTCCATGCCTTGCTGTTGTCTTTTTTTAGGTGGCTTTTGTCTGTGTGGTTTCATCCAGTAGCCTTTCAGTCTTCTTTATATGTTTGTCTCTTCTCTACTTTCTTGATAATTTTAGGATGTTAAATACGTTCTTAGTAAATTACTACCGGCAGGGAGATAGTGGAAAGATAGTAAATTATGTTTTGCTCATATCAAGTTTAAGAAACCTGCTGATGTGAATGAAGAAACAGTCAGGGACAAAAGATATTAGGGTAGACAGGGTGGGAGCTGAGAGATTTGTGGAGGCCATCATTATAGAAGTGGTACTAAGAGCCAGATCAGCGGGCACTCTGAAGAAGAAATAACTTTTTGCGAGAAATGATTTTTAGGAAGTTTACTTTACTATGATGTTGTCTTCTCATTTATTATTTTTTCTTGCTGATTTTTAATAAAAATTATTTAAAAAGAAAGTCAGATCAGCAGAATATTTGTAGTAGACTATTATTGTAGATTGAGAAGAGAACGGTTCCAAGGACAGTACCTTGTGGTATACCAACACAAAGTGGGAAGGAGTTATTATTGAAGCTGGAGTAAGTGAAATATTGCCCAAACAGGTAAAACAGGTTGGAGAGGGAGGTAAAAGGTTTTTTAGGTGCCCAAACCCACTTATCTTCTCCCCAGAAATGTTCCCCCAAAACCAATGGGAAAGTACCCTTTTGAATTTTGTGCATTGTACAAGATGGTCTATCCAGTGCATATAACATTTTTATTGTGGACTTTTCTAGGAAATACCCACTTTCAATAAAACTGTGAGGAATTTAGATTAAATCATACAGCTCTTTAATTTATTTTTTGTATGGTGGTGTAAATTTGTATGACATTTATTTTCTAAATATTGCAAAACAATTTCAAAAGACCCTGTCATCATGCTCATTAAGAACAAGGTCTCAATTATTTTTTTTTTACGTTTTGTAAATTTTACTCCTCTTCACTGATTATACTTTTCTTTGCTCCCTCACTGCTCCTGACTTTACTGCAAAGTCCATATGCTGTGCATGAGGAAGCAATTGACCTTTTGCAAGTAAGAGCACTCGGGTCCAGCAGCTAATAACTAAAATGAAGAACTGTCTAATAAATGCTGTTCAGATTCAGAACTTACTACCATTCTAGAATTCTAGAAGGATAAACCTGTGTCAGGAATGCAAATGAAAGTATTGTTACACCTGTACCTATACAGCTTGCATGGACCTATAAATATATATATTGTTTAATACATTTTTATTGTCTTTTAATATGGTATTTTGATATGGCCATATAATCCTCATAATTATTATTCACAGCCATATAGGGTTCTTAGGAATGTGAATGATAAAAAAATAAAGAAAAAGTATATATATAAAATATAAAGTATAAATTGCTTTTAAATACATAAGTATTGGTGTGATTCCAAACCTGTGCAGTTTAATTTCCATTTAGAATAAAAGAGGATGATGTTTTTCCTTGAAAGGACAGTTATGTATTGAAACTGTATGTTAAAATAATCAAACACAATAAATTCAGACAGCAGTTGATGGGGAACATGATCCAAGCAAAAAACAAATGGCATAAAGCCTGGTACATTCTTAGCAACTGTTAACATCTTTGCAAGATCGTGCATCTTTTTCTGACAGTAGAAACTAATACACAATATGCTGTCTCAGACACTCTCTAAAATTCATCTTAGAAAGACATCTTGTCATATTTCAAATCCTAGTCCACTATTCAAATGTCCCAGCAAAGAGATAGCGGCCAAGCAAACCCAGTTACAGCTGAGCAACACTTGCCTAACATTCCCACTTGTAGCCTCTCCACCAAAATTAAATTATACTCTTCTGACAGAATTGAAAACGCGCTTTCCCTTACAAGTGACTAAACCCTTTAGCTTAGTGGAAGATTTGTCTTTATTAGTCACATAATTCAAGAACTCTGATCCTGGTGATGGAAAAAAAGATCCAAGCTATCTAGATATTTGTGCTTTTGTTAATAACATATAAAACTGCTATAAGTCTTGTTTTGTCATCATCAATCATTACAAAAAATAACACAGCAATGGCAAAGAATAATTTTCAGTTGCTAAAATGAGATATTTCTTCCCTATTAGATCATGTGAAAATTAGAAACAAATAAAGCATTGTAGAGTGTATATATATATATATATATATATATATATCATATATATATTTATATATATATATATATATATATATATATATATATATATATAGTTTTGTCAATGTTTAACTGACAGATTACTAGAGATAAAATTATTCTTTTATCAAAATTATTATATTTCCATTTCACATACCTGGACTAACAGGTTATCAGCTTGCAGTTTTGTTATACATTCTTGTTGTGTGGGAATGGTATAGGTTCGGGGGTAGAACATAGGAGTAAGCATAGGAATTCATGCTGCTCCTCTGCACACATCCATCAGGACCTTCAGACACCACAACATCCATCTGGGGCTCCCCTATGCAGATTTATTTTCTAATACGACCTTTATTGGGACTCTTACTGGATAGAGTGTAACCATTGTCCTTATCACTGGGGAGATGTTCATTACCTCATTTAAAACTCAATTTGGAGTCACCATTTTCTCCTAATATTTGCAATTAACACTGCCACCTGTTTCACAGGACCATACCAAATCACTGCAAGTGACAAAGATCGGTTGATGAACGGATACCGCTGAGGAAGCCTGTTAGGGCGAAACGCGTCGGGCACAGCAATCAACATGAACTAATGATTGGAGATTGTATTATTTGTATAGCAAAAAGTTTACTTGATTGGCTAGATGCCTGATGTCTAGAGCCCCCTTGGGCCAAATTGCAAATGCCTACAGCAACAAACGTGTTTTAGTTGTAAGTTGAGTTTTGTAGTAAGTGCCTTTATGGGCTATTCCAACACTGTATGGATCACAAGAAAGGATTGTGACCGATTTTTGAAACTGTTATGTCTTCTTTATATATATTTGTTATTGTTTATTGAATTTACAAATACAATAGACCCTGCTTTCTCTCTTTATTCTTATTTTTCATTCATCAAACAAGGTTTGGCACTCAGTCCTATAAATATCTTTATCATATGACAACCACTACTGACACTCTTAAACACTTGAATAATAGGAATACATAACATGAACACCAGTCAGATACAAAAATTGGATAAGGGAGGGGCAATACCAGGTATTTATGCAAAATATTGAGATTAAGACAGTCAAAGTAAACATATCCTTGTATACAGTTGCAAGGTCAATACAATAACAATTCCCGATTGGAGCTTGTGTCAGCTCATGAGCATGTTAGCTTAACATGACAGGGTATAGACTATTAGGGAAGGAAGCTTAGGACCTAGTGTCAATATCGAACCCTGGCAGTAATATGGTTTATGTGATTACTATATGAATACAAGTAATGGTTCAGTTGGCAATTGCCACCAAGCTGTTGGAAAGATAGAGTGCTGTGTCAGGGATGGGCATACAGATTGAGGGAAGGTTATGGGGGCAGGACAGAGATAGCAAGAAAACAATGGCAGGGCAACTGGGTAGTGGGGGTAATTGTCCCTATACAATAGCTTTAGATGACCTTAAATGTACAACATGGGGTCTGAGCATCTAACTTGACAGGTTATGTCGAGCCAAGATGGCCACTGTACTCTGTAGCTGTGGTAAATTGAGACCATTAGTACCATGTATTAGAGACTTTCTTGCTTGTCCCTTGGATGGAGGCGGTCCAGTCCTCCATACTATGGATCTCATTATCTCTCTGCATCCACAGGTGTACCAGAGGAGCATCAGGTTTCCTCCAGTATGCAGATATGCATGGGTTTGCAGCCACAAATTCCCATATCGCTGGAAAAGCTAGGTATTAAGTATCAAGGTGTTCATCTAACACCTACATACCAGTCTCTCTAAGAAGCCAATTATCCCCATCATTTCAGTACATCAGGGTGCTATTGACTAGGTGGCACCCACTCCGCCTATCTTTTTTCAGACGTACTGCTCTCATTAAAATGTCTATTTTACCGAAATTGCTCTAATTATTTGAAACCCTGTAAGCAAATATCCCACGCACAGTGCTGGGATACATACAGGTGGAAGATATGAATTTTTTATGGGGCTACAAACACCACTGTCCCTCCAAATCACTAATGTGTTCTTTGAAAAACAGAGAAGGCTTGGGAGTCCCAGATATTCTTAAATATTTTTTGGCCTCTCATCTCTGCCAGTTAGCCTCATGGGCCACCCTACGTGCATACAACAGGTGGACGGAAGTTGAAAAACTATGGATTGCTCTGGTACACCCCAATTCTATGTTGTGGGGGTAGGCCTCCCATTCTATACCAAACTCTGTCCTATTAGGACCTGTGCAATTTACTTAACGCATATGGTTACTTTGTAAAGATAAATATCATCTTCTCCTAAATTCCTATTAACCTAATTTATAAGTAAACCTCAAATCCTGCGTATAGCCTGTCACAACATAGGATACAACCAGGGGTTTATAAACTGACTTTTTGCTTTTGTCATGCATCCAACTCTGGGAGCTACTGCTTTTTGTGGACTTCCAGACTAAATTTGAGTTACCTTCATTTGCCATCTACAATTATCTGCAAATTGGGCAATATGCACAATCTCTTACTAGAAATTTTATTTTCACACCCCCTGCGTTACTTGAGTGAGTTTATGTAGGTGGTCCCTTAAGTAGAGGGTAATCTTGGAGATTTATTGGATATTGCTGAGCCTGCGATACCCTTCATCAAACATGCTTACATGACTAAATAGGAAACCATATTAGGTAGAGAGCTCCCCTGGAACTCTGGCAGGTAATTTGGAGCAAAGCACATACAAGCTTGGTGTGTACTCTATAGTGAAAATGCTTACAAAATTGTTATGCACTAGTACTACACTCCTGATAAGCTTCACACTATATATGCATCCAGTAGCAATCTATGCTGAAGATATGGATCCCAGGTTGGCACACTTTTACATATTTTATTGAATTTTAATGCACTATTGGACTGAGGTAATGGACTTCTCTCCAGAATAGCAGAAAACCCAATAGGACTGGACCCAGTGACCCATCTGCTAAGGATCCCCATAACAAGACTCTCCAAACAGAAAATGGCCCTGTTGGCACATATACTTATGGCAGCTAGATGCCTTATCACAGTACACTGGAAATCAGCGTGCCCACCTTATATTTCTGAACTAAGAACTTGGCGGCGGGGGGGGGGGGGGCTGATGGAACACCTATTTGCTAGACTAGTGCAATCTGAGGAGACATGGCCCCCCTGGGACCAAGTAATATCATTAGGGGTTATATAATACTGACCACCTGCATTCCCCCTACCATTATTGAATGTTAGCTCACTAATGTATGGTTTAATTTTATAATTGTTGTATTGTTTGATTACCGATTGAAATTCATGGCCCTTCTTTTTTCCCCCTTATTCCTCTCTACTATTTACTTTTACCTTTTTTTATCTCTATCCTTGTATATTCTGTTGATTCTTCCATACGGGTATTATAAGATTTTGGTGGATTTCACACAGGACTACGTATTTTGGTGTGTTGTACTCAAACTAAGTGGATAATACACAAATAGATAATGCTGAAGTAGGGGGTCAGACTTTTGAATCTATTGTGTGATGTATTGTTGACTGTACAGCATTAGGCCCGTACCTGAATTGTATATACTTTAATTTGTTCATGCTTGCTACATAGTTGGAAGTTGGCTCATATTGTAATGCCTAAAGTTTTGTTAAACTTGTGTATGTATCCGTATTTTCTTACTGTATATGTAAACATTTACATTAAAAAAAAAACATAAACACTAGAAGGGAAAGCGGGCAGCCCTGTCTGTGCCGTTGGATTTGTGCAGTGGGGAAGAATGTAGGCCATTCACCCATACAGTGGCAGTGGGACGTAAGAAAACGACCCGGATCAATGATAGCATGTGGATCCCCGGACCTCATCGGTGGACAACAGCATGATGGGGATCTGTTTGGACCTTGCATGATATTTCCAGCTCAGCACCCGTGTCGTGTGTGTTCATGGTGGCATGAACTCCATCTGGTCGTAATGGATAGGTTTGTGTATGACTTTGAGCAGCCTGGTTGCTTTGATTTTGGTAAACAGTTTCAAATCTTGATTCAAAAGGGAGATTGGGCAATACCTGGCAAATGAAGAGGGATCCTTGCCCTCTTTGGGTATAACCATGATTGTGGCCCACAGGGAGTCCAGGGAGAACCGACCACTCTCAGTTATAGCATTATAGGCATTTACAAAATGGGAGTTTAGGTTGTCTTGGAATGTCTTAAAATTGGATAGAGGTAGGTCATCAGGGCCCAGGGCCTTACCAGTGGGGGTATTCTGGATGGCCCAACTGAGTTCCTCTGTTGTAATTGGTGCTCCTAATGCTTCTCTTCCTGCAGTAAAGAATGGGCATATGCAAATTATATAGGTAAGCCTTAATGGCCGCCATTATATCCTCTGCCTGGGCAGATAATGAAGGGCATGTGATGGGAAGTCCCCAGAAATCCTGCGGAAAGATTCAACTGTGTCTTTAGTATGAAAGGGTTTCTGGCCTTCATACAAAGGAACTGGCTTTTTGGTCCCAAAACGCATTGGCCAACATGCGGCTACTTTTGTTTCTGTATTCCCTTTATAAAATAAAATACCTCCTACTGTACATACAGCCAAAGTAGCCTTTGCCTTACTAAGACAGAATGTGGAAAAATTTTTACGTAGGGCTCGTAGCTCCCCACCCTTTTCGGGATCCCATATGTTACCAGCCAGATGTTCCTTGGGTGCTAATCTGGCTCGAGAGGTTTTATTTCCTGTTGGCATTGCCTTTTCAGCTTTGCCTCATGCTTGAAAACTATGCCCTATATGACCACTTTATGGGCTTCCCAAACTAGTAAGAGTTCACAGTCGGGCATGTTGTTCATCCAGAAATAATGATTTGGTTTCGAGGAAACATCTGCCACCACCAGTACGTGCTCGAGGAGGGACTCATTCAGGCTCCAATTTCATGATTTGGGCATTGTATGGGAAATTTCAACATATAATTGGCGTATGGCCAATTCAGTCTATGGGTAGCAGAGCCGTGCTGAGATGTAACTGCTGCATGTGACTCTTTTAACATGTTTACTTCCTTTTTAATCTGCATAGGTAGATTTCCAGGAGGACTAATGAATAAAAGATAAAATTGTTTGGCCACAGTAATAATAGACATATTTGGCACAATCTTAAAATAGGAAAAATGTTATACCAACTGTAAAACATGGTGGTAAAATTTTATATTGTACAGGTTTGCTTGGCTGTTTTGTTGCCTTGGTAGCTTGCAATCATCCAATCATCTATGAATTCTGCATAAGATCAAAGTGCAGTGGATAAGTATATGAGACAATCTGTCTCATTGTTGAAGTTGTTCCAATGATTTAACATTGATTGCTAAAATAATCCAAAACATACTAGGAAATTAGGTACTTTCATAATGTTAAGGCTGAGTGTTATATGTAGTGTTATGTGTATTATGTATAGGCTATCATGTATTATCATTTAGTGAAAATCAATATTGCATTTAAACCTTTAGCCACTGAATTTTATGTTAATTGCAAACCCACAACAATGGTGGTAGAAAAACCCTGGCCCTAAAGTTAGTGTAGAGTCGGCAGCATTTCTGTTGCTCCAAATTTCAATAACCTCATCATCAAGCCCTTATTGTATAAAAGTCTGCAATCTAGTTACTGCATTTCTCTGCACACTCATAGGAGACTTTGGTAGACTGTGGGCTATCACGTATCCTGTTCAGTTTCCTAACCATAACTGGAATACCTGGATTGTGCTGTACACCGGGTAGTTGGGGGTCTTTCTGCTCTAGACAGAGCTCAGATTGCTAGGGGAGAATATATTTATTCTCTTTCAGCAAAGCACATCTCCTATTTGCTAAGGTAACTATGGCAAGCAGGCAAAACGTTTCAATTTGGAAGTTTATAGATAAGCCAACCCTCTCACAGCTTCTACCGAGTTGGATGATAACCACGTGATGTAGAAAAACCCTTGGAGAACTTAAATGTGCTGTAGGGCGTGGGTACTGGTGTATTGAAAAAGTGCAACCCAGCTCTGAAATAATCCATGCATAGTGGTTATATTTAACAACAGCACATTACTATAGTTGATGAGCATGGACCTTAAGAAGTAATGAGCCTAAATTTGAATCTGTATTAGAATTACATTCACAAAGAAGGAGACTACAATGCACTTCACATAGAGCACGTTTACTGTTATGAGTTGTTGTTATGTACATTAACATGTACAGGAGTATGAGTGGCATTTAATTGGAATGTTTGTTGGCTAGAATTGTGCATTTTTTCCACATTACAAGGCATTTTTCTTACATAATTGCAGCCAAACAAAATAAAAGGGACGTTCTTTTGGATTTGGTCTTGCTCTTACCAGATACCATAATAAAACATTTATGACTAGGACCAAAAGTGACAACCACATTTTAAAAGCTAAGTTTGTAATCAATAAAACATTTAAAGAAAAACCTAAAAATCTAAGGTTTAAAAAACCTAAAAATCTAAGGTTTAAAAAACGTTAACATCTTCTGCTTTTTCCTTTATTTCATTTGTAGATAGCTTTGCACTAGAATCTTATTTTTAGTGCCATCACACATTGATTACGAATTTTTAAAGATAAACCACGGTATAATGTACAAAAAAATAGCAGGGAACAATCAAATAAAGAATCAGTGTCGGTTTCTGAAAGAAAGGTCATGTTTAATTAACATGATTAGCTTTAAATTGGAGTCATTTTCAAATCTGGATAGTGAAAATGCTGTGACCTAATTACATTTTGTAGAAACATAATATATTGCTATCCTGGGACAATAATTAGGGATTCAAAGAGCAAGGGGGGGGGGGGGGTTGTGTTTTAATACCTAAAAACAAGTTAGACATGGGCTAAAATGACAGTATATGGTATGTAGCACAAGGGTAAGTTTCAGGCTAAGATAAACCTTGAAAATTACTTAATGTCCACAATGCCTTCATGCTATCTCTGTTTATAAAATGGGCACTGGAACATACAAATACATGTGTCCTAGAACACAGTTGCCTTTAGTTTACTCAGTCAGTGGGTTCACTTTTACTTGTGCATCTTCACTGGTTGTTAAGCAAGAGATGCTGGCTAAAAGGGTATTAGATGTGAATGCAGTGGCCAACGGACACCAGAGGACCCTGCTCCAGGCCATATGTAGGTGTTTAAAACTAGCAATAAATTCTTAAAAAGCAGTGCAGGATTGTTGAAGCCATGAAGCTTTTTTGTTATAACCTCTGCTTTAAGCTTCACCACTGTGACCCAATTGTCCACCCATCAAAATATCATTTTGGCTAAGAATAGGGTGTGACAAAGTCTCCAGACTAAGGCTTCAGGGACACTTCAGAACCTGAAACCAAAAAACAGCTGATTTTCAGTAAATCCTATTTAAAAGCACTTTCATCTCATAATTAACTTAGCGTTATACATTTAAGGAGCACTTAGCAAAGAAGTTAGGGGAAGTGGCATCCTAATTTTTCCAGTAAATAATATACATTCTGTCTGGCATTCATTCACTGAACAGGAAATCTGCATTTACTTTAGACCATTTAGCATGATAAAGGGGTTTAGACATTATTAAAGGCTTTATTATTTATAATGTTATTCTCAACAAATAGATTGCACTTTAAATGCATTTATATTTGTATTTTACAGAGACATAATATTTTCACACTATTTAAAAAAACAGTAGCATGCACGCATGAGTGGATGAAAATAGACTCATTTATTTTCAACATCTTTTTTTGTGCCACTGCTACATCTTTTTAATTTACCAACAGTAATTATTTTTGCAGCATTATATATATTTATTAATTGGCATTTTTTTTCTTCTGGTAAAACCCATTTTTTTTTAATTAAAATATTCATTTTGTGTAAAGGGGCAAGAATAGGCGCCACTGCCAACCTTGTTTTTACTGTTTGAAACTTTTGGGAAAATATACCCTTACTTCTGATAAGGGCAAGAAGCATAGGACATTTCTCCAAAGGAGACATTAGAAAAACTGATTTTTTTAGGGAAGTTACTAAGGGTTCGAACTTCTGACAATGTTTTTGTTGCTGTTAATGCTTTCCTTTCCCTATGAATCTAGCACCAGTAGTCACATGAATCAATTTCCCACATAAGAAAAATCTAATTGTTCATTAGATAAATTACTCCACAAAACTCCAATTATTCTTATAAATATTCTCCCCCACAACATTATCATTCATCAAATAAAACGTCTTCCAACATCAGGAAAAAATCATTTAATAAATGCTCTTTCAATGTCAGGCAAAAAATATCACTCTGCAAATAAATTCCACAAAGCGTTGTCATTAGTCAGAAAAATCATTTTCCTACATAAAACAAAACATTGCTGTTTACCAGAAAACATTCTCCTCCCACAATAGGCAAACATTTTTGTTCATTAAATAATTTGTCTAATGAATGATGATGTTTGACTTAGGAGGAGAATTTATTTATTCAGTTAGGATTTTTCACTGATGTTGGAAGACAAACTTACTTCCAGTAAGCATCAGATAAATTGTCTCTCACATTAGAAAAAACATCATCATTCCCTTAATAAATCCTACATCAGGCCTTTATTAGACAAACATGGAATTTTCTGATGGGGAAAAGAATATTTGTAATAAATGATGATAAGTGTGATAATATATAAGATTTAGTCAATTATGGGACCATGTTTAAATGGGAAATGTGATTTGTCAAACTTACATTAGTTGTAGAGCTGGGCTGTATTAACATGCAATAGGTTGATTTACCCGGGAGTTCAAGCCATTCATTTAGCAAAGTGAACCATTACTTTTCAATAGTTACATTCATTAAAGTATTGTATACATGTGTAAAAAAGTTGTATTACAGTTAGAAAATATAGCAATGCTAATACAATTGGCTACAGATAGGAAGGCATATACAACAATTAGGAAACAGTCAACTTTGAAGGAATGCTGTGTCTTAGATGAGTGGTCTGAAAAGAAAATGTTTGTTACATTGTTGATCATTGGGAGGAAGATTCCCCCTTGGTTTAGTGGTCTTTGTGAAATTGCTGAAGCACAATAAACCAACCTGGCAACCTTAACAATACTATACTTTTCAAATAAAGACAAACCTGTTTACTTACTTATTTTTTCTGCTGCCTACACTACACACATTCTTAGAAATTTTGTGCATGGAATCCAACACTTCTGCAAATGTCGATCTCCCTGGTCTCTCACAGCTCCTAATAGCTATTTCTAAATATCTCCATGTCATTACAAGAGAGAGTAGTGACCTTGGAGATTGATCAAGGTGAATGACACTCCTGGATGGATGTGTTAGTTTCATTGCACATTTCAAAAGAAAAAAAATCACGTTTAAGTGTGTTTTTCAAGTGCTTTGGATTTCCAGGAGGCTTCTAGATGAAAAAGGACCAAATGCTTCAAAGTATATTTCTTCCTATCTGCTGTTGTCTGGGCATGCTTTGCTAGAATATCAGTGCCACCAAGTCCAACGCTTCTATGTTAATATTCATGGTGACAACATTTTTAAGTCTACACAGACTGTTTTCCCCATGCTTAAAATTCCCATTCAATCTTTTGGGCCAGTCCTCACCAGAGTGTTTTCTTGACTGGCTGTAAAGAAAACACATCCTGCAGCATTTAGTAAGTTTTAAAAAGTCCATAAACGCCCAAATGTGCCTCCCAAATGTTTCAAAAGCCTTCCAAATGCCAAAAATTACATATAAATGCTTTTAGGGAGTGTTTTCCCCCATTGTAACTCTTCACTGCCACTTTTCTAAATGTAAAATGTCTTTATGAACACTGAAAAACTCATTCAATAGTTGTATAGTCTTTTTTAAGTGCTTAGAATTAAAGTCATAGACTTATCAAGGGCTGTCAGAAGCTTTACAAACAATTTGGCACAGTTTTGGATCATTTGCTTCTAACTAATCTTTGGAGAGTGGTTCCATTGACTTCAAAAATATTTCTGTTTTACAAAAAGACATTCTCTTTTTGTAATGATATTTGTTTAGAACCACATTGCATATTTAGATTATAAATAAGATCATGGATTCCATTCACCATAAATATTTAGAATATAAATAAGATAATGAATTCCATTCATCATAAATATTTAGAATATAAATAGGATCATGGATTGCATTGATTAGTGAAAATATTACAGTTTTCACATACACTTTGTATTTTTTTTAGTAATGATTTGGTGTATATTTGCTAACTAAGTTTGTGAAGGATAACTTGTTGTTTGTAGCATTTACTCAGGAAAGAATCTCTTTGTAGCTGCATAATTAACCAAAGTCAAATGAAGGATGAAGATATATTTGAATTTACAGTATTAATTTAGGTAGCAATCCCATCCAGAGGATTTATTTAATTTAAGAAACTGAATTACCTGAATTACCATGGCGTGAAAGGCAAATTTAACGCTTCCATTTGTTGTTTAGTGAGTTTAAGGCTATTTATTGACTGAGGAAATAGACATATCAGTTCTAATGAGGGCTGATATGTTTTAAAAGCATCTTTTAGGTTATAAACTGAACTTTAAAAAGTACTAACTTCAAATTAGTTTTTTTTCATTAGGGCCAAGGTGTAACATATAAGCATATGTATGTATACCATTCTAAATGTAATTTGTTAAGCTTTCAAGCACATCTCTAATTGGATAAACACAGTTATCCTTAAGCTAGGTACACACGTGCAATAATTGTCCTTAGAAAACGAACGTCTAACGATTATGCACGGTTATTTTGAACGATTGTATTGTGCACAATTCTGTGTTCAAATATAATCCACCAATAATGTACACACGCTAGATACGATCCTTTGAACGATACAAGAAGTGACATGTAAAGGAGAAAGTGTACTGCAGAACCATCCACGATCACTGAACAACTGTACACACAATAGATAGGGAACGATCGTCATCCAATCAGATCCGTTGGGATGGTCGTTCATTTCCAGCAACATTCCTCGTTCATCTGCATCGTTGTGCAGTTTTTGGTTAATGATTATCGGACGAATGGTCGTTAGTAGTTTGTTTCCAATGATAATTGTTGCACGTGTGTTTGCAGCCTTAGGTAAATGATTTACATAGAAAAAAGTTTGTAAAATTATGTTTGTGTTTAGGTGTCAGCTTCCAGTATGCCAATTACACAAGCAGGAAATTTCTGGGGCATTCTGTAATAAAACGATATGCCACCACTAACCTAACAAACATCATTCTTTACAGGAAACTACAGTAGCTGCAGACTGATAAAATGAAAAAAACAAAACAAAACAAATAACATTACAATATGAAATGATACGTATAGCAACTATATGTTTTAAAATAAATTAATTAGTTAAGAATAGACCAACCCTGTTATCTTGAAAATAACATAATATTTACTTGCCTTTGTTTAAATTTAGTCATTAAGAGGAACTTTCATTAAAAAATTACATTTACCTTAACATTTAAAGAGCTCTTGATCCCTCCACAATCCAGTCAGTCCTGGGCTGTCCCGGATTTTTTCTCCTTTCCAGTAGGGTGGAACCAGTGGGCACCACCATCTTCTTCTGTCCTCTTCTGCCTTCTGTTCACATCACCCTCTCTCTCGCACTGCACAGGTACTAGATTGGTGTTTTCCCCCTGAAATGTAAAGTTTCCCCCTGAAATGTAAAAAAAGCTTTTTTTTGCACTCCTTCTGCACATGACTGATATTGGGCATGTGCAGAAGGAGCATCCTGAAGCCCCCTGGGATATATGACGTATGAATTCTCGGAGACTCTGGGTTTCTGATCAGACTTTACCACTGTGGCAGTAAAGACAGAAGGGGAGGGGTCCTCCCCAAATAAGTAAAAAATTATTCAAAAAAACATTTTTTATTATGTAAATAGGTTAGATACCGCTTTATATAATGTTAAAAATTTCATTATAGATCTGTTTCAAGATGCTTTTAAAGTAGAACTTTGGCGTTCCATTAAAATTTAGAAATTATATACAGTTTTTTCCTAATGTCCTTAAAAAGCCCCATACATATTTATTGACTCTGCCAGTAAAGTACACCAATTGTAGTGTTTTAGAACACACATAAAGTATTGTTCACACTGTGGGTTTGAAGTAATAAAGCTCTCCAAGACTGGGTGAATCTGAGTGATCCAGAAAACCTGAAATAGATTTCCTAAACTAATTTGCTATTTTTTGTCAAATGTTTTTAATCCTGGACTAGATCTATTCCAGGTTTGCAGGATTACCAGATTGTCCAATGATAGTTTACCTTCTCTTAGCTTTAGTAAATCATACCCTATGTGTTGTACTGTAGTGCAGTACCCTGTGCCTCACATAGTGTTTGATAAAAACATCAGACATTGCATAAAAACATTGCATAAAAACAGTGTTTGGTGTTTTCTCTGTATGCAATGCAGTGCAGTATGTTGTTAAAATTGCATTTCTGTCTGTTTTTATGTACTGCTAGATTTGGCCTCACTTTTAGTCCTGGTCATCAGGACAAATAGAGAGAATTAATCAGTGAATCAGTTTTTTCCTAGGTGATGAGCAATCACAATGACGGCTTTGTTCCACATAAAGATGGTAATTCTGTTACTTCTCAGTATTCCTTTCCACAGCAAAGTGTTGTGTAAAATGTATGCTTGGTGCAGTTTCATCATGAATCATTTAACATTGAATGCCCTTCCATAAAACCAGTCTGCTGCTCCACTGCACATGGTTTTACATTTCTGTAGTAGGGCGTTCAGTACAATATCAACAATACAAGGATATTTGGATGGTTTTGGTGATCTATAAAGACATCATGAACAAATAAACCTTATCATTTAGTGATCTGAAAATGCAGCATACAATTTAAAATTTATAACTATAATAAGGCAAGAAAGGTTGCGATTTGTGGTGTGGTATTAGGTGAATTTTCTCAATGTCCATTTCTGTGACAGCTCAGTTAAAGTACTGCCTATCCCCCAACGGCAAATAAAAATTAACTTTCATTGAATCAATACCTTGTTTTGATTAGAAGGATTGTGTACAACATAAAATGTTCAGTTCCAATCATATTATTTCACTGTGAACTACAATCAAAAGATAGAAATATAAAGACAGTGGAGAAGCAGCAGTTGCAGGAATACACCATGACTATTCTGGAGTAGCTTCAAGCTAGGTCCCTGTTGTCATTACGGAGACCCGTCAGGCCTCTCTGATTACCTATTTTAAATAGGTGGGGTCCGTGAGAGACTATACATTGTACAGCTCCCCATGGATGGCTAGTAGTAGACAGTAGATACATCCCTGTTTTGGTTGTACCCCAAGGGGTACAAAACAAGTAAACAATCCCAGGGGAGGCGCCTGGACTGCCAAAGCATTTTATACAGGAAGTGTTGGCTGATGTGTGCGATGTGTTAGGTGCCAGTGTACCTGCTTGAGAGCCTGGAGTTCACCTGCTCGCTCAGCAAGCACATGTGTTTGGCCTACCTGAAGACTTAGGCTACGTACACACGTCAGATTTTTATCGCCCGATAATCGGCATCGGCCAAATATCGGGCGAAAATCTGCCGTGTGTACAGTCGGTGTCGTCCATCGTCCGAACGACCGACCTGCCGGATCCACGGACGATGGACGACGGCCGATCCTAATGAAAGGGAAGGGGGAGAGTGCGCAGCAGGGTGCCGCTCCGTCGCTCTCCTCCTCCCCTCTCCATAGAGCATGAACGGTGCTGTATGTACAGCACCGTTCATGCATCGTGCAGTCCCTTGTCGTTGGAAAGGATCGTGAAAGATCCTTTCCAACTACAAAAATTGCAGGTGTGTACGCAGCTTAAGAGCCTGAAGGTTGTGATGATCACCCACACAGCCGTCATCCTGCACAGAGATTTTCCAGCCCACTCAGCAACAGTCCAAGCACCCGCAGGCTGAGAAGGGTCGTCATGGGCAAGGTTAACCAATCTGTTAACCCTTGCCAAACACACACTTACAGGTGGACTGCCACCACATGCTTAGACGTAAGCACGCACCATTGCCAACCTCTTTTAGTACTGTCTGTCTCACCTACTACCAACCCAGACAGGGATGGGTCAGCGTTCAATGTTTATAGTAGTGTTCAGTAGAAAGGGTTACACTATTTCTACAGCTTACACTTTTTATAGTGTTTAAAAGGTAAAAAAAGCCTTGGTCTAGATTGTTGATACAAAGTTAATTTAGTATTTAGCAACATTGTGGTATGTGTAAGAGTCCCCCCATCCCAATAGACTAGATGGCTTTTTCTATGCCAATACACAGAAGAGGGACTAGTAGGACCATCCAATGACAGCAAACTGTGGGGCTCTGAGAGGGTTCATGTAGTTTATGTAGATCTTTAGACACACCTGGGATGCTCTTATTTTAGCCAGATCCATAATTCCATGTTATGGTTTTATGAACTGCCAACCAACTGATTATTAGTTAGCACAAATTTGGAGTTCAATGAGACCAAACTAAACAATTCTGGGACCTGTGGTTCACAAAAATGGGTTGAAGGGGGTTTCCAAGCTTCCTGAGGCCTAGGAGACTAGTTCTTGGTCTTAAAATGCTCAAAAAAATTATCTGGCTATGAATAAACAACCTACTACTTCATATGAAGTTGTGTTATGTAAATATGACAAATATTATTATATGTGTTCCTGAATACAGCTCAGATAAGTCAACGCCACTTTACTACCCTTATCTGCCAGATCCTTTTTTACGACACCTGGTCACAAAAAGTCCCTACTTTTACAACCTGTGTTATAAAATAGTGGATCTGGAAGGATGTACTGGTGGGTTATCTGATGCCAGGGAGGGATATCTGATGAAGGAAAATTTATGTTCCTGTGTCCACTTTTAGACAAAGACCCTAAAGAGGGACTCTAGCCTCCACTGTGGTACTTTTATGTGTAAATCTGACATTAGTGCACTCCCCAATATCACACTGGTCATTGCCAGCTTATTGCCTTAAAACCACTATCCATGTCTTTATTTTTGTATATTTCACAAAATTAACTGGCTTTTGAACTCTTTGTATTGACTTCATGCAATCAATTCATATTCTTTGTAATATTACAAGATAAACAAGAAAATAGTATCCCCGTACACATGTGCTTAATATGTCATTGATGCAGAAGAAACTACACATTATAACCAACAGTACTGTATAATGCTGGCACCCATAAAATCAAATATTTGTTCTAGTTTTAGATAATATTGTTACCTGGAACATGCTGGAATCAGTCTACCTTTTAATTTGCAAACAACAGAAAATGACAGACTGATTTTTGTAAAGGTAACACAAAGGCCTCTTAGTCATAGTATTTTCTTCCTCCAGAGCTTTGTTTAATAATGATGTATTAGATTCAGCTCACTTTTCTCACTGCAATGCTTTGAAAAGTTTTATTAAACAGCATTGATTTAGTTGGTAGAGCCCATTCTTGTGCTGCTAGTGGGATTTCATAAAAAAACTTCCACAGATACAGAGCATTTGGATGTCACTAATATCTTTTTCAGGAGCATTGTTAATATTGTACATTGCAACTTTCTGCAAATGTAAAACACTAATTACTTGTGATCTAATCAAACAACTATATTTTCTCTTCATTGTTAAATGCAATGCTGTTGTACATTTCATCTAGGTGATCTGTGATTTTTTTCTCAACATTTTAGTTTGGCCCCTATAACACCTTTATTGATTTTCGGACATCCAGTGGTCCATGTTATCCTTAGCAATAGCCAATCAGCAAAAAATAAATAAAAAATAATAAAAGGCCCCACACTACTAATAAAACAAGCTACTAACTGGACCCTAACCCTATTTATATATTACCTAAAGGTTTCCTTTAAAGTGGAACTTCTATTCCTTTGCTATAAAAAATGCTTCATCTTTATTGTTGGTTTAAATTCCAAAAATATACTCATCCACCCAAAAAATCCCAAGATGTTCTGCCACAATCTTCCACTCTGCAATTGTTTGCTTTGATTTCACACTGCCTTCTTCCTTTTTTATATGAAGAATCAGTTGAGTCTGCCAGGTTCCTGAATCCAGCTCCCTGATGACATGGGTCCACATCTCTTGCTTTGTATAGCAGACTTGATGCCTCTTATAAATTATAATGTAGATATCCCAGCAGGCAACAGGAGAAGGTTCATTTTCATTCTTGGTTAGAAGGGGATGCAGGGTTAGGGTGTCCTAGAAAAAAAAAAGAAGAAAACGGTTTATAAAGATACAAAGTAACAAAAAGCAAAAACAAACAAACAAAAAAAGAACAGTAGATTAGCATAACACCCAACACCTTCCACCTAAAAAAGGTCAACCTATTATATGCGGCTAGCCTTACTCTAATACTAAATGAAACTTACAATAAAGATATGTGTGGGATAGAAACATTTGAAAACATGATTTATTTCTCTTGGACTTCTGCCCACAGGATTTGAGTGAAGTTGGTGTTACTCTCCTTTTGGCCCAAATCTCACTGAGGGGACAATCCTGCACTGTAATACTCATTAGGCAATATTTACTGTGCCACCTGAGTAGTTGGGAAGGTAAACATGAGCTGGTTGTTAAAGGACACTTTGGTCGGAATACCTTAACAAGTGACTTCAAAATAATGTTTATCTTTTCAAGAGCTTTGAAGTTAGCTCAACTTTTTGCGAAAATTGTCATGAATTGCCCCTGACAACCACTGAGTCATTAGCTGATGTTTACAAGGATGTTCACCTTACCATTCTCTTTTTGAAGTTTGTCTTTTCATATTTCTATTACAGCTCTTTTTTGAGCATATTCTCTAGTTTATTCTCTGGCATCACCCTATCCAAACCATACTTGTCACAACCCTCCCCTGCCCACACAGGTGCTGCCATACTCTCCCAACAATTTTCCTGCAGATATTGGCTACTGTCATACCTTCCAACATAGTCTACCTATCCTTGATGGCCACTATCATACACTTCCTACACACTGTCTGCTCATAATTGCCACTATTATATCCTTTGCACACCTGTTTTGGACATAATAGCCACTGGCATACCTTAAGCACACATTTCTTGCAAATACTGGTCACTGTCATAGCCTCTTAACACCTTTACTACAAATAATGGTCACTGACATACCTCTTACACTCCTCTTTTGTCATTATTGGACACTGTCATCCCATCCTAATACTTTCCCACTGTTATACCCTCCAGAACTCCTTGGCTACATACACTGACCACTGTCATGCCCTGCACTCCCCAACTGCCCATTATCATTTACCCCAAAACTCATGCCCCAAGGATATTGCCCACTCTTCAAAGCCCCTCACCAGCACAAAGAAAACGTTTACCTTTACTACAAAATTGTATACGATGTTAATACTTTTTATTGACTCTCCTGTTTTTACACTTCCTAAAAATAATTTGTTATATCCCCAACTTTTGTGACATTGGCACACTTGCCAATCAACTTACAAATTAAGCTGAGGAGATTTTGTTGCCTCTACTTAGTTCTAAAGCATAAAAAGCTGTTTATCATGCAATTTTACCATGTTGTCATGATTTCTTTACGATGCATCACATTCACCCCGAGCCAAGACTTTAGGATGGCAATGCCTTTTATTTGTCATGGTCTTTATGACAAAGTAACATAGGTGGAATATACTTAAAGATATATAAGAAAATAGTGGGCTGGGGAAAATAAATTAATGGTTGTTTCCTTATTTAAATTATATGTTTTCCAGATGTATGTACGTAAACAGCCATTTTCTTGTATTACACGTTCTTAGCCTGAAAACCAGTTTGTCAGTAATGCTTTCAGGGGAAGCGGTAGATTTTTATTGTGGAGACTCATTAGAACGAATTGCTTTTCACTGAACACGGATGAGTATCAGCTGATAAATCTGAAAAATCCTTCATGCCTGGGGTTTTATTGTGATGTTCATTTTACATCTTGGCTTGTGCTGTACCCCAGAAGCCTATAACAATGTCCTGTGTTCCCTTAAGCTCTTTTAGCATTTCTTTGTATATGAGCCATCATCTTTTGTATGATCATTTCTCTTCCTTGCAGGCGAGCATTCAGCCAGGCATTGGGCCAGTGCTGTAACGGACAAAGCTTTACCCCTGGGCAAAGAAGCGGATTTAATTGCTACAGGCAAAGCAGATAGCATTTACTTTATACATCCATATCATTACATTTAAAAGTCCCATTTGTTTTTGATTTTAGCTTACCATCAATAGATCTAGAAGGCAGAAACCCTATAAATGTAACTAGGATAATAGAATAATCCCCTACAATACTTTTAACTACATATATATTGCCTGTTTTTTTATTTTCCTGATGTCAGCAAGAATAAACCTGTGGTTATCCCTCTACACTAGAGTGACTGAACTAAGAAAGATTAGGGGTCAGAGGCACATTAGACTTGTGTACTATCCAAAATAAATAGCAAAAGAAAAATACTGATTTAGAATTTATGTGCACCTCACTGCTTTTAATTAAGTGGCTATAAGCAAATGCAAACGATCTTTAAACTACTTAAAAGCAGGGCATTTTATAAGTCAGTTAACTAGGCACTGGCCTAGAATTCTAACAAACAAAAGCTGTCTTGACATTTCTATTTAACTAATACTGTTATGGAATACTAAAAGTGGACCTTTACTGAGATTATATGTAAGCTACTATTGCTTAACTCTTTCTAAAGAATTCCTAATGCCTGGATGTAAAGCTGATCCTTTGGTGTCTGTATTTTAAAACACTTGAAACAAACTGTGTGACAAATTGTATGACAATTATCTGATCCCCTAAGCTGCACAATCATCAGAATACCAACCAAGTAAACAGAATATTTTTGAAACAGGTTAGCATTGGCAGTTTACATATTCTGTCAGTATAGGACCATTTTGAAATTTTATTGGCCTACTTGAGAAAAAAATGCCTAGCTAATATGCTCAGTTTTATGACTTGCATGCCAATATTCAAGTTGTTTCTAAACCCAGGCCCCTATATTCCATTGCTGCTCCTTTCATTTTCACCAAGTCATATTTCAGGTTCAGATTCATCAGCCAACTTCATTGGTTATGTTGGAATGATGTAATACCTGCATTTGTGCACTGGAGCCTTTTTTATCCTGACACAGAATTGGGCTTTATTGTGCTTTCTATGTTTTAATCAAAAGTATGGCAGTACTGATGAGCAACAAACTTTTGTGTACCTTTATTATTTAAGGAAAATTATATCAGCAATTAGATTATTATGTAAATACTTTGTATGGGAACAAAGCGATGGACAGCATACGTGTTTCATTGGGCAAATATGCAAATACACTACAGATCATTTCCTTTCATCTCTGGATTTAGCCAGCGGATGGTGTAACAAGATAGAAGTATTTGTGGAACTACATGTAAGCCGATGTTTATCTGTCCGGTAATTCCGTGCTGTGCACCATCGCAGTATAAAACACAGATGTTTATTCTGCCCAGGGATGTCATTTGCAGCAGCCAGGAGAACTAAGATAGCATCAGCCCCTGCTTCCCTTTAGCTGTGCAGCTTGATGTATTTTATTGGCATCCCCAGCACCAATCTGTGAGGCTGTGCACAGCTGAAGGGGATTTTAGAGGCAATTAGCTGACTATCATGCACTGCCATTGGCTGCTGGGACTTTATAGCCTCTCTGCTCCCACTCACCAGTGCCTGCTGTAGCGTTGAGTTGGGCTAATCTGTTTTAGAGAGTTTCTTGGCTGAATTACTGTTACTGACCCTGCGAGTTTACGCTGCCTGGACTGACCTATTGCCTGTGACCCTGACTCTGATTGTGTTTTGCCCCTGTGTACTTCGTCTAGTGGACGGATTATCTGTAATGATCTCTGGCTCTGAATTCTGGACTTGTCTATTGGAATTTTCCAATGGTCTCCAGCGAGCCCATCGCCAGACATCATCCTTTGCGCAGTCCTGGGAGCAACCAATTGCTGGGAGACACAACCAGTCTCCGGAGGCACCATGGGGAAGAGGAAAAAAAAGTTGGTGGTACCATGTGATACAACAGGAATAGGTGAGTAGCATATATTTAGTTCTGTTTTAGGTATATACAGGTAGGTGCACAGTTATGTATTGCATTTTTCAAAGTCATTGCTTCAAACATTTCGCTTTTTTATTATTTAGTTGGGCTGTAAAAGCTACAAACACTTTGTAGGGAACAAATTTGAATCTGACACATCTCTAAAATGTAATGCATACCCAAAGTCTTTTATTAAAAGTGTATGCATAAATAACATCATCAGTGTTTTTCTTTCTCTGCACCTGTGGGTAGAATTGATGAAGGGACATTGGTGATTGCAGGATAAGTTACATTAGCGTAGAGCCTGACCTATATAATGTTCATGTCTGATTCTGCCTTAACTTTAAATAACTAATAAGGCGGCAAATGGCTGAATGGGACAGCATGGGATAGTGCAGATGTTGCACACAGAATTTGATGATGCATGTAGTACTACAGCCCTAAATTAAGATGAGCCATTATGGAATTACAGAATTCCCATTACGGAAGCTTCTAACTCTATGAAATGCAGATTCTGCTGAGTGCACAGAAAAAAAAGAATACCCAATTTCAGGACAAGATAGGATTCACTATGAATGGACACGAACCAAGATAAGGCTTTAATATCTATTTGATAAAATTAATTAGGTAATAATATGTAGGTACATTTCAAATGTACATAATCATGCAAGACAACCTAATTGTGTTACTGTACTAGATACATTTTAAAAGAGAAAATGGAAAAATTCTTAATTAAGATAAAAGTAATAAACATTTGAAGCCTAAGATTTGTAATAACAAGGTTTTGAAACGTACTGGTGATTAATGATTTGCTTTGCTTTATTGTAAATAGGAGAGTTATGATTATTTTGATTTACCTGCCTATAATTGCCCTGTCTCTACTGCATGATTAAAATATTGATTCTAGGTCATGTTGATTCCTGAATTGCATTGCATTAAGTCAATTCAAACATTTAAAAATAAGCAAATCTTCTGGATTGTCACTATTTTAAAATGAACAACATGATGTGGTTCTTTACATGCAGTATACTGTATATTATTCAATGTCAAGTTGAACTAGGCACATGAATAGAATGGCAAACAGTTTTCCCATGCCTAGCTGAACATTTGTAATATCAATATATATTAATATATTTTGAGATTGGTAGAGTAGGATTATTGTTATTCCATTATTTTTTCATGGAAAAAATAGATTTTTTCTGGAGTGGAAGAAAAAATAATGAACATGACATTGAAAGACAATGGCAAAATGGATAGTATGAGATATAAAAAACATAGAAAATAAGACAAGGGAAAAGGCATGTAAAGATAGGACAGACAGCAACCCCCTCAAAGCAGCACTATTATGGCTATTTCATTGAAAGATTCCTAGTATATTTCCTGCTATATTAATATATATATGCCCTCTTCCAGTTTTAGATTTATACGTATTCCTATTTTTTTTTTTTAGAAAACTTTACTGCAGATTTACAACTGTTTTTTTTTTTTATATGACAGATTGTTGCACAAATATCCTTAAACAAACTGTCAGACAGCAGGGTATGCCTCCTCTATTCATGTAATAGATTCAAAGGGAAAACTTGCATCTCAAAATTCCTCTAGATATACTTTACCCTGAATATTTCTCCAAAGATGAAAACTGCACTTAACAGCACTAGGGAGGTCTGAAAGTTGACCTTAGTCTCTATGAACTGTTGTACTGTTCTGTATGCAATTCTAAGCTTCTATTGTTACCATGAAAATCATAGAAAGCTGCAGTTTGAAAATTAGATCATTTTATGAATAATAATAATACTTTACAAATAAGCCTTTTGCTAATATATAGGTATTATTAGGTTTGTTAGCAAATCAGGATTTGTCCTTACAGGTAAAATATATATTTTTTATGTTTCCCCACTGCAGACAACTATAGATATATAGGATTAGTGTTTGCTAAAAGTTTGCATACAACTGCTTTTCACTTTGCTGCACATCATTTTTAAAGAATGAAAAGTGTAATAAATATTAAAATGCTTAATGTCCTAACTCTCATTTCTTTAAAGAATCTTTTTTTTTTTATACCAAGTTAGATGCAACGAATTATCAATGGTTCCTACAATTCCATGGCATTAATTAACAGAAAAAAATAAAAAATCATGTTGAAAATCCGACAATCTGATACCTTTGTGCAGAATAGAGTTGTTTGGTATATTAAGCTGAATGCTGTTTTCCATAGAGTTCATTTATTTTGGCAACAATCTCACACAGATGCAAATGCCTCTCCCTAGTGATAGCAAATCTGCCCGGAATGTTTTACCCACAATCTGCATGCATCAAATACAAAATTAGTTTTGCTGTTGCATTGGTAATTTTTATATTTATTGTCAAAACACTAGATGTAATGAAACAAATTAGAATTTAGAGAAAACAGAGTTAGCACCAGCAGCAGCTAGAGAGCAGCGGCAGCAAAGATGGATAAACAGAAATTGTTTATTTTTTGAGAATGTGAGAATCTTTTTTCTTTTTTAACCATAATAACATACACACTGCTGGATCAAGCAGCAAGGTGATATTGGAGCAATGCTTAAGTGACAAAGTTCTGTGAAAGAGATATCATTATGAAAGATGAAGTTTCTTTTTAATGAAAAATTAGTTTCCAAATAGAAAAGCACTCTTGGTTACAGTTGAGCATATAGATTATAACAATGCTTTGATGATTTTCAACTGCAAAACCTCTTGACATACCTAGAGGCTGTGTTCATTCCTGTATTAAATATCACCTATCTAGATAAAGCAGTGAAAACATTATAATATAAAATTTTACAAAATAAAATTATATGAATATGAATTAAATAATACATTTCTCCTATTGATTCTTGATGTCTCATCATTGAAAAAGTGAACATGGATGATTGCAGGTAAAAAGCATTTTGTAGCATACAGAGCTATACAAGCATGAATGTTGAAAAACACAGCTATATTACATTACAATACAGATAAAAAGACGGGGGATATAAAATATTCCCCAAAACACAAAAGCTACCCTTCATTTCAAGCCTTATGACCCATCTCCCCTTTATCTAGACTTTCTCATCCAGCCAAATGTCTTTTCCCCAAATATCTCCTCCCAACACTTTCAGTTCATAAAACTTTCAATAACCTTCTCCAGAAAAGAACAGTACTCCTTTAATTTTTTATCACAGATTTTATGGGGCTATAATCGTATGACATTAGGTGACAAACAAATGGGAATTTTATTGAATTTAGTTTCCTGAGATCGCCTACTATGATATGGGATACAAATAATTTTTTCTTACTACCAGAAGGTGGTAATAAGCAGACATTTCTATTTGACTGGGTCATAGTACATGGTATTGCTTCTGCTGCCTGTCATCACCAATTTCTTACTACAAACTTGCAGTAGATTGTGAAGGACGCTGTTTTTATTTCAGGTATACTTCTTCCCCTGGGACTTTGTAAAGCTTCTGCTTAACTTGGTATACTCTCTGCTGTGTTTTCTGCTTCTGGGTCTTTTTCCTGTTCCCCAGCTCTTGACCCTGACCATCCTTGACCCAAATTTCTGCTTGAGCTGGTTATATGACATTTGTATTCAATATTTTGACCCTCTGGCTCCATCATTGACTTTTCTGTCAATCCTGATGCTGCCGCTCTGCCTGGCTTGTATATATTGTCTGTATATATTTGTCAGTTTAGTTAGTGAGGTACTGATGCTGTATACTATTTCTTGGGTTTGCACACTCTGGATGTATAATATTGCACTATTTGTCACTTGTACTTAATCACACCTTTTTTTCTAATGAACACTTTTATTTCTTGCTTTTCACTATGTACTGCTAATGTTCATCACTAGTCCTATCTCTTTACACCATTGGTACCCAACCTTTTTTCATCTGGGGCCATTGTTGACATTGGGATAAAACTTGCGGGCCACAATGCAAACAATCATTAAAGATGTATGTTTAAAACTAGAATAGTTTTAATTTAAAATGAAAGTAAATTTAAATGTTTCTAGTTACTGTAACATACATGCACCAAATAAAAGAAATGACACATCAAAAATCTCTGCAACTGATACTTCCAGAGAAATGCAATTCATGTGACAGATAGACAAAGGGTACATGTTCTTACTACTACATCTTCAGGGCCCCACATCTCCCTGTTCCTGGGAGCCACAAGAGTCCCCTACTTATCCTACATTTCCCTTTCTTTACTTTTAAAGAGAAGTTGGGGTTCACAGAAGGTAAATAGCTAGCTATGTGTGACAGGGTAGCACAGTATGACAGGTATATTTTTTCATATCTTGTGATGGCACCATGGTGGGGATAGCTGTGTATGACAAGGTAGCATGATATGATGGGTACAATATTTTAATACTGAGCATCTCCCCCGAGCCAGGATTCATGGCATTAGGAAGGGGTAACCGCACCGCAACCTTAACGCCAACCTGAACTCAGCCTTGACGTTTTTTGAGTCTTAAGGGGCACCACAGCGCACAGACTCTTGGCAGTACTAATGTTCATTGCCATGAGAGTGATCCCCAGGGGGTCCCCAACATGCAAACTCAATTTGACCAAGGTCTTGAAATAGCTATTTGACAACTTGTTATGTGTAGAAGGCTATGTTTGGTTTAGTAGCAGCTGTCAGTATCTCTTTGTTCTGTGATGATAAGTGAAGGAGATATGAGGATTTATATATGGGAATAATGACAGCTGCATGAACACAACTCTCATGCTGCTGCTGCTGTGATTATCTCACAGTAAAAGGTGGGTGGGGAATGAGGAGAGGGCCGATCTGACAGCTCCGTGGGCCGGATGTGGCCCGCGGGCCGTAGGTTGGGCACCCACACAATTCAGGCACACTGAGAAAGTAAAACTTTAGCTTCCTGACGTTAAATAACATTGTAGACATAACATTCTTGCTATATTCACATATTGACATATGCTCCAAGGCCGAGGAGTCTTTTCATATGTTAATTTCTATGATACTCTACTGAATAGTACAGCTGCTACAAGCCTTAACCCAAATTACTGACTGTAAATTATATAAATGTATATATATTTAGTTGTGCCACTTTCACATGGGGATTTAATGTCCTATTCACTCTTGTGTGCATGCATACTGCTTACTGTTCTCTTACTACACTTTTCTCTTGCACAAACTAACCTCCTGGCCATTGTCATACCATCAGCACTTTTCTCTGGAACATACTGTTCTCTTGTCAAACCCTGTGCACTCTTCTACTGCACAAACATCCTTGTAATATCATCTTCAATGTTCTAGTGCACAAACTGGCCTTTTACATACATGCATATACTGCCCTCTTCCATACTCCCTGAACTCCTGTTCTGCACCTGCTACTTGCAGTAACATTTATGTACTATATACTGCCCATTAGAACACATTTTAGCATTTTTTATAAAATTTCCAAAATATTATAAATGTAATAGATTTCTTAAAAAATCAATCTGTGCAGGGAGAATTGTATTTTTTAAACATATGAAGCGTGGTGTGCCCAGCTCAGCAGAGTTGAACTCTACAAAGACACACTTGAGTGCAGCTCTGTATTATCCAATAAATAAATGCATTTTATTGCATGCAAGAAGTGCATGTAACTTAATCTGACCTAATATCAGCCTGTTACAAACCCCTATAAAGCAAAATTAAGAATGGAATAACAAGAAGCATCAGAAGGTAAAACCTGACCCTTATTTGAATGTTATCTCTGAATTCAGCTATTTAAAGAAAAGTTGTCACAATGTTTAACTCCCTTGGACTTATAAAATGAAGGGTAATAAAATAATATTTGGTGGCTGCTTGTGGACGATTGTGGATCTGCAGCAATTTAATTCCTCCCATTTTACTGGCATGTGTTTTTTTGTTGTGACATTATTGTGCCTTCCCATTATCTCTAGCACCCTTTCTGACCCTATAAACAACTTACTTTTGGTAGCCTTCAAGTTGTGTGGGAGAATAGAAATTCTGTCATTTTACTTACTTTTAAAGAAAGCTTTGAAAAATTCTCCCCTGATGTGAGCATACCATAAACTTTTATTATAGACTTTTAATATAGTGATGCTAAAATGTGCATGCAAACCAGTGATGTGTGACTAAGTTAACTAGACTGGTGATCATGGCAATTGCTGTTTACTATTGAAATATTTTTTTTTTCTGTTAAGAATAAATTGTGAAAGTTAGAATCTTTCATTTTTTTTACAATTAAAAAAAAACAACAAAAAAAAAAAAAACATGAATTGTAATACATTTTAGGATACATTTAAATGCAAGTTGAAGTTCCACTTTCAAAAGTAAAAGATACCATTGATCAAAATTACACAACAAATGTTTTCTACATAAAGACAGTATTACCAAGACAATAAAAAATAAAATAAAACTTTAAATTTAATGTATACCTTCTTTGTTTTGCCAAGGAAACAGTTATAAGCAACATATTTTGTTTCCTATAACCTTCACCTACAATTTTTGACCCTAAATAATATACAACCTGTCCATTGGTATACTAGCTATAAATGTTTAAATTATAAGACTATAATATGATAGTTTTATTAGGTGAGAATAAAGAAGAGGTCGAGGGGGTACTAGATTTTGGAAAATTTTTGTTTGTGATCTATGGAGTGGCTTCTGGTTTGGGAAAGTCTTATTGATTGGTACTGTTTATTTCATCAACTTAAAATAAAAGTTTCCATGGGGTGGTAGTTTATTTCCTTGCACAGAAAAGAAACAAGCGTATAAAGGATGTATTTCCTGATCAACCCCAAAGAGAACAATAGTTGGAATACAGATATTAGGATTGTCAAGGATTAGAAATAAATGTTGCTATTTGAGTTTAGCACATACCCAGGGTATATGAAAAAAATACCTGGTCCTTTTCCCCCATTCTATACAATCTATCCACTATGCAATACATTTAAAGGAATTCATTTTGAATTGACTATTTTCTGAAAGAGATCACCAAGGTTAGATAAGTTTACAGAAATCACTTCCATTAAGTATCAGAGTATATTTCTACTAAGGTTGGTTGAATATGTCACTATTCCATTCGACAGCTGTTTTCAGCTATATTTGAGCTATTAGGGACTATTAAGGGCTGCAAGAGCAATCAGATTGCTATTGCAGCCCTTTACTAGTTGTGTGTATTCTTGGATAGAGTTTCTCTATCCAAGAACACAGGACACTAGATGTGATGAATGGGGAAACTTGTCCCCATTCAACCTCTAGTGCCTCGGGGATCGCCTGCAGTCACAGCTGTGACCGCAAAGTTACAAAGATCATGTGACCGTGGGAACTCTGCAGTTCCACAACTATCCCCGAGGAACTACAGGGTAATTAACCTGTAGTGCCCTTGGGATCGCACACTCTTCTCAATGATTGCAGACTCTGGCCAGCCGGCAAGTATCTCTTGTGTCTGTAACACGCACAGTAATATGATATATTTGTTACATTTTTCTCGCAGTGGATAAAAGAAAAATGTAACAAATGTGTCATAATGTTACTGAGCTGGAAAGTGTGTTACAGAATAAAGGATATCATGTCATTGTAGGATAACCTGAAAAAAAAAATAGTAAAATAAATACAAACACTCAATACACTAATTTAACATTAATTAATATTTTTTAACACATTTTTTTATCCGAATTTTTACCGTCGAATCTCGTTTTTTTGGGTCGGGTCTACCCGAATTTGAACACCTACACTAATTTCTACCTTGGCATCCTACATAGGGCCTGATCTGGGCCTGAAGATGGGTGATCTTGCAAACCTAAAATGGATTTGGTCCAGGATTTAAAACATTTGCTTCACTGATGAAAGCCCCAGCCTTGGAGAGCTTTAAAAAATCAGACCCATAAAGTCAATTTATAGAGACTGGAATACTGTTCAGCAGGGTGTAACCAAAGAGGGTTGTTGGGGAGAGTAAAGAAGTGGGACGCAATGTCCTAGGTGTATGTTAGATCCGTATGGTGTGTTTAGGAATGTTAAAATAAAGTATGAAGGGGAAAGGGATATAATCCTATTTTTGGGAAGTATCAGCTATAACTGCTCTAAAGTTAGGTAAATTGTATTTTAGTTAGTTTTGAATTTTCCTCCTGCTAGTTTGAGGTCATATCCCTGTGTTCCTAAACTTGGCTTCATACAAAAAATTGCTCTCTAAAAACTTTACTCACACCCAATTTGTATTTAAAGTTTTTAGTTATGCACTCCACCTCCTTTTTTTCTTCAAGGCTATTAACTTCATTGAACATCATTGAAACCATTTATTATATAGGGGGCAAACATAGTCTTCTAGTTCTAGTGAGGATTTTTATGTTGTTTTCCAAATATTCTAGTTCTAATAAAGTGTAGTAGGGACTGGAGTTAGATCTTTGTAAAATATGTTATTCTTGTCCTGGGGAAAATCTACCAGAGAATCTATTTTTAAGTGTCCTAGGAGCAACATATAAAGAATAAATGTGGTTATCTGGGTAAGCTGGAATTATGCATTTTTTGTCATGATAATAATTTTGTTGTTAAATTAAACATTTTTTGTGCTGTCCAAATACAGCAAAAAAATATACAATGGTATATATAGCTTCACCAGAAGCCATAACAATTTATAAATGTGTATGATTGGTTTAAGGTTACATTTGTAGTTATTACATGAGTAAATAAATAGGCCTCTCACATTGGGCCTGATTTAAAAAAGCTCCCCAAGGCTGGAGAGGATACATTTTCATCAGTGAAGCTGGGTGATCCACCAAACCTGAAATGGATCTGGTCCAGGATTCAAAACATATGTTAGCAAGTAGCCAATAACTTTAAAGAAATCCGATCCAGGTTTGCTGGATCATGCAGCTTCACTGATAAAAGTATATCCTCTCCAGCCTTGGCGCGCTTTAATACATTAGGCCTAATAACTTAATATCACTTACTGTTTAGTAGGAAACATTGCATCACTTCAGAAGGATTATATTCCCTTATTCACATTCATAATTCAAGCCAATGTAATTGAAAGAATTAGGTGGTCTAATATGTACTGTGGGGACATAGTACAGTTCCCTCCTAATGACAAAAAGTATCTTGGAATTGGGGTGTCTATAATGACCGAATTTAACTAAGCTTTATTTGAAAAATCGTGTGTCTAAGGCAGATATGCTACTTTGATTCATGTGATTCATATATCAGCAATTTAAGGTAAATTGCAAAATGTACATATATACTAACAACAATAATAATCCTAACCCCTATAAGGAACATCTAGCCAAACAAGAACACATTGTACATCAGAACTATACAAATGTGAATTTGTGAGTTTTGAAACATAACTATGCTGAACGTTAAATCCAGGTAAAATATGGTGTAGGGATAAAAAAAAAAGGGATATATTGTATAACCCTATATTACATAACATAGACTTTGTATGCAGGTAATGCTGTCAGTAAAGCAAGAATCATAGGATATATGTAAAGGGAAACACCTGTGCCATCCGTGCAAGAAAAAAAATAAAAACTGCATTATATGCAAAAAAGTCTACAAAAATGGGGGAGAACAAATAAAGTAGGCCAAAAGCCAGCGAGTAAAGGGAGCTAGACGAGGGGCCAGCATGACTGGTGGGGGAAGGCCAGAAAGTTGTTTCAATAGAAAAAAGAAGGGGGGGGTGGCATGATGGGGGAAAAATTATATGATAGGAAGAGAAGGAAAACAATTGGTGGGCAAAGATGAATGTATAAGGATAGGAGAGTAGGGGAAGGTCAGAATTTTAAAAAAGTGTAAAAGTGAAAAGAGTCAAGATCTATTACAGTACCTATGGATGCATTTGAGGCCCTCATGAAGCAGCTAATAGATCTAGGCTGGTTGCAGAAGCAGGTGGCTGTGGAGGTCCTCAGGCCTTGGCGCCACACTGGGAGCCCCAATAGGGATTCTCCAGGCTGCCCCCTGCTTGGGGGCTGCCAGATGCTGGGCCCTGTTGTGAAGAGGATGAAGACTCTTCATTACACTGGAGAATTTTCCATTTTTTGTTGAGTTAGATCTTTCACTTGTTTTTTACTAATTTTTTGGTGGTGAATCCAGAAATGGATCCCCAGTTTTTTGCTATCAAAACTAGTTTTTATGATACAGAGTACCCTCCAGTTTTGTCAAAAAACATACAAATTTTACATACAATAAAAAAATAATGAAATAATAACTTGAATGTACTGTTTATTTAAATTTCTTTTGTTCATACAAAGGATTTATTGTTACTCTATGACATTTTTTCACAGCAAAACGTTTGAAAATTAATCGGGTAAGTGGTTAAGGTAGAAATTTACGCCTATAGCTTTTCCTAGTGTTCAGTTTTAAGACAATCCCGCCGGATGCTCCGACAATAGTCAGCCATCATATGTTCATCCCATCTACCCTGATACTGTCCTTCCATGACCTTCAAATCTTGGTGGAATCGTTCACCTTGCTCATCATTGACTGCTCCAAGGTTTTTCGGGAAGTTAAAAAAATGGCTATGCAGAAAATGCACCTTGGTGCTCATATTGCAACCAAGCATTTTGTAATTCTCCAAGAATTTCTGGACACTTTATGTGTAATTATTTGCTCTTGTGTTTCCAAGAAAGTCCTTGACAATGGTTTTGAATGATAACCAAGCATTCTTTTTGACTTCTAACTTTGTCCTGATAAAATGTTCATCTTTGATGAGCTGCCAAATCTGTGGACCATCAAACACACCAGCCTTTATTTTTTCAAATAACAGTCTAGGAAATGTCAAAATTAGATACTTGAAACATCAGTTGGAAAAGCTTTAATGAACTAATTCATCAGACCCAGTTTCATGTGCAGAGGTGGGAATATAATATTCTTTCTATCAACAAGTGGCTCATGTAAAATGTTTGGATCACCTAGTGTTAGGGCAGATCTTGGAGGCCAATTCCTTTCCACCCAATGCCTCTCACGAGCTCTGCTGTCCCACATGCACAGATAACAGGGATACTTGGTCTATCCGCTTTGCTGACCGAGAAGAAAGCATATTATTTTAAGGTCAACACAGATGACCCAATTGTGTTGGTGATTTTGCAACAACTCAATGACTCTCTTTATGTCTGCATATTCTTCACAAAGAGAATGGCCAATTGGGACTGACTCGAATATATTGCTATTGTAAAGGGGGACACACTTTAAGCTCCACTTTGAGCTATCGATGAATAGTCGCCATTCAGTTGAGTTATAGATTGGAATTCCCAATTCCTCCATTAAACCAGGTATGGTATGGCAATACACAAAGCCAATGTCAGTTCTAAAGTACTGCAGCAATTTCAGTGGTTCGAAAGTAGGATACCTTTGTTCCTTTTTCAAGTAAGTTTTTCTCACGCAGTCTTGATGCTAGGAGTTCTGAAGCCTTCTTCGATAGTCCCAAATCACGTGCCAAATCCTCAACTCACTAACTGCACTTTCAAAATCAGCATACCTATTTTAGTGTAAATAAGCTTAAAAACTGAAGTCAACAAAAAGTTTGTTCAAAATTGTTCCCCAATGGTATTGAAGGGGGAGCTGCCTGACCTGCTGGCAGCAGAAGAGATGGAGATGGGTGCAGCGTCTGGACCTCCGGCCACGGGGCGTACAGGCTGTACACAGGGATGGCGAAATGGTGAGAACATGGGGGGGAGTGGCAGGGG